>NC_137465.1:116794527-117394527 GCF_964235325.1 Thermobia domestica
ATGCGATTAGCATTACAATTGTTGCATACAGAAGTATTTTTTCGAAACTGAAACAATAAGTAGCGTCCTCCCAGTACAAAGTTTAGTGTAGTACTACAAAAGTGATTATTCTAAATGAGAAAATATAAAATTGAAGAGAGGCATGTTTTAGTGCATATTCTGTGTGTATTTAACGTCAGTATAGACCGAAAAAAATAACAGCCACTCTTCCGCGTTGCTAACGCCACGTTAACAGCGTTCTTGTAGACCAGGCATTATGTGTAATTTTTGTGCATGTTAATATTATTTATTTCTGTATTTATTTTTGCTATTGAAGCTGCTTTTCCTGCAATAAAGCAGTCGTGTAAATATGTGTAATGTATTGTATATTTTTTCTCGTCTATAATATTTTTTTAATATCAGCTTTAAGTTGTATATTATGTATATGTGTAACACAGAGAGATATATTGCTATCATTTTTTATGGCCAAAAAAGTACAATATTTATTGATCTCTCTCTTTTTCGTTTTTAAAATTGTATATTTGTGTTATTCATTTAATGTACATCATTTACATAGGCATGCGTCTTTAATGTGTACTTTGAAAAGCACAAGTTCACATAGAATCAACACCTGTATATTTGGATTGGGTAAGCTAGTGGGACTGGATCTCTTTTCCTCTTTCTACCCTCTAATCCAGAGATTTACGCATGTTTGTAGGTATTTGTTGAGACACCTGCTCTTTTACAGTATGACAAAAGACGATAGCGCATTTTGTATACAGTCTTATATGAAATTGCTAAATTCTTTTGTCAGTGACTAGGTGACTGTGGCTATGAGCTCTAGTATTTATACATTCTTAAGAAATAGAAAATTTTGGTATCGGTAAAATTTGTACACAAAGCTAATTCCGATTATGGTGAATAAAAAAGAAAAATTTTGTTTGTTTGTTTCAGGGAACATTCTTCTGTAAATAATTTTGAAATTGTAACGATGATAGGTACAATTAATATACGGGAAATAGGACTCCTTCTATTGGTATTGTTCCATAGTGATATGAATAATACACTAGTGTGTTGGGAAATCAAATATTGTATTAATTATAAATTTTGTATTTCCATGCTAATGATACTTTAAATAAGAAAGTAAATGGCAGAGTGAGTGCTGCATGAATGAATATTTTAACAATAATTAGGGGCAATATTTTGTACATGTAAGGCATTTACAAATCTTTAAGATTTTCGAAAATAATATCTGAACTAGATTCGTTTATAACAAATTATTAGTCTCTCGTCATTTAAATCATAAATAAATTACGGAGATAATTATGTAATGCACAGTTTGATTATCCTATACTGGATATTTACATTTTAAAAAAAAAATAGTGTTTGATGAGAGACTCGCAGTAAGTTAACCGTTTCCGTTAATTAACATACATTCCTAAACTCATGGAATAAATTCATAAAAACAATGAATAAGGGTTAGCGTGCTCTTGACAGAATAATTTTTTACAGAATAATACAGTGACTGTACAATATTTGATATAATATTTTTTTTTTTTAAAAAAGTCCTTTTTTGAAAATTTAAAGGTAAGCATTTTTTAATAGAGAATGCGTTAATTCATGCATATCATAATAATACACTTCAAAAATTATTAACAATGAGGAACAGATTAAAGTAAAAGGGAAAAAAATATAGTACAATTTATATTTGTACAATGAACCTAAATTTTAATACTTAAGAAGGTATTTACTTATGAAGTTATGAAAATTTGATATAACAGCAAATATAATTACAATGTTTCTTCTTACAAAAGACAAAAGTATGTATAGGAAGTAGTATGTCCTTTGCTATTTTTAGTCCCGATATCGTGCGCAAGTTTTTGGATTGTCTTTAGGAAACGTGGCGAGAAGCAGTGTGTAGGAGTATATGTTTTTATAGAAATGGCAGCAAATATTCAAAATGTTTCCTTATCCTTGTGGTAAAACTCGATACCCTGTAAAATGATTGTTTTTACCCACTACTACGGTTTCTGTTCTCAGCTATCAGTGATGAAACAATTACGTAGTTATTTAAACTTCCTCACGAAACTTGATTACTAGAGAGAATTTTATGCATTTCAATTTTTTTTTGGCTTCCTGTAGTATTTCTGTGTGTTCTTGATAGTGGATAAGTAGAATTGGTTTGCTTGTTTGTTTGAGTAAATTACAGAGTAATAATGTATAAATCCGTTTAACTTCTATGTTCCTTCGCATGTTTACAAACATATCTACAAATGGCAGTACCAGGATTCATCTGGTATATAGATTGATGGGAACAGAAAATGAGTTAAAATGAATCCAGTATACATATAATTTGGAAAGCAGTATACATATAATATTACACGTAAGTGATACGTGTAATAAATAATTTCAATATCGCACAGCGTTTTGAATCGTGAACTCTAAATAATTCATTTAAAACTTCGGAGACAAACTTAATGTTGGCCATGTATTTCCTTTTACAACCATACTCTGTAGTGAAGATAAAGAAAATCCGATTAATGTAACCCTCATGCAAGAAGGAAAATACTATATTTGGAGGTCTTATATATAATGTTGGACATGCATTATTAATAGGTGTTAGGTTCACTTTTGACAAATATTTAAATAGTAGAAATAAAAGTACCGGTAACCAGTGTTAGCATATATTTGGATTAACTTTTTTAGCTTATTATTATTACTATAATGAAAATAGATTATTTATTTTGCATTGTTTGTTTGTATTAGTGATGACACTATCACTATTATTTGTAATACTCTTTAAGTACCTGAAGGTACAATATAACAATGTAATTATACAGAAATATTTGGACACTGGACTGAACACTCGAACCCATCCATCCAGCAGGCTGAAGATCGAGATTGGAGTCCCCACGGTAGTGGTTTAAATGAGGAGTACAGAGTAAGGAATTAAGAGAATATTTAACATATACAGGGTATTTCAAAACAACACCGACAACGTTTGGGAGGTGATTCCTGACACCATAAGACAAAAAGTATAGACAAACCTGGGTGCACAAATGCTTCGTTTCGGAGTTATAGGCTACCGAAAACATGAAAAATTAACTTTAAAGGTTCATAGTTCCAAAACTATGGGACCTATCATAGTCGGATCAAGACTTTACTTAGGAACTAATATGTGCGCTATCCAAAAATACATGTTTCAGAATCCTAAGGTACTCACGCAACAACTTTTATGGAGGGAGTTCGGCTACTGACACATATTTTGAAGTACTCACTAACTACTTGCATCTATGAAAATTGCTCCGAAAGTACCGCAGGATTCTGAAACATGGATATTTGGATAGGGAACATATTAGTTCCTAAATGAAGTCTTGGCCCGACTACAGTAGGTCACATAGTTTTGGACCTATGGACCTTTAAAGTTAATTTTTCATGTTTTCGGCAGCCTATAACGCCGAAAGGAAGCATTTGTGCACCCAGGTTGGTCTATACTTTTTGTGTTATTTTGGTGTCAGGAATCACCTCTCAAAGGTGGTTGTTGTTTTGAAACACCCTGTATACATGTCAGCTTATTAATTCTTGAAGTATACTTTCGGCAGCTTTTCGAACAGAATTTATATGAAGCGTGTTTCTTCTTTGCTGTTTTAACTAGAATGGTCGAAGTTCTTTGTGGCTCACTTCTGCAATTTTTAGTTCCAACACGTCTAAGCTTTCTGAGAATCTTCACCAAATTTGACATAGTGTTGTAGAAATTACCGAAAGGAAGGATTTTACGACAAGATTTTTTTTTCGAACGAGGAATGGTAGCCGAAAAATTGTCTTGCATACCTAACCGTGATATGTATGTATTGTATTCGCATTGCAATGTTTGTTGTTGGAGTATAAATTAGTTCAACATTGTTTCACAATTGAACGCTGTTAGTGCCTACTTTTGATTAAGTTATGAACTTTAGTCCCCAACCAATTTCGAATTGTTAAGAACATTTTTGCGTTAGTAGGTGGGTTTGGACAAAATGTATAATATTCCCATAATCAATGTTTAATGCACAAATGAGGATGAAATGGAAATCTTTAGTTTAACAGCGAAATGATTCTCATTTAACGATTCTGGCCGTAAAACTAAAGAAGATGGATGGTTGATTAAAATAAATGATAATTAAAGAAGTGGGGAATCAGGATGTGGGAAGAAACAAAAAATTGAGAAACCGGCAGACACGATGTTGATAATCACAGACTCACATACCTCGTAATCGAACGAGAGGGTCCTCAGGTCAGAAGTGAAGGCTTTATCACAGCCAACATTCCCTCCTGTGTTTAATTGAAATTAGCAAATATAAACAGTGCATTCAAGGAAGCAAAAGCTCAATTCGTTGTTCTCTCGAATGTACTGTTAACAACTCAAAAGGAAGAAAGATTCGAAAAAAGAATGTATGAATACCTTTAATGGTCTAAAATCAAGGCATTATACTTTTATTCGTAAACAGTCATTTTTGTACACCGATCAAGATTGACCGTTTGTTAAGGAATGGCAGCAAACGGTGACTGATATCAGGGAATTGCAATTTGGATAGTCGCGCACGTTGCTGATAAGCTCGGTAGGGCCAGTTTTGCGTTTCAGATTCTGCTATTACCTAGTTTTATTTGTAGAATTTATATCAAGGAGACTTCAGTTTAATAATTTCGGAAACTATATCTTACTACAGAAAATGTTTTTATTCATGTTGTTGAGTCGAAAAACCTGATCTGTTATACTTTATAAGTATGCACTGGCTTCGTAATTTAGCTCTTTATTTATTGAAATCACTGTACTTAAGTGTATACTCTCCTCTATTCTCTGATACGCATTTTAAGAACACAATAACCCTTTTCATGTATTTTAGTTTCTGTGAAATCTAGTGAACTACTCATTCGCCAGCTACCCTAAACATTTTACAACCAATTAACAACGAACTTCACTACGCAACAATATGTGCATTCACCTGTTGTACTTTTCTCCACATTGCCGTTAACTACAACTTGTATCCTCATTGTAACTAACAACTCTTTCCGGTTTCTCTTTATAGTAGCTACTCCCTAACAGTTCACAGTTTTTGTTTGTTCCATCTGATAATATCTAAAATAGAGGGACAGCTGTACGAGCATATTTAATTGTCATTTACTTTGCGATTTGAATTAATATTGATTTTTATTCCTTTCTTAAATACGTTAATAGTCGACAACTAATACAATTAAGAATACATATTAATAAAATTTAGGGGGTGAGGCTAGCATTAGTTCACAATTAGTAGTGGGAAAGTAAAATTGTTTTTCAGTCCAGACCAATGTATAGTAGACAAGAGATACGGAGTGGGGAAGGAGATAGACTCGAATCCAAACCTGTCTTCTTATACGTCGTCCATGTATATATATATATATATTTTTTTAATGGGGTTTATTTAATGTTACGCAGTTCGTTGTGCAAGTGGATAAGATAAATGGTTTCCCTTCTTTTAAATCTCTACTTCCAGTGTTCTATACGTCATTTATCACTATGTTCACAATTACTGTTCATTTTAAATTCGTATGTGACTTAGTATGGAGAGGTTACATAGCATCGAGAAATGAATATGTATATATGGTATATGTTTTGCTGTTAAGATTGTGTAGCAAAAGTTAAACAACAGAATCCGGAAACCTTTCCGTCACGTAAAAGGTGATTTATTTCAGTTGTTGAACAATATTAGTGATGTTAGTCCATTATGAGGTTTGTGCTAATACTTGAAGTGATTGATATCTACGTCCATTGTGCTCAAGGTAATCTTAATGCCCATGTCTGTGTGCGCGTGTTTGTTGATGTAATACAATACAAATAAGTAATAATTGTGAAAGCATTTATTTGTTTTTTGCTACACTATTACTTGAGGAGTAAGTTACAAGTCATTTTTGTCTCAATGTGACCTGATAGTTTCGAAGAATGTAAACTCTCTATTGAACACATTTTCTGAATCCTAAAATCGGAGAATTGCTATTAGAAAAGAAACTCAAGTAGTATAATATGTCAGGATTTTGTATTTTCCGTAGGAAGAAAGAAAGAACAAAAATATTCTTCGGAAATTCTGTAACAGTTATTGCAATTGCTTAGTTTCTTAGTACTTTTTTTTTTTCTAGCAAAGGATGTTTAAGGAAATTATTTTTAATGTACTTTTGAGTATCTAGTGTAAGTATTAACTTTCACTGTAAGAATTTAAATTATTTAATAGCCATTAATAGATTATAAGCAGGCTTTAAACCCATGTTTATGTACTTTCACTTGAATTAATACGTAAAAAGAAAACTAAGCAATCATTCAAATATTGCTAATTCAGAATACAATCAAACGTTGATATTAATCTTGCTGTTTGGTTCCTTGAGAAAGTGTTGCCATAAAAACCTATCAACAAGCAAACGTTGTACAATGCCATGTAAATGCTTACTGTAATTTATGACTCATTTATCAGAACTTTATTTATATTGTAAGTGTAATTCGGGTCGTTGTCTATATACATTTAGAAAGATGTGAATGGTGCGTCCGAAATACCTGAACTCGCAATGGGAGAGCGAAAGATAAGAGGGCCTACACTACTGCTATATCTATTCGTCCGTATTCATCTGTGCGCAGTCAGATTTTGTAGTTGATCCCGAGTTCAGAATAAACTCTTCTTGGCATTTCTGTGATTTTGTCGATCGCATTTTCTATCAGGGTGTCTTCGTCATGTAAGTCTGAATTTAAAAAAGAAAGAAAAAATGTGAGTTTTGTATGTTAGTAGCGGATCTATTTGTAAAGTGGACTTGTTGAAATTTTCTTTCACACTTAATGTAGCGTTCTCTGTAGTTTACGTATTAGTTTTAAATGAAGAGAAATTTACAACTAAAGGGATATTTCATCCAATGGATTACAGTAAAATTGAAATTAACGCAGCATTTTCCTGAGTAATCGTACGACCCAATAAACACTTTAACTCTTTTTATACTGCTGCTATATTCTCAGTTCCGTCTTATTTAATTTTAGAGGCATTATTAGTATTTTTTGGTCAGTTCAAAGAATTGAGGTATGTAAAAATGTATTATTTGAAATTTGAGATTAAAATGATAAATTTGTGTATGCATACAAGCAGAAAGTAGGTCAGTATGCTTCATGTACAATTAGAGCATTAATGGAGTACCAGTGTTCAAGTAGAATTAAATTAAATTATTCGAGTCTACGCAGAACAAAGAGTGACTTGTCTGTCTTATGTTGCTCTGAGGCACTCCATAAATGCATTCTTAATAATTTTTTGAAAACTATTTATTTGCAGTAGCTTGGATAATTGTTATTTAAGCAAAAAAGAAAAAGAACACCACATTGAAATTCTTTGTATATGCTTGATGTATGTTAGAAAATGGTACTGTTTTTTTTTTTTAAAAAGCTTTATTTATTATTTTTATCGTTTGTTGTTAAGTTGAATTATAGTGTTTTTAATCAAATAAAAGCTGCTTTTGTGTAATATATCAAAATATGAAGAGCTTGAATCAGTTTTTGATTTTTTAAAGTATATGTATGTAAAGAATTGTAAAGAGAAAAATATTTAAACAAATAAATGTATGTATGAATGCGGTAGCATTTTGAGTTCTATTTTTAAAATATTATAACTACTTGGTAGTGGAGCTTAGCAAAATGTGCTCCTATTAATGAGATTCACCAGTAGCAGTTGCCCGATTCGTAGCCTACAGATAGTGCTTGTAATATCAAAGGCATGTGCGCACACGTGGGCGCATTCCCTGTTCCAGTGTTACTTCAATATTTAGAAAATTCTGTCACAAAAATCATCTGCTTTTTATTAGTTGCTTTTTGCTTTCAGATAGTGAGACACTACTGCTCAACGTAAGTTCAAAACTTATTTCTATATGAAACTAATACATCTGTCATATTAGATGCTAGTGAAACCTCCCTTAAGAGTCTTCACTACAGCGAAATTAAACTACCGCCAATTTTAGTTTTTCTGTAATATCTTCAAAATAAATAAAAATATTCGAAAAGCAAAAACGTAGTGAAGTAGACAATATTATTTTGCATGTGATACCGTTATCACAACTCATCTATGTGCTTTCGATTTGCAACTGTCGATAGATTTAGCATTTTTTTACGGGTTCTGTAAATAGCGACATACCAAAAGCAGATAGATGAATTGTGATAAAGGTATCACATGCAAAATCGTATAGTCTAGTTCACTACGTTTCTGCTTTTCGAATATTTTTATTTGTTTTGAAGATATTACAGAAAAACTAAAATTAGCGGTAGTTTAATTTCATTGAAGTGAAGGCCCTTAATGAATATTTCTCAATAACGTAAACCTCCATATTACGGACAAACTTTTTTGTCCCACCAAAAGTATATGTACTATTATGCGAGAGAACCCTCCCTTTTACGGACACACTCAGATACGTATATGGACAACTTTCTTATACCCCACCGTTTTAGTAATATCTTCATAAAGGATAAAAATTATTCTCTGCTTATACATACGTAGCACAGAAAATACTTTAGAAGCAAATTTTGACCAAAAACTAGTGTCTGCAGGATTACACGACACTTAATCCCTTTGGGGATCTTATGGTACAATTTGTACCATACGGGGTGTTTCATGGTACATTGCGTTATAACTCTCCTATTTGAGCTTTTTCGTCCGCGTTTTTTTTTTTTTTTGTTTTTTTTTTTTTTGTTTTTTTGTTTTTCAAGTCCAGAGGCATTGTAGAAGACATTACGTATGGTTTCACACCTTCCTGCGTCGAGACATAGGAGGTGATGACGTCATAAGTCTAAAATTTATATTTTCATGTAATACTTTTTTGGGGGGGTTTATGTAAAGTATTTTTGGCGGGCTTATTTTTGCACGTAGAAGATTGAAATTTTGCACAAACATGCAGTCCACCGAGTAGTATTTACCAGATTTTTTTTTCAGATTTTGCGTTAAAACAGGAGGATCCAGAGGGTAAAAAATTTGAAAAATGGGATATTTTTACCCAAAAATCCCGTTTTTCCTCATTTTCCCGCCTTAGATACATGATGGAGACAAGTGAATGGTACCGCCTGAAAGGCAGTTTTATTCTGAAGGGAATGATATGCGACACATGGCCCTAGGGTAATTAGGGAAGTGTCAGGGAATTTTTACCAAAATATAGTTCTGTATAGGGGAATTTTGGACATTTTCGGTATTATTTTTTGCGGGCTTATTTTTGCACGTAGAAGATTGAAATTGTGCACAAACATTCAGTCCACCGAGTAGTATCTACCAGATTTTTTTTTTCACATTTCTGCATTAAAACAGGGGGGTACAGAGGGGTTAAACCTTGAAAAAGGGAATTTTTTACCAAAAAATCCCTTTCACGGGATTTTCCCGCCTTAGATACATAATGGGGACAAGTGAATGATATTGCCTGAAAGGCCGTTCTATTCTGAAGAGAATGATGGGCGAAACATGACCCTAGGGTAATTAGGGATGTCTCAGGGAATGTTTAAAAATTTCCCTCTGTATACGGGAATATGGGACATTGTCGGTATATATTTTTTTTTTTTTTTTTTTGGCGGGCTTACTTTTGCACCTGGAATATTGGAATTGCGCATAAACATTCAGCCCACCGAGTAGTATTTACCAGATTTTTTTAGATCTCTGCGTTAAAACAGGGAGGGTCCAGGGGGGGGCTAAAAGTTGAAAAAAGGATATTTAGACCCAAAAAATCCCGTTTTTCCTCATTTTCCCGCCTTAGATACATGATGGAGACACGTGAGTCTTACCGCCTGAAAGGCAGTTCTAAGCTGAAGAGAATGATGGGCTAAACATGACCCTAGGGTAATTAGGGATGTCTCAGGAAATTTTTTACCTGAGATCATGGTGTTTTACGGTAATTTGGTTCATGGTGGGAATTCCTGATAAAATTTCTCCCGCCCTTGGTATTCAAGATAGAAACTTGAAATTTGGCACACACATTCAGTATACCAAGTACTATTTATCAGATTTTTTTTTATATGGCTACGTTCACACAGGGCCGCTCCAGATGGGCCCAAAGTGCGAGAAAAAAAATCCCTCGGAAATTTTCCCTTTGACAATTTTTCCCGCTCCTGGTATATGGTATGAGCATGCAAGTGGTATCATTTGAAAGCCAGCTCCATTCTGAAGAGAATGAGGTATGAACCATGATCCTAGGATAAATAGTGACGATGCAGTAGCTGCTTGACTGAAAGCCTAAAAAATAGCCCAAAAAACCAGGTGCCGGAAAGGGTTAACTATTGCAGATTTTCTCCCAAAAATTCATAAACTCTCATGATTGGTTAGTTCTGTCTATATTTTAAGAATTTAATAATGGTGTTGCATGATCTTATCGGATTACATTTAGTTATACAGTGAAACCTCTCAATAACGGACACCAATGGGACATGAATTTTTGTCCGTTACTGAGAGGTGTCCGTTACAGAGAGGTTACAGTAATTTAATTTCTCGCAACGGTAATTGTATGGAGTAATATACAGTAGATATATTATGTGTGAGCGTTAATACGTAAAATTCAATATGAAAATACTCTATTTAGTACGTATTTGAATTACTGGAAGGGATGAAGGAGAAATTAATTTATGTTAAATAGTATTATTGCTGGGTGATGTGTTAATATATGAAAAGGCAAGTTATTGGGAGTGCATATGTTTGTTGACTCAGCCCCAATCGCAAAGAATATCCTCTTAGAGAAAGTTGCTTTACTAAGAATGTAAGAGAGGAAACATTGTTCGTTGAAAATGTTATTGTAAAACAAACAAAACGTTTGTTTTGTTATCTATGAAATCGTCGGAAGGATGCAAGATCCAGAGAAAAAAGGACTAAATTTGTTAGGGAAGGGAAGATCTTTCGTATAGAATTCTTGGCCATACGACTGACCCTGCATGAGTGTTATAGCTTATTGAAGGTTTTCTAGAATTTCCCCCAGAAAGCAATTTATTGGGGGCAGAATAAAAAGAATTTGAAGTTCAGCTTCAAGGTGTTCTGTTTGATGGTTCACCGGTCTAGACTCATGATAGATACTCTTGTGGGGAAAATACTTTTGTCTCCTGTAATATATCGCAGAATCGAGAAAAATTCCTGTCCGTTATGAAGAGGTTATTGAAACGTTTGGGGGGAGAAAAAGGACTGTCCGCGACCGTATCTGAGAGTGTCCGTAAAAGGGAGGGTTTTGTTCCATAACAGAACATGTATTTTTGCCGGGACAAAAAAATCTGTCCGTATTATAGAGGTGTCCGTTAAGGGAGGTTTCACTGTAATACAGTCAGTAATTCAAGGGACTTTTCTATAGATGTATGACTTATACTTTAGAAGAAAATTATTATACAATTACTTTATTTTGCAGTACATGGCCATATAAACACATCTCCTAGCGATACTGTTGTTTCTTTACAGAGGGCTGCTTTGCCCAGAAATGTCCTCATTCCCCTAGTACTCGATTTATATTTATTACTAACGTATTTTCTGTATAATGCATTCAATTGGTAATGTAATGAAATGTGAGTAATCTTAATCTGTGTAACCTCTCTGTAACGGTTACCTTTCATTTATGGACAAATAATCATGTCCCATCAATGTCTGTTATTGAGAGGTTTTACTGTATAAGCATATACTGTAAGGATATATTTTAATAACTACGTATATTTCGTTTTACTCGCCGATTTAAAACCATATCAAGGCACACTTATAATAAAATAAGATAAAAATGGATATACTAGGTATAAATTTTTATAAACAAACGCATAACTTTTTAAATTGTACTACCATGAGCAAAATAAATGACGCGTCTCTTTATTTTGAAGTTTTTTAAAAATATCTCCGTTTTCTTTATATGTTCGAAATTTCGGAAGGTTTCCCCAGCAGGACAGGTTAATAACAAACCCGTTTTTAATATTTGTGTTAGATATTAGCTTAAAATAAAGAAATTAGAAGCAAAAAACATTAAATCGACAGAAATCTCGAGAATTACCAACTCTGCTAAAGTGGGAAATTTTCAAGAACGCGAGGGAATTCTGCATTTCAACACGAAGCAGCGACATCTATGTCATTGAGAGAAGCGTGGATTAGATCTACAAACGAAAATTTTAACGAAATATTTCTAGTATGTCTTATTATATGCATTATCAGCGAACTCCAAATATATGAATCTATGCTAAGTATTAACATAAAGATAGAGCAAATAGTGGAAATTACCTATGGAAAAAGACGAATTGTTAGCCCAATCGTAATGAAAAATCGTCTTTACTGTAGAACAGGTTTAGCTTACGTAAGAGAGCAAATAGCTCAATTAGGTAAAGCAACGAGTTTGTATACCGAAGGTAGACGGTTCGAATCCCGTGGAAGTACTGTTGTCATTTTTATCACTAAGGTTATTTTATTTATTTTTTATTTGGGAAAGAATCAAATTGTAACATATGTGTAAAACTCATGACGATACCAAAAAAAAAAAAAAAAAAAAAAAAGAAGAAGAAGAAGAGAAAATATCGTCGCATTTGCATTAGTGTCTCTAATTTTTGTTTGCAAACAGATTCGTAATTATTTCCCCTGTGCTCACTGATGCATAACGAATGTTTTCCAGTAAATGTTAATTCTAATTTGGAGAATTTTATAGTTTCACAATGTTTCTCACTACATAGTCTTCTATCTACGTGTTTGGATATTTTGATAACAGATTTCCCTATTAAATGTTTAATTTTCTCTATAAATATTTGTCTTAAATTGAAATTGTTTTGAATTTACTACATAAGCAAAGTTGCCCGAAGGAGGGAAGCTCAAGTAATAGATATTCTACGTAAAAGCAACCTATTGTAGAATGATGATGCTTCTTACCTTCAGCACATAATCTTAACGTTAGAGAGTCAGAGAGAGAAAAATCCTGGTTTTTCCTCCTCTATGACCACCCATCTTAAACCTCTACATATCATTATTCGTCTCACATAATTTCGGCTCTCCAAAGT
This sequence comes from Thermobia domestica, assembly GCF_964235325.1. Taxonomy (NCBI): domain Eukaryota; kingdom Metazoa; phylum Arthropoda; class Insecta; order Zygentoma; family Lepismatidae; genus Thermobia; species Thermobia domestica. Next base: position 116,807,510 of record NC_137465.1, read on the forward strand.
GTAACGATCCCGTTACTATGAGTTGGAGTCGAAGAAATAATGGAAAAACTATGTAAAAAAAGAAGAAAGAAAATGTTTATAATTATGTAATATCGATGATTAACTTTTCTCTGATTTGTAAAAACTAACAAGAATTAGTAACCTTTCCTCGTTTGCTTCTTTTTTTAAAAAAAAAAAAATAATGTGAATCTACGATTGTGGTGAGTGAGAGAGAGAGAAATACATTCCTTTTCTGTTTGGTCAATTCAAGGTCGCTTGCGCGGTAGGTGACGTGCCTTATCGCGATCGTAGCGCCGCTGTCCTTCGCGGGAGCTCGCAGCCTTTCCGGCTGCGAACTGACGTATTAATTTGGAAGGAAGGAGGACGTTTTCCTGCAGTCTCCTAGCAGGCGGATAATTTATCGTCGATGTTAGAATATGGGACGCGTGTCTTGTTCGTTTGACTTAGTTTGTAGTGTCTGCTATTTTTTGCATTAGTTATATCTGGAAGGAGTTGATTCAATATACAAGAATAAAAGTGCAAGTTGTGTTGTGTTTCGTGATTTTCTTTCTTCTTGAAAAGAAAGGAAGAAAAATAGTGATACGAAAAGTTGCAAACGGAAGGTTGGTGTTTGACCATGTGCATTGGTGCTGTCTGAGTAAAATTGAAGAGGTTAGATTATGCTCTGTGATTATCCAGTGTCTAAATGGTGCTCGAAGTATTGAGTGAAATTTGTATTTGTTCATATTTCCATACTTTTAAGTCAGACAAGTTTGTTTCGTGTTCAGGTGTGCAGGGGCATTTGATGAATTCAATTAGTAACGTAGAAATCTGTATAGTTGACCTAAGTTTTGGTCAATAAGTGGCTATTTCTTTCCTCGCCAAAATCTATCGTATTTTATCGAGAGTGTTAAATGGTGTATTTCTATGTGGGTTCCTTTCGGCAGGAAGATTAGATGTGCTAGTGAGTAAAATAAATTTGTTCTTGGCTGTTGCCTTAAAAATAGCATGTTATGCATGCATTAATACTCGTAATATCCAGAATCTGAGGTGGTTTTTCTTTTGTTGGTGGAATGATAAAGTGGGATATTTCGAGTGAGAACAGAGGTTTGCTCCCCATTGCACGTTGGAACGCATAGTCTTGCAATATAATAATATTCCCTGCAATCGTAGCAACGATCACTCTCTGGGTTCAATTGTCTGACGGATTGGTGGAATGATAATGTGGAAAACGAGGGAGAGCATTTCAATTTGTTGAAACCAGACCTAAGTTTGGTCATAGTGGTTTTAGCGAATCTGGAAACAGAGCGTGACTTTCGATCTTTGAATGGAAATTAGTTTGGCTGAATGGGGGAGTGAGAATGTTGAAGATTGAGGTGAGAGTAGTGGTGAATGTCGTTTGGTAAGAGACACTATACCTTATCCTGGGTTTGTCTCGTAGTATCACTGATTTCTTTAGTGACTCTCGATGTTTTGTGGTCCGAGAGAGAGCCGACTGAATCAGTGACAGAACTAGTTACATTCGGACGTTTTCGGTTTTCAGACCTAAGCATTGGTCTTTGAGTTACTTTTTCGATCACTGCCTAAGCACGTTTATTCTTGTAATTTGATAAAGAACAGACGACAAGCAGACTGAGAGCGAGGTAGTAAATACCAAAGAAAGGTAAAAAAAAAGAAGAATATAAGAGGTGAGTGTTCATTAATATATATATTATAGTTGATTGTCCTTTGTTTGTGTTCTATGTTTGTGGGTCGTCATTTTTGATTCCAAAATAGTCGATTAATAGATTATTTCTTTGGACCGCGTTAATAATTACGTGAATTTCGATTGATAATTCAGCATTGTATTTTTGGTAAGCGGGCTAAAACCCGATGCATATAGTAATTGTTTATAATCTGCTTTATTTTCAGCATATATTAATGCGATTAGTATTGAAATTGAGCCAAATAGTTTTTGAACAATTTTTGAGATTTATCCTGTTGCTTGCTATTGTAGGCGAATGGTGCGGTGAGGCACGGCACTCCAAATTTGCTGAAAGATTTTGACATACTTGTTAATTTAATTATTATTGTTGTTTTCAACATAAACCTAACGGATCTCTCGATATTGGAGATTTCCCCCCCCCCAAAAAGGATTTTTCTTGATCGTTTTTCTAGATTGTTTTTTTTTCTCCTGAGAACTTTGATTTAAGATTCTGAAATTCGATTTAAGGAATTTATTCTCTCTACTCTGGTCAAGTAAATTGAAATTGATAAAAAGAAAAAGGAATTATAAATATTATTTACGAAATTCATATTGAGATTAAATTGTTATTGTTCCTGGATAGGCTTATTATTCCGATAAGAGTTGAACTATAATATGATCAATGACTGAATATTATCGTTGAATCTATATTACGAACAGACGTCGAAGGAATAAAGAATTGTTTGTTGCTCAACATATTTTTTACCCGAAATAATATTGTATATTATTATAATAAATTATATACACTTGAATTGTTGTTGTTGTTATTATTTATTTATATATATATTTACATATATTTATGACTGGTAATTGGTATTTACATTTACTTATTGTTGATTATGCTGAATTATCCATCTGTACCTGCCGTATGACTCGGAATTGCGTTCTTCTTCGTAGATCCCTCTGAGGTCGGACTTGGGTAGTGTTGATTGGTCAACATTGCATGAGCTTTGGTATCCATGAATGTTGTCCTTTTAACATCGGCTCTTGTCCTGATAGCGGATGGGAATGCTACAAAATGGTTAAAACGTCAGTTCCATTTTTTTTTAGTTTCATTTTTTTTCTCGAACCTTTTTTGCTTCTAGTCGTAAATGAATTTACATTCGAAGTTTATTGTAAGTAAAAACTATAATCTTGAGACAGTTTAATCATAACAGAGGGTAATATATTTTGGATTAAATTGAATAAATTTGAGAATATTGAATATTAAGCGAAAATTAAGATTGTAATCAAGTCGATTGAATATAACAAACAAATATTTTTCAAGACTAGGTTTTGGTAAATAGGGTTGTTCCATGCTGGTTCTCCTTGGTTGTTGTAGTATCCGTAGTTAGTTTAGTTATTAATTTGTTTATGCTAACCTGTTATATATATTTTCTTGTGTATTATTTCTCTTGTTACCTGAAAAAAAAAAACGTGTTTAAGGAATTTTTGTGAATTTGCCGCTTATGATGGCTACTCGATCTGAGTTTGTGAGTATTAATATACCCGACGGGTATTCAGAACTAGTAACACGAGATAGAACTGGTTGTTGTGATGCTGATTCACGTTCTGATTTTGGGCAATTCAATATGTCATTAACTCCTCCCACTCAGGGAAGTCTTTACGCCAGACGGGTTTCAAATGAAGTCAATCGGAGTACTATTGGAAATAATGATAGTATGCATTCTGTTAGTTATGGGTTTAGTAGGCAAGTTAATGCAACTAGTTTAGGAGAGTCTCAGCGAGATGTAAGGCAAGTTGCCTTTGAAGCTCCATTAAGGCAATCTGAACAGACAGGGTTTGTAAATCGGGATTCTTTAAACGATAACGTTGCTGGAAATATTCCAAGTCAGAATACTAACAGATACCTTAATCTTCGTGACTATTATCGAAGAGTTTCTCAGATAAGGAATTCTACACCGAAAGCTCCTTTGAGTTCTCCTTTTCTGCAACCTATAAATAGATATGAAGCTAGAAATAGTGCGGAATCTGGTGTACATGCTGGAGTTAATAGATTAGATTCTGGTGGGATCGAACATAACTTAATGGTAAAATATGCATTCAAAAGAAACAGTGAATCTCTTGAGTTGAGATTTAAGGATGTAAAATTAACAGATGGGAGTAATAGTCATCAAGTTTTCAATTTATTGTTGAAAATTGAAGAAACATTATTAGAAACTAATTATTCACTCGGGATGGTATTAACCGTTCTTGTAGCTAAATGTACTGGTGCTTTATTAAGAGAAATCTTATTTGCCTTGAACAACAATGTAAGTTGGTATAATCTACGAGGGAATTTACTAAGTAATTTCGTTACTCCAGTGAGTAGGCATTCTTTTGTATCAGAGTATGTTTATAGAAGACAGAAGTTGTCTGAACAAGTTAATGATTATGTAAGGTCTGTTATTGTAGCTATGAATGTATTAGGATTTGATGGTCCGGAATCGGAATTAGTGAGTATAATTATGAGTGGTTTAAATCCTAATCAAAAGTATAGGATGTTGAATAACTATTTGCCTGCATCACGTTTGGAATTATTGGAAATAGCTGAAAAACACGTGTTGAGTTTTAGAAACCAGTTAGATTATAATAGAGAAATGAGTGATAATAGAAAAAAGTCTAGTGTTCTAGTATCAAGCTATCATAATAATAAATTGGGTCCGAATGAAACCTCGGTGAATAATACTTTGTTAGAAAATAAATGTAGATCAACCCTTTACGAAAATAAATTGAGTCGATCGATAGGTGGCTCTCGGGATTTTCGGAATTCTAGGGGTCCAAGTAATTTATCTGAGCCTGGAGGGAATCCTAGAACAACTTCATCGTTTATTCCTTCAGAGATGGACAATACAGTGGCGTCTTTCGTTGTCGGAAAAATTAATAGTCAGTTGACGGACATTTGCGTCGACGGTGGTTCCAGCTTCAACATGGTTCGTGCAGATTTGGTTCGTGCTTGTGGTTTCGAGAAATATATTACTACAACACAAGAGAAATTAGTAAATGCTCCTTCAGGATTGAATTTTTCCACGAACAAGGAAATTGTGTTGACCGTCAATTTTTCAGGACACTTTGAAAGAGTTAGTTTCAAGGTGGTAGATGAGTTACCTTGTAAGTGTTTGCTGGGAACTCCGTTTTTGCGTTCCACCAATTCGGTTGTTGATTATTCTAATAATACCTTAGTTCTCCGTGGTGGCAAGAAAAGAATTGCATTGAACTTTAAGAAAACAGTTCGGCATTTTGGTTTTCAATCTAAAGGGTTTAAGTCTGGTCCTCATGCCGGCCAGTTGAAGGGGAAGAATGGAAATCAACAGAGAATACAGACTCGGGATTCTCTGGATCAAGATAAAATGGCTTCGATCTTTATATACGAAGATTTCTTTGATTATGGTTTGCGAGATGAAGGAATTCAGTGCGATTTGGATCTAGTTGATGCCGAATCTAGAATTTTGGAGATTCGTGCTCCGAATAACTTACAGCTTGGTCAACTTAGAGCGATGATTGATTCAGAAATCGATTCGGGTCATCATATAGAAAATACTTTATCTTCCATGGTTGATAGTTATGCGAGGGTTCAACCAGTTAGTAGTGTGCATTGTGCGATAGAAAGGTCCAACCGTCATTTGTCTCCGAACCGAAACTTAGTTTCTGGGACTTCGAAGCAGAATAACGATTCATCGCAGTTTAATTCGTGCAAGACTGGTGGTGTGATTGGAAACTCTTGTGACCAGCATCCATCTTACGTGAACTTGGTGACTTCGTCATCGAGATTTGGTTGTTCGTCTGGAACAGCTGCTTGTGCAAGTGGTTCAGATGGTGAAAGGGGGAATTCTATTCCTCGTTTGCCTTTTGATCAGAACTTGGGAGAGATGACATCGTTAATGAACAATGATACTATCAATTGTCGATCTGTTGAGACTTTAGGTGGTGCGAATGCAATGTCCGATTTTGTGAATCCGTCTATCGGAACTTTGGTGACATCTACATGGGAAGATGGTTCTTTTCCGACTCGAACGTGTTGTAATAGAAGATCTGATGGTGCGAGTGACATGCCCTTTGGGAATAATTCGTCCATGGGACAAATAGTGAATTCTGAGTTCGACGTGAGATGTCGTGATTCGGGAGAATCTTTTCAGGATTATGATAATGGTGCGAATGAAATGTGCTTTGGTCATCGGATTGTCGCTGATGGAGACACTTCGAAATTAGTTTTAAATAATGAAAGACCTAGTAATATGAATGTTTCGGAACTTAAGGATGGTGTTAGTCAGTCATCTAGCAGAACTGTTACTACAAAAGACAATTTAGATCTTGTTCAGAATGAGGATCCATCGGCAATTGAGATTCCAGAATCTGAGAGTGTTAAGAAGAACAGTACTCGCAAAAGAAATAGGAATCGTAGAAGAAAGAAGAAAAGGGTGGATAATGTGACGGAATCCTCAAAAAATGTTAGTGTCTTGGAAAAACTAGATGATGTTAGTCCTTCGGGAGTGAATTGTTCGTCGAACGACAATGAACGTAAGGATGCGGTGTTAAACCATAGTAGTGGTTCCGAAGCGTCTGACGTTGACCTAGAACAGTCTGAAAATTTCCATAAATTAATTCAGCGGAATCGGAAGTTTCAGCCTCCTGACCTTTCATCTAATCAACGGGTAATGGCTCAGAATAACACACGGGTGAAGAATCAACCTAACATACAGGTGAAAAATCAGAATTTAGGGCAAGACTCGTGGAAGTTCGATAACCCTGAGATTGTTGCTTTCATCGACTCAATGAAAACTAAATATTCTGATGTAATTTCCGATAGGGTTGGATGTGTAAAAGGGTTCGTTGGTCGACTCCATTTAAAGGAGAATAAACCTTTCAAGGATACCCCCTTTCCAGTTCCTAAAAATAAGGAGAAAATTTTTTATGATCAAATTGAAGAACTTGTTAAGGAGGGGATTTTAGAAGAGGTTGACCATGCTAACTATGGCAGTAGTTGTTTTCTAGTGAAAAATAAGAACAATACATATCGAATAGTAGGAAATTACATTAAGGCTAATAGCTTAATTGTGAATGACGTATATCCATCCCCGAATTTAGAAGCGTGTCTGACAGGCCTTGCGGATAAGAAACTGTACTCTAAATTTGATTTAAAGCGGGCCTACAACCAAATCTACCTTGATAAATCATCACGTGAGATTACTACCTTGGTTACTCCCAAGGGATGTTATCAATACACCCGAGTTCCGGTCGGAATAAAAACTGGGAGCAACATTTTGTCAAGGGCGATGGAAAAGGTATTAGGTGATCTAACAGATAAGGGTGTCAAAATTTATTTTGACGATGTCCTGGTAGCTAGCGATACAATTGAAGAACACATGTTAATGGTTGAAAAGGTGTTACAGAGGTTCAAAGATTATAACATAACTGTATCTCCTGACAAATGCTTTGTTTTATAAAAAGATCAATTATCTGGGGTATATTATTCAAGGAGACCAGATGGAAATTGACCCAGGCAGAGTATCTGCTATACGAAATATTCCTCCACCTCGTAATAGGCGTGGATTGTTGAAAATACTAGGAGTATTTAGTTATTATTCTAAGTTTGCGTCGGAGCTCCAACAGCTAATGGCTCCCCTTAGTGCCTTGAAATCTCCTAAGATTAAATTTGTTTGGACTCAGGAACATCAACAAATTCTTGATAAATTAAAAAATATTTTGATAGATAACATAGTTTTAAAGACTCCAGACCTTAATAAACGTTTTGTAGTCCACGTCGACGGCAGTGGGAAAAGTATTGCCGGATGTATTTCCCAAAGGAATGCGAATGGGGACCTTCAACCTGTGTGCTTCTATAGCAAGAAACTCTCAGAGGCGGATAAACACCGCAGTATTTATGAGATAGAATTTATAAGTCTTGTAAAAACAATATCTCGTTATAGACACTACTTGGTTAATGAGTTTGACGTGTTAACAGACAATAAAGCCTTGTCCTGGATACTTAACAACAGTAAAAGGCTCTTAAAGTACGGTCCTTTCGTCGAAATGCTTTGTCAGTTTAATTTTAAGATACGCCATATAAAGTCAGCGGAGAATATAGTAGCGGATTTCTTGACACGAATCTACGATCCGTTTGAATTCAGTATATTGGATGGACCGGTAGGATTAGCTGCATTTAGAAGAAATATGAATATAATGCATCTTTGGAATTTGCCATTAATTAAGGATCCTATCGATAAATTACAACGAGAAGATCCAGAATTAGAGAATATTATCAGAAGAATTGAGAACGGTGACGATGTTCAAGGGTATCACCTTAATAAGAATATCCTGCTAAAAAGAACTAATTCGGCGATTAACCCATATAAGATAGTAATCCCGAAAGATTTAAGGAAGGTGCTTATAGAATATCATCATGAAGATGCGTTGATTGGTGGTCATGCTGGTGTGTCAAGAACATTAGCTAAACTGATGAAGAAATTTACCTGGGAAGGATTGAAAGAAGACGTCAAAAATTTCGTAAGTACGTGTGATGTGTGCCAAAAGGTTAAGGAATCGAATCAAAAGAAAATGGGACATTTAATTTCTGATTTCAGTAAGAGAGTTAATTCTCACTGGATGTTTGACATAGTAGGTGCATTACCAAATTCGAATGGATTTAAATTTATACTTATAGGTGTTGATAACGCCAGTCGATTTGTGGTTTTGGAGCGTTTGAGAACCATAAGTTCCAGTGTGGTTGCTAACAAGATGATGGAAATATTCAGTCGACTAGGTTTTCCGGAGGCCCTGTCCACTGACAATGCTTCAATTTTTGTTTCCGAACACTTCAAGAAATTCCTGTTTAGTTTGGGTATCAAGCACATACGGCTGAGCCCCTATCACCCTGGTGGTAATGCGGCTGAAAGATTTATAAAAACCCTGAAGGCATCCCTTAGAGCTTACATCTCGATGAAGCAACATCTGTGGTCAACTCTTGTGCCGGAGCTCCAATTCACCTTAAATATAAGCGAGCACTCAGGATTAAAGATGTCGCCCATCGAAGTATATTTTGGACGTCCATATAATACACCGTTAGGAAACCGATGGAGCATCAATGATTCTGATTTTGGTGGAAAATCATCTGCTCAGATATGGAAAGAAGCTATTCAGAATATGGAGAAAAGTTGGGCAACAAGGCGTAAGTTAATGTTAAGAAGAAGAAATCCCGTTAATTTAGACATAGGACAAAGTGTCCTCTTAAAGGCACACGTTAAATCATCATTAAGAGATAAGGTAGCGAAATCTTTAAGCGACAAGTGGTATGGTCCATTTGTGATTAGGAAATTTTTGACACCGAATACCGTCTTGGTTTCTGATGAGAATGACACGCCAGACTCATATCGCCGTTCGCATGTCTCAGAATTGAAGGTCTATAGGAGTAGGAGAGATTAATATTGTCAGAACTTAGTTGTCCTGGTCTTGAAAAATAGTGTTGGTTTGTTTGTACATGTAGTTATGATATAAGAAAATTTTGACTGAATTAACTGTGATATTTGTCGAGCATTTGTTAATATTGTTGTTTGTTATATACTTATTTATTCATTATGGCCATAATGAACAAAAAATGTAAATAATTGAGTATTTATTGTTGTTTTAGCATTTGCTATTATCATTTATTTTGCATTTGTTGTTGTCTATATTGTTATGAACGTTACTTATGATATTTATATATTCCGTAGCTATCCAGTGCTGTAGACGAAAAATTTCTTGATGGAGAATTTTTCTTTTTTCGACGAAGGCCAGCCTGTAACGATCCCGTTACTATGAGTTGGAGTCGAAGAAATAATGGAAAAACTATGTAAAAAAAGAAGAAAGAAAATGTTTATAATTATGTAATATCGATGATTAACTTTTCTCTGATTTGTAAAAACTAACAAGAATTAGTAACCTTTCCTCGTTTGCTTCTTTTTTTTTTTTTTTAAAAAAAATAATGTGAATCTACGATTGTGGTGAGTGAGAGAGAGAGAAATACATTCCTTTTCTGTTTGGTCAATTCAAGGTCGCTTGCGCGGTAGGTGACGTGCCTTATCGCGATCGTAGCGCCGCTGTCCTTCGCGGGAGCTCGCAGCCTTTCCGGCTGCGAACTGACGTATTAATTTGGAAGGAAGGAGGACGTTTTCCTGCAGTCTCCTAGCAGGCGGATAATTTATCGTCGATGTTAGAATATGGGACGCGTGTCTTGTTCGTTTGACTTAGTTTGTAGTGTCTGCTATTTTTTGCATTAGTTATATCTGGAAGGAGTTGATTCAATATACAAGAATAAAAGTGCAAGTTGTGTTGTGTTTCGTGATTTTCTTTCTTCTTGAAAAGAAAGGAAGAAAAATAGTGATACGAAAAGTTGCAAACGGAAGGTTGGTGTTTGACCATGTGCATTGGTGCTGTCTGAGTAAAATTGAAGAGGTTAGATTATGCTCTGTGATTATCCAGTGTCTAAATGGTGCTCGAAGTATTGAGTGAAATTTGTATTTGTTCATATTTCCATACTTTTAAGTCAGACAAGTTTGTTTCGTGTTCAGGTGTGCAGGGGCATTTGATGAATTCAATTAGTAACGTAGAAATCTGTATAGTTGACCTAAGTTTTGGTCAATAAGTGGCTATTTCTTTCCTCGCCAAAATCTATCGTATTTTATCGAGAGTGTTAAATGGTGTATTTCTATGTGGGTTCCTTTCGGCAGGAAGATTAGATGTGCTAGTGAGTAAAATAAATTTGTTCTTGGCTGTTGCCTTAAAAATAGCATGTTATGCATGCATTAATACTCGTAATATCCAGAATCTGAGGTGGTTTTTCTTTTGTTGGTGGAATGATAAAGTGGGATATTTCGAGTGAGAACAGAGGTTTGCTCCCCATTGCACGTTGGAACGCATAGTCTTGCAATATAATAATATTCCCTGCAATCGTAGCAACGATCACTCTCTGGGTTCAATTGTCTGACGGATTGGTGGAATGATAATGTGGAAAACGAGGGAGAGCATTTCAATTTGTTGAAACCAGACCTAAGTTTGGTCATAGTGGTTTTAGCGAATCTGGAAACAGAGCGTGACTTTCGATCTTTGAATGGAAATTAGTTTGGCTGAATGGGGGAATGAGAATGTTGAAGATTGAGGTGAGAGTAGTGGTGAATGTCGTTTGGTAAGAGACACTATACCTTATCCTGGGTTTGTCTCGTAGTATCACTGATTTCTTTAGTGACTCTCGATGTTTTGTGGTCCGAGAGAGAGCCGACTGAATCAGTGATAGAACTAGTTACATTCGGACGTTTTCGGTTTTCAGACCTAAGCATTGGTCTTTGAGTTACTTTTTCGATCACTGCCTAAGCACGTTTATTCTTGTAATTTGATAAAGAACAGACGACAAGCAGACTGAGAGCGAGGTAGTAAATACCAAAGAAAGGTAAAAAAAAAAGAATATAAGAGGTGAGTGTTCATTAATATATATATTATAGTTGATTGTCCTTTGTTTGTGTTCTATGTTTGTGGGTCGTCATTTTTGATTCCAAAATAGTCGATTAATAGATTATTTCTTTGGACCGCGTTAATAATTACGTGAATTTCGATTGATAATTCAGCATTGTATTTTTGGTAAGCGGGCTAAAACCCGATGCATATAGTAATTGTTTATAATCTGCTTTATTTTCAGCATATATTAATGCGATTAGTATTGAAATTGAGCCAAATAGTTTTTGAACAATTTTTGAGATTTATCCTGTTGCTTGCTATTGTAGGCGAATGGTGCGGTGAGGCACGGCACTCCAAATTTGCTGAAAGATTTTGACATACTTGTTAATTTAATTATTATTGTTGTTTTCAACATAAACCTAACGGATCTCTCGATATTGGAGATTTCCCCCCCCAAAAAGGATTTTTCTTGATCGTTTTTCTAGATTGTTTTTTTTTCTCCTGAGAACTTTGATTTAAGATTCTGAAATTCGATTTAAGGAATTTATTCTCTCTACTCTGGTCAAGTAAATTGAAATTGATAAAAAGAAAAAGGAATTATAAATATTATTTACGAAATTCATATTGAGATTAAATTGTTATTGTTCCTGGATAGGCTTATTATTCCGATAAGAGTTGAACTATAATATGATCAATGACTGAATATTATCGTTGAATCTATATTACGAACAGACGTCGAAGGAATAAAGAATTGTTTGTTGCTCAACATATTTTTTACCCGAAATAATATTGTATATTATTATAATAAATTATATACACTTGAATTGTTGTTGTTGTTATTATTTATTTATATATATATTTACATATATTTATGACTGGTAATTGGTATTTACATTTACTTATTGTTGATTATGCTGAATTATCCATCTGTACCTGCCGTATGACTCGGAATTGCGTTCTTCTTCGTAGATCCCTCTGAGGTCGGACTTGGGTAGTGTTGATTGGTCAACATTGCATGAGCTTTGGTATCCATGAATGTTGTCCTTTTAACATCGGCTCTTGTCCTGATAGCGGATGGGAATGCTACAAAAGACATTCATATTTATTATTATTATTATTATTATTATTATTATTATTATTATTATTATTATTATTATTATTATTATTAATGAATATGCCACCCTTACATAATGTTGTAACTTTACACATCTTAGTTTAAAGTGCTTTCTTTAGTAATAATTTGAGCAACCACGTCACAAAATTTAAAATGTATGAGGGAGCACGACGTTTTATTTCCCCTACTCTCTTTTCAGCACCCTCCAACAGAAGGTATATAATTTCTGAGAAGCAGGGCAGTCAAAATGAATAAGAAATATATTTAGAGCATCCTTTCCTCCTTCGTGAATGTAATATCACGTAGCATTTTTTATTCTACTGAAGACGACCCTAGGCCGTTATGGTTAGGTAACAAAAGAAATACCTAAAATATTTATAGCGCCCCTTATCTGTAATATTACCTCTTCTTTATTTGTTCGAGGCTTCCTTACACAACCAAGGGTGACAAAAAGAATAGGAAAAGTGTCTAAAGATTACAAAAGACTTTATATTTTGTCAGAAACAAGGCAGTATATACACAGCATTGCTTTCGTTAACAAGTGTTTCACCCTTGAGTCGCTTATAAAATTATGCAGAATAACTTTTGCCGATCATTGTTCTAGAGGGATTTGTCCAGGATGGTTTGGTGTCGAGCTAATAACGATAAGTATATTTATTTACATCACTGTTAAAGAAATAGCAAACTTTCTGAAAGGAACTTACTTAGGAAACAGATCTTTCTTCTACTTAGCCAGAGCTCACTCTGAAAAATTGCATCTGGCATTCTGAGTGAAAGTTCTATGGGACTATTAGAAAAATATATTCCCGTTTTCACGCTGATGGTAGAATTTCTTAAACAGTTATTGAATTACGTTCGAAGGGTAGGCGTAAATAGCGCCCCCGCAAAAATGTGGCGTGGGGACCGCACAAGCTGCAAGGCCAAAAAATATACAGAAAGTACGCAGGGGCGGAGCAGGCCAAATTTTCACACGGGCAAAGTGACTTTTTGGCGCCCTTCCCCTAGTAGTAGCCTATATTTTCATTTTATCATAGTGTTTTTAATAGTTTAAACCAGGAGCGTCATTTCAGATTTTGCTTTGGGGGGGGGCAAGACCTCTTGATATAAGTAAAATTTCTCGTTTTTCACTGATTTACTACTATTCTAATGATAAAATCTATATACATCTCAAACTCACGGGGGGCAAATGCCCCTCCTTGCCCTCCCTAAATGACGCCCCTGTTTTAAACCCATTTTCAAAAAGAAATCCATTACCTAGGAAAAGTTCACAAAGAATATGGCCCGCTATAAACAATACCAACTCCACCCCCCCTGGTCTAGTGGCCAGCACGCCTGCCTTCTGTGGTACCGGGTCCAATTCCCGGTGGATTACTGTTGAACGATAAAAGTGGTTCGGATTCCACTATAATTAGTATCCACATCTCCCTTGCCCATTAAGGCATAACCGTGGAACGCTAAACTCAAGCAAACAAACAAACAATACTTAATTCCCGGCACTCTTTATTCTACATGCCATCTCTCAATTTTTCGATACAGCCCCCTTAGTACTATGAAACTCTCTTCTTCCATAGTGAAATGGAAAAAGATCATATAATTGCCACTACTTTACAAGAATATAAACCAAAAACGTCAGTAGAAAGCACATTATAAAATTTACTTTTTGAGGCTTGTTTTGGTGCCCCTCTTTCTCTGACGCCCCGGGCATTCGCCCGGCCCTTAGTCCGCCCTTGAAAGTACGGACGCATAACTAAGGACTGCGGAGGAGAGGTTAACCTTCATGTTATGCCACTGGTTTGACGTGTTTGAAATGTTCAGTAAGTGATCAGTTGGTGAAATAATTTCGACGGTTACTGATGTTTAAAGTTTAGCTAAGACAAAGCTACCTAATCAAATACATTTGATATCGCGATGTCACAATTTGATTTTTCCTCACATAAAAAAGATAAAAACAATAGTAATAAAAACCCTTACTCGTACTGGGCTCCTAACTAACTAACAACCTAATTCTTACAGACTAGTTCCTCTGACCAACTGAGTTTCGATTTCTTACGCGAAAGAAGTCTGTTATATTAAGAGGCATGCTTTTCATTATCAAAACTGTTCGAAGTAATACGAACATGGCTTAAGAACAGGGACGGAACTGAATTACCACTCGATTGACGTTGAGGGCAAATCACCAAAGCGTAGCTATAAACGTAAGTTCAGCATGCATTTCTCTGGAGTTGTGTTCAGTATTCCTATCTGCCAGTCATGCTTCTTCGTAGGAGTAATATGTTACAAACCTAACCTTTCGATAGAGCACAATGACAGAGAATCAAAATTAATGAATTCTTGCCCTTGTGAACTTGGGATACCACCATGTGCAATAAAACTGTCGCGTCTTCTGAAGTGATATTTTATCGAAAATAACTCGTTTTCCTTTATATATCCGAAGTTTTTGAGGGTTTCAAAATGAGGAAACGTTACTGACAAACAAGGACGCATTTAGGGGTGGGTCCAGGTGGTCCGGACTCCCCTCTGAAATCCCAACTTCTCTGTAAATTTAGCCTAAATTTAAGGATTATCTTTTAAATTTTATTATAATTTATCCTAATATTGAAGTCGGACTTCTCCCGAAATAAATTACTGCATACGTGCCTGCTGACAATTTTCAATATATTCCTTAAATAAGTAAAATAACTAAATTAGGAGCAAAAAGCTTCAACACGGGCTAACTTTTGTCCACTGCCAATATTGTTAGAAGGGATATTAATAGCAAAAACTGCTAGGCAATGCTCAAACTTGGAACTTCACTCCGAACAGCAAGCTTATTATTGAGAACTACATATGAAACATTTTATCAAAACTTATCTAGCTTTTACCTGGCATGAAATTATTATATACACCAAAATTCACTCTCCTAAAATGTGTATCTAAACATTGCTCTACGTATCTACGAAGCAATGAAAATTATTTATCGAAATATGTGAGCAGGGAATTCTAACAGCCAGCCATTTTATTTAAATCGTAGTAAACCCTGTAACCGGGCGTTAACGTGAAGACAAAGCTTGGTCCATTGGTAAAGTGTTAGAAGAATATAAACTCAATGTTCGTAGGTTCGAATCTATCCACTCACCATAACATTTTGCTCTTATGTGTAACGATGAAATAAGAAAGAAAAAAATGTATAACCGTTAAGACAAAATTTCAACCAAGTCTGAAGAGAACAATACTAAAATAGTAATACAATGACGTCAACCAAAAATTATTTCATGTAGCGTTTGGATGAAATTACAGCTGTTAACAATTGCAGAAATAAAAACAGGCTGTAATGAAGTCTAGACTTCTGAATGCATTTACTTCCTGAAAACTTCCGTCTCGTCATTGGTATGCCGTTAATCATTGTAAAACCTTTCAATTGGAAGTGAAATGACACAAACTAAAACAGTTTTAAATCAATAAATGTCTATGTGTAAAAGTAGGTGTCTTTTATCTGTAGTTCTGAGTTCCTTTTACTTTGAAGTCACAAATGAGAGAAGAAAGTATGGTGTTCGAAAAAAAGAAATCAAATTTGAGATTTCAACGAATTTACACGTATTATAGCCCCTAACACCGAAAAAGTTATTTTTCGATACATGTCCATCAGTTCGTCCGTCCGTTCGCTACACTTTTCTGTGCACTCGCCTAGAAGCCATACCTGAAGCCATACCTCGCCTAGAAGCCATACTTGAACATACCGTAAATTAGTTGAAAAATTTACGGTATGTTCAACATCTGCACCAAATTTTAGTTTAAGATTTGCATAGTATTTCCTATAGTTTTTTTTATTTCCCTCCTACTCCCAAAACAAGGGTAGTTTCCTGTACGATGAAAATAAAAAAAAAGATATTTTCTCATAACTGGCTCTAACGATCTTGTTTTCTTTCTTTGTTTATAAATCAATATTTAATTAGCAACCCTATTTTGTGGTATAAGGCATTTATCTGAGAAAAATCTACAAGGGGTAGTTTATACTAAGGGGGTGAGTTTTTCTCAGTGATTTTCTCAAAATGGACTCAAATGTTTTCGTTCATATTTCATAAATAAAGATTTCATTAATAACTTATCAATATGGTATAACTCGTTTGTCCTAAAAAAATGCGAGGGGTAGTTTATTCTTGGTGGAGTGTTGTCTGGGCGATTTTCTCAAAAACGACTCAAAAGAGTTTATTCATATTTCAAAAATAAATATTTCGTTAATAACCGAACAATATGGCAAAACTCGTTTGTCCTGAAAAAATATGCGAGGGGTAGTTTACTCTTGGGGGTGTTTTTCCTCCACGGTTTTCTCAAAAATGAGTCAAGCAATTTTGTTCGTACTCAGAAATAAATATTTCATTAAAAACCTAGTAATATGGAATAACTCGCTTACCCTGAAAGAATCCTTAAGAGATAGTTTATTCGGGGAGTTATTTTTCCCTTACGATTTTCTCAAAAATTACTCGGACAATTTTATTGATAATTCATAAATAAGTATTTCATTAATAACCCTATATTTTAGTATAAGTCATTTCTATGAAAAACAATTACAACGGATAGTTTATTTTTGGGGTCAAGGTTTTTTCCCCGACAGTTTTCTCGAACGACAGGCGATTTTGTTCAAATTTCGCAAATAAATATTTCATTAATAACCAAAAGTATATCTTAACTCATTGTTCGAAACAATTCACAAGAGGTAGGTTACTCCTGACGTGTTCTTTTTGAACGACTTTCCCAAAGTGACTCATTTGATTTTTTTCATATTTCATAAACAATGATTGCATTAATTGCTCTATTATATGTCTAATGAAAATGTGCTCAAAGTGTGAGTTAGTTTTGTAGTATGGATTTTCTTCAATCGAAGTTTTTTATTCGATAATCTGACATTCGATGTATTTGAATAATACGATAATTTTATTCGTATTATCCAAATACACACTTCAGTAACAACTGTGGCCTAACACAGTTAAGAAATTGAATTGAAAAAGTTTAGTGCGGTGGCCCTGTAATTGAATATTTTTTGAGAAACTCCCTAGCTTTTTGTGGTAAACTCAGGCTTTTCCTTTTCGAGCGACAAAAGAGAGATGAAAATAGTGATTGTGAAAATAATATCAAATTCAGATTTCAACGGATTTACATGTTTCATGGCGTCTACATACCGAAAATGTGACTTTTCGACACCCGTCCTTCCGGTCCGTCCGTTCGGCACACTTTTATATGCACTCGCCTAGAGGCCATACCGTTCAACTTATCTACACCAAATTTTAAACTTAGGGTTTACTTAGTATTCTTACAGGAGCTTTTCCATTTTTTCCTACCACCTAAAATAAGTGTGGTTTACAAACAGCCGAAAATCGAAAAACGCTATTTTCTCAAAAATGGTTTTAACAATTTTGTTTATTTTTCATTAATCAATATTTAATTAACAACCCTATATTGCAGTATCAGATATTTCTCTTAGAAAAATTTACGAGGGGTAGTTTATTCTTGGAGGTGACTTTTTCTCGACGATTTTCTCAGAAAAGACCCTGGCGAATTTTGTACACACTTCATAAATAAATATTTGACCTTACAACATGGTATAAGTGAATTGACCTGAAAAATATATGAGTAGTAGTTTATTCTTGGACTTGAATTTATTCCCAGTGAGTTTCTCAAACACGACCAGTTGGCAACCCTGTATCTCGACAACGAAGCTGAATTCGAAAACTGCAAGAGGACCATTTGTCTCCTTTTGATGTCACGAATCACCTCCCGAAGTTTGTGGACATCTTTCAGGTTCACCCTTAATGAAGCTTCTTTTCGAAAAGTTAACTATTAACTTTAGGCATCGTTTATCTTTTTTTAAATCACAAATGTCGTTATTAATTTTAAGGCAGAGAACTACTTCTGAGAGAATAGATCTTGAAAAATAATTTTAAAACTTAGACTTTTGTTTTCGAGACATTCCAGACAAGACGAGACAAGCTATCTCGTGTCCAAAACATTTGTCTCGTATTATCTTGGATGTCACAAAGCGCGTCTTGTCTCTTTCTCGAGACATGTCTTATCTCGTGCGCATTCGTTAACACTTGGGAAGGATTATCTTTCTACTCAAAGCATTGTTTTTATAATGGTTGCATATTTATGATAATTGCTGTCCACATAAATTACAGTCCTTTCAGTTGAATTAATTTTTATTATTATTATTATTGAAATTGCAATATCTAGTTTAACGTTGGACGATTATGCCCCTACGCTAAGGGAGAATGATGATGAATAAAATGGTGAAATGAAGAAAGTGGGAGGAAAATGGAAAATCTCAAGAAAACACATACCCATGCACACGGTATTTGTCCACCTCAAATTTCACTTGGCACGAAGTGGAATCGAGCCACGGACCCCCTGCACCAAAGGTCTCTGCAATGCTTTATTATTATTATTATTATTATTATTATTATTATTATTATTATTATTATTATTATTATTAATGAATTATTATATGAATAATAATAATAATAATAATAATAATAATAATAATAATAATAATAATAAAATAATAATAATAATTGAAGCGAGCTTAACGAGTTTCAACCGTACGACTCAACCAACGTTTCGGTGCCTGTTCGTTCGTCTGCTCCTCTCATAAAAGACATTTCATTTTAATGAAACTAGTAAGTGCCTTCTTTTAGCTCTGCGAAGTAACTATTGCTTGGAATATGAATCTGCAAAACATAAGAGGTAAAATTAACCAAATGGTGCAAGTTTCCACTTATATATACAAAACAAGTTTGCAATATCAACTACGTGAATCTTGTCCCATAAAGAAGCCGAAACCCCTACACCGAAGAGCCCTCCGAGATTTGATCATTGTCCACACGGACTGAAATTGTCATTTGAAGCCAAGACTTTAATATGAAGCCAATAATTTCTTTAAAATAGACGGAAAATTCGGAAGTTATAAGCATTTTCATATTTTTGCCTTTTCCCATAAGGGAGCCGTAGCCCCCTATACTGAAGACCCCGCCGGAGATTTGATCATTGTCCACTCGGACTGAGTTTGTCATTTGGAACCAACACTTTAATACGAAGCAAAATATTTCTTTAAAATAGACGAAAAATTCGAAAGTTATAAACATGTTAATAATTTTGCCTTTTCTCATAAGGGGGCCGTATTAGCCTACACTGAAGAGCCCCACGAGATTTGATCATTGACCACTTGGACTGAAATTCTCATTTGAAACCAAAACTTTAATATGAATCCAAAAATTAAACTTTTACATCAATTTAAACTGACTGGGTTCCAGTTCCCCCAACTATTGTTTAGTTTAGTTAACTGGTAATTTGTGACAGCTTCACATCATCAAAAGAATGTTTTACTTCCCCTCCCCTCCCCCAGGAGTTCGTGCTGGATCCACCACTGGAATCAATAGACACTCTTCCTATTCTTTTTGTCACCCTTGATTGTGTAGGGGCTCCCTCGTACAAATAAAGAAGCGGTAATATTACAATCAAGGGGCGCTATATATTAGGTATTTTTTTAGTTACCTACCCCTAACCGCACAGGGCCATCTTTCGTAGAATAAAAAATATTACGTGATATTCCAATCATGAAAGGGGAGAGGATGCTGTAAATATATTTCTTATTCATTTTGTCTGTCCTGCTTATCAAAAATTACTTTCTGTTGGAAGGCTACTGAAATGAGAGGGGCAAAATAAAAAGTCGTACCCCCTCCTACATGGTTGCTCAAATAAGTACTAAAGAAAGCATTTTAAACTAAGATATTTAAGATTTAAACTAGGAAACTAAGATATCCTACATTATGTAAGGATGTCATATTCAGGATTATTATTATTATTATTATTATTATTATTATTATTATTATTATTATTATTATTATTATTTGAATGTTTTTGGAGCACCGAAATTTTGTGAGACGAACAATGATATGTAGAGGTTTAAGATGGGTGGTCATAGAGGAGGAAAAACCAGGATTTTTCTCTCTCTGACTCTCTAACGTTAAGATTATGTGCTGAAGGTAAGAAGCATCATCATTCTACAATAGGTTGCTTTTACGTAGAATATCAGCTACTTCAGTTCTCCTCCTTCGGTCTACTTACCTTATGTAGTAAATTCAAAACAATTTCAATTCAATACAAATACATTGTAAAACTTTTCCGTAATTAAACATCTAGGGAAAATTAAACATTTAATAGGGAAATCTGTTATCAAAATATCCAAACACGTAGATAGAAGACTATCTAGTGAGAAATATTGTGAAACTTTATAAAATTCTCCAAATTAGAATTAACATTTACTGGGAAACATTCGTTATGCGCCAGCGAGCATATGGTGAGCAGTGAGCACAGGGGAAATAATTACGAAACTGTTTGCAAACAAAATTAGGGACGCTAATGCAAGTGCGACAACAGCATTTTTTCTTTTTTTGGTATCGTCATGAGTTTTACACATACGTTACAATTTGATTCTTTCCCAAATAAAAAAATAAAAAAATAACCGTAGTGTAGTGATAAAAATGATTACGGCACTTCCACGGGATCGAACCCGCTACCTTCAGCATAGAGACTCGTTGCTTTATCTAACTGAACTATTTGTTTTTTTACGTGAACTGAGCCTGTTCCGGTAAAGACGATATTTCATTACGATCGTCCTACCAATTCGTGCTTTTCCATAGGTAATTTCCACTATTTGCTCTATCTTTATGTTAATACTTAGCATAGATTCATATATTTGGAGTTTGCAGATAATGCATATAATAAGACATACTAGAAATATTCGTTAAAAGTTTAGTTTGTAGATTTAATCCACATTTCTCTCAATGACATAGATGTCGCTGCTTCGTGTTGAAATGCAGAATTCCCTCGTGTTCTTGAAAATTTCCCACTTTAGCAGAGTTGGTAATTCTCGAGATTTCTGTCGATTTAATGTTTTTTGCTTCTAATTTCTTTATTTTAAGCTAATATCTAACACAAATATTAAAAACGGGTTTGTTATTAACCTGTCCTGCTGGGGAAACCTTCCGAAATTTCGAACATATAAAGAAAACGGAGATATTTTCAAAAAACTTCAAAATAAAGAGACGCGTCATTTATTTTGCTCATGGTAGTACTTCCTCAGTCATCGTGAAAGTACAGTGAAACCTGTCTATGTTGGCCACCATCGGTTCTATCGAAAAGTGGCCAACTTACAGAAAATAAGTGTGATTTGTGTATTTTTAGAATAGGATTTCTAGTATTACTTGATTGTAAAATTTTAATAAGCAGTGGCACAACAGCTACTTATAAATAATGTATATAGAGTAATCATAAAAATATACAGTACTAGAAAACATTACTATAGTATGCAAGAGCGCCGATTTCTCTGTAATTTTTTTTTGGGGGGGGGAGCATTCAGATGCAGAATGTATATATATGAAGATTTTAAGACAAATTGCATTCAAATTATACCAAATATTGTATACTCATTAATAAAATAGGGGCCACATGAGCTTTGGGGGCCCGGGCCCCCTCGGTCCCCACAGGATCGGCGCTCTTGATAGTATGTTTAATATATATGCATACCTTTCTCTTCCTGAAAACTAGTCTGGTACATTGGATTATTCGGATTGAAAACACAATAACACAAACAACCATGAAATAGAAATGTATGTACGCAGTTTATTGAAATTGATATTATAGCACACTGAGTTATTCAGATTGAAAACAAGAAAAGCTAAGTTATAAATTGAGAAATTCATATGCAATTTATATGACTTCTTTTCAGTTGTTACTGAATGATGGTTCATTCTACACGTATTTGTTTTGTTTTATTCTTTTTGGCAGATACTGCACATTCTAATATTGTAGTTAACTACCTCTTGTTAATGAGCTAGAAGTGTTTCCCTCGGAGCAAAAGATGTTTTGAGAAAATCTTGAGGGAATTCATATCTCAAAACCTCCGCTACCTTTTGACATGCAGTCAGGTGCCAATAAATGACAATTGAGCTTTAACCTTGAGAATTTTCCGGAGTTACTAAAGCTTCCCACTGATGAAAGGAGCCGATATAGCTAATGGTTTTACCAAAACAGACAGGGTAAACAAACACGTACAACCATTTCCTGAATTCCTGTATGTGCTTTTTCTTATTCACATCTTCCTTCACCACCCTTTTATGAGGGTAGTGTTCTGGCCATTGACCTCCAAGAACAAATCGTGCGAATCTATGCTTCTTTGAGTCCAGTCACAAATACAGAACATCTGCCTCTCATATGGGAATTCGAAAGAGTTAAGAAAAATAAAAAACTGTATTTTTCGTGGCCAAGATACGCAGGTAAATTTATCATTATCATCATAGGGTAAACATTGCTTCAGTGTGGGCAACTTCCAAGATAGACAGGTGGCCCACTTATAGATTAGTAAGTAACGAATGTCTTATGGGAAAATGCAGGTTCAAGACGAACTAGGCCAAGATAAGCAGGTGGCCAACTTAAAGAGGTGGCC
This sequence comes from Thermobia domestica, assembly GCF_964235325.1. Classification (NCBI taxonomy): domain Eukaryota; kingdom Metazoa; phylum Arthropoda; class Insecta; order Zygentoma; family Lepismatidae; genus Thermobia; species Thermobia domestica. The sequence continues at coordinate 116,830,226 of NC_137465.1, forward strand.
AAGTTGACAGGTTTCACTGTAACATGAATTCAATTGCATGTACCACCACAGGCTTATACAGGTTGTTTCAAAACAACAACGACAACGTTTGGGAAGTGATTCCTGACACCAAGATAAGACAAAAAAGTATAGACCAATCTGGGTGGACAAATGCTTCCTTTCAGAGTTATAGGCTACCGAAAACAATAAAAAGTGAACTTGAAAGGTCCATAGTTCCAAAACTATGGGACCTACCATAGTCGGGTCAAGACTTCACTCAGGAACTAATATGTGCTCTATCCAAAAATACATGTTTCAGAATCCTGAGGTACTCATGCAACATTTTTTTATAGAGGGAGTTCGGGTACGGACACAATTGAAGTGCACACCAACTACCTATATAAAAATTGTTACGCAAGTACTGCAGAATTCTGAAACTTAGATATTTGGACAGGGCACATACTAGTTCCTAAGTAAAGTCTTGATCCGACTATGGTAGGTTACATAGTTTTGGAGCTATGGACCTTTGAAGTTCATTTTTTCATGTTTTCGGTAGGGTATAACCCCGAAAGGAAGCATTTGTGCACCCAGGTTGGTCTATATTTTATTTTGGTGTCAGAAATCACATCCCAAACGTTGTCGGCGTTGTTTTGAAACACCCTGTATATTTTGCGAAGGATGCTTTTCAACCATTCATTCTCCCTTTCGCATTCCTCCGTCACTTGCCTACAAGGAATTAAAAAAAAAAAAAAAAAAAAAAAGAGCGCAACAAAAGTAGAGAAATTCGGAACTATTACGGGAGTAGACTGCTGGTGGTTGTCAAGTGGACTGCAACCACTTGCCGTTAGTACGAGAAGATAAAAGCGATGCTAGTATAAATGTGTTTCTGCATAAGCCCTCTGCCATTTGCTCAGTACTTAATGCGGTTGCAGCGCTTATCAAACCTCATGCATAAATCACTCTTCCGCCTTTTTAATATATTTTTTTAAATGCACTGTAAGATTTTAAAACCATTTTTGGGTTTAAAAAAAAAAAAAGATGATTACATAGAAGGTTGATTGATCTATTTGTGTCCGATTTTGACGTCTCACCTACCCTAGGAAGAATGAAGAAAGAAGAAGAAGAAGAAGAAAAACGGAACCACTATCGGTGAGCACCATGTGCGCTGGCGATATACCTACACCGTAACTTCCATTGTAGGGAATTCCATTGAAGTACAGGAATGCGAAATTTTGAACCACTCCTCCCGGCAGGCTTTCCAAAGCCCACGGACAGTGGTGACATGACGAGATGCAAGTGCTTTTTCAATAAGCCAAACCCGCAAAAATCCATGGAACTTGCATCAGATGGCTTAACTAGTATGTCCTGGCAGGGAATAGCTTGAATGCCGGTGTCTTGCGTCATGTTGCAGAAATATCTGTGTATAACGGGATGTATGTTATGAGGCATTATCCATATGCACAGGAACTTGATTTATTGCATTTCCATACAAACGGGGCAGATTTGTGTAAATTTTTGTGAGGATATGTTGCTGACAAAACACTGAAGTTGATTTTGCAGTTTTTAGGCAGCTACCGAATCTTTAACTTGCTTTCATAGCTGTATCCTGCGACAATTAGAAATCCTTTCGAGAAACTTGCTTTGCACTGACGGATGAAGTCAGGACGATTTTTTGTCTCTCGTAGGTGTACGTTATGGCTTGAATTTTGCCACAGTCTGATGGATGAATCCATTCTTCATCGAATGTGGCAGCGAACTTCCACTTTTCCCCGGATAGATGGCGTTCGTAAAGGCCCCTACAGTGGGTCTTTCCCTCCTATGGTCCGCAGTAAGGATATGTCCACTACTTTTAAAACACCATGCACAGCTTGAATGTGCCACGTACTGTAGGCTGAGATTCAGAGTTGTCGGTGCTACGTGCAATCGTATTGCTATCACACGTTATGTAGAAGGGGTGTCCTAGAGGGCCATTCGGCGGAACTTCCGAGCTACAGGTAGAGTCACCACAGTACACGGTCGCTTTCTACACCCGTTACCGGGTAAATGAAATGCTGGAACGTCCTGGTATTTATGTCGATTAATGTTTTTGATGGTTGTTGACCCCAATACACATCCACTTTTCCTGCACTGTTTTTGACTGTGGCACCTAAAACTTGGCGTAGAAAAGTGCTACGATGTAGCCTTCCTAAAACCGGTTCACTTTGAGAGCCACGATGTACACACAACAAGTGGCGAATTGTGAAAATTCCATGTTTTTCATTAATAAGAATCATATTAGCTATTGCCATCGCTGGTTACCTGATTATAACACTTTAAAGATAAAGGACAAAGTTATTTATATTAGAGGGAAAAATTATACCTAGCAAAGCTGAATCTCAAGTGTGATTGGCATTTTGAATAACAGTCTCTGAAAACGTTAAGCGATGTGAATCCATCAGGATGACTACTTCGTATATTTGTTTTAATTTTGTGCTTATATAAATTACCAGGTATTTGCAAGTTGTTTCCGCAATAATTAATTTTTGCTTTTCTCGTTTTAGATATACAGAGATAAAGCTCATATATGTTTGTGATATCTGGTATTAAGTGTAGCTAGAATGCACCCTGGTACTGAAAAACGTGGATTTTCGCATATCATTTGTACAATACTTATGTATAATTTTTGTAACAGTTTATATGAGTCTTTTTCGCTTATTTTTATGAGCAGTCATGAAGACTGTTCATTGGTATTGATAAACCTTGCAATATATATATATATATATATATATATATATATATATATATATATATATATATATATATATATATATATATTCATACGGAACCCATGTGTACAACTAATTGCAAGATTTATCATACCAATGAACTGTCTTCATAACCCATACAATAAGAGAAAAAATGCTCATATAAGATGTCATGAAAATTGTTCATAAGTATTATATAAATAATAGATGATCTCAATATACAGGGCATAATTACCACATGGAGAGTTTTCTTCATGCCATATTTTATCCAGAGTTGCGCGATTTTTTGAATAATCTGCATATACGAGGATCATTCAATAAGTAGAGACAAAGTCTATATTTTTAACACTAATCAATTTTTTTTTTTTTTTTTTTTGTTTCAGGGGTGTTAGCTGGCAACCTTGGGATATGCTCTGATCTGCTGTTTCGTAATTTTATGTCAACATAACTTCAAAAATATCAATTCATCATGGCAAGTCCTCTAGAAGATTGCACCTTAGAAGAACAGCGCTCAGTCATTAGGTTTTTAGTCGCAGAAGGTGTAAAACCAAGTGAAATTTTTTCTCGAATGTTAAGACAGTACCGTAACAGTTGTATGAACCGTGCGAATGTGTACAAGTGGGTTGATCGGTTTAAAAGTGGCCGAACAAGTGTAGGTGATGAACCCCGATGTGGACGTCCAGTGGAAGTTTCTGGTTCTTCGTTGGAATCGAGGATTGACGGTCTTATTCGTGATAACAGAATTACTGTTGAAATGATAGCTGAGGAAGTTCAAGTAAGTGTTGGAACTGTTCACAATGTCATTAGGAACATTTTAAAGTACAGAAAAACGTGTGCCAGATGGGTTTCCAGACAGCTTACTGACGCTCATAAAGAATCAAGTCTTTCCATTTGTCAAGCCTTAACGCAACGAAGTTTGATTGAAGGAGACGCTTTTTTTGAAAGAATAGTGACTTGCGACGAGGCCTGGATCCATCACTACGACTCTGAGACCAAAAGGCAGAGTATGGAGTGGAAACACACTAGCTCTCCAGTTCGCAAAAAATTCAAGGTTCAACCTTCCGCTGATAAAGTGCTGCTGACCATCTTTTGGGACTCACAGGGTCCAATCTATTGCGATTTCCTTGAAGATCAGTGAACTATTAATAGCCTATACTATTCTAAGATGCTAGAACACAAAGTTAAACCAGCTATCAGGAGCAAACGCCGTGGACTTTTGTCAAAAGGAGTAATTCTTCAGCACGATAACGCCCACCCTCATACAGCCCAGCTGACCCGAGATAAGCTTCAAGAATTGGGTTGGGAGGTCTTACCTCATCCTGCCTACAGCCCAGACCTCGCCCCATCTGATTTTTACCTGTTTGGACCACTCAAAGACGCCCTACGTGGAAAAAGATTTGCTAACAATGAGGAAGTTAAGGCAGTGGTGCAAAGGTGGCTTCGGGGTAAATCTAAAGATTTCTTCGCCAAGGAAATTAGGAAGCTGCAAGAAAGATGGGACAAATGCATAACTGTAAAGGGTGATTATATTGAAACATAGCCTTAGTTTTGAAAGATTGAAATAAATCTTTATTGAGCTATAGCAATTTGTCTCTTTACTTATTGAATGCTCCTCGTATGTCTTAATAACAGTTATTAAGCTTCAGTTCGTAATAACAAAGGTATATTTTCTTTAGGCAGGTTCTTTCTTTCGTGATAAATGTTGAAATCCTTCACTGGTCAGTTATGGAAACTTGTCCTTTCTTTTTTAATATCTACATTTGAATGTTTCGAGCTTTTGAGTTCATTTGGAGCGCGTAAGTTCTGATTGAGATTTTATTGTAGCTTGTGCCTTCAGTTGGAGAATAGTTAATATTTATTATTAGTACCATTAATTATTTTAAATGAGAAGTGAGATCATATTTAACCATCTAAATATCTACTAGATTACTTTTATTATTTTAAATAAACGTTGATAAAATGTTTGTTGCGTAGCTAAGCAACTTTGTTGCTTTATTATCAACGTTCCATGTCCACATATGAAGGTAAAATACCTGGCAACGAGCACTAATATATAATTCATAGGATAGTTCGTTTATCATTAGAATCAAAGACAGTTTCAGCAATTAAAAGATTCTCGTCATTTCCAGCCCTCAAATTGTCATTTTCTGTATTGATTCAGAATTGTACGTTAATAACTTGAATGATCATTATCTCAAAATAAAAATAATAGAACTTTTTAATAATAGCATTAGTGTGTAAGGATTATAAATGTTTAAACTTGAAAAATCAATATTGAGTTTTCAAGCATTCACTTTGCAAATATTACATGAGCTAAGAAGATTCGGACATACATTTTAATATAGGTAAAATAAATTATTTTGATTTAGATGTAGAGTTTACTTAGGTTAAAATGACAGTGATTTCGCGATGTTGATATTTTATACAAGTAGTATGTGCGTCACAGTTAGGAGAAAATCAATGTGCTAGTTAATGGTGTATATTTTTATATACTCATTAAATAAATCATTTACTCTAATAGAATAAAAAAAAGTATCAACTGCATCAGTGTGACAGCGAAAGACGTACTTTTGACGCCATAAAATTTCGTTTTCCCCGATTTTTCTTGAAACTTAGACATGAGAGTTTATCCTCAAATATGTCATTGCGTTCAGCACGATCCTTTTGACTATATTCCATTTCAACAGATTTTAAAGTTTAACAGTTAATGATAATTTTGAACTTTATCTTCTTAACAATACAGTACTATGCATGGGTACCCGAGGGGTAGCAAGAGGGCCGGCCCTCCTTGGCTCATGAAAATGTATACGTAATATAGCAAACCATGTATATTAAATACCAAACGTAATATAGCAACCATGGAGGTGCCCCCCTCCCTAGAAAATTTTCTTCGGACACCCATGATACTACGCATTGAAATCTTACGAATGTTACATTGAAGGGGTTGATGAGGATATATTTCACTATTACTTTCACCCTAATATGTAGCATGGTTTTTGTATAGCATCAATTTTTTAGGTTTAAAAAAAATCGTTTTTCTGGACTTTCTCTAAAATTACGCATGAAATTTTATCTATCGATTGATTATGTCTTGTCTGTGGAGCAATTTTTTCCGTTAAACGTTAATATTGTAGATTGTAAACAATGAATGGATAACCCAATTTCTTTGTGTTAACGTCAGTATCACTACCCAATTCAAAAATTTTAATTTAAAAGCTCTGGTATTAATGTCATCGATGGCTAACCAGACTGCTTTTCAGTACGTGATATATGGTCAGCACAAATGTACCCAACACAATTATATCTAGCCTTCTAGATAGGAATTCGCTGTTTCTCTGCAGTTACCTAATAAAATTTGACTTCCTGTAGCCTTCGCACTTACCAACCAAATGTTCTTCGAGCAAAAATATTTGCATTTGAAATCATGTTTCTTTTTTTTTAAACAATTATGCATTTTCTTATCGTCATATTTTTCGATGATGAGCAAACTGTGGCCTATCGCACTCAATTATGAGTTATAACCAAACGAGACTTTTCATTCACGTGTTTTAGTCGTAAGTTGGCTTCTTTTTGCTTGGGAAAGCAGATTGAGGATGCTGTGTGACAAACCGTATTTGACCAAGCTTAATTTGCTTTATATCCCATCATCCTTATTCACTGCTTTAGTTGGATGGAAAATATTAATGTATCTCCCATATTCAACGTACATGACCGAACCATCGGTGTACTGTTTTGTTTTCATTTGATAACCATCTTCGAGGACGACAGTATCTGAGATTCGAGGAGTAACTCAGCACTGAACTAAATTCACTAAATTCTATCACAGTGAAATCTATAATCTACCGAAGTGTTGGAGACTGTTTCCTATGGGAACTATTTCCGACTTTTTCTGATACATCTCACATTAGGTTATCGCTTGTCCTCATGCAGCGTCAAAATTCAACATAACTTTTTGGGAACTTAATACATTTAACTTTTTGATATTTATGTATCAGGACTTTCTTTATATTGATAAGAACGTTTCGTCAATAAGTTATCAACAATTAACATACGCATATCCTTCCTGCACATAAACACAAATTAGTAGTGATTGAATGAAATGAAAAACGAAATCTTTCATTTTAACGTCCCACAATTATGCCCTCTAGGTTTAGGGAGACGATAATTAAGACAAATGAATTATGATGTAACAATTGGTGAAATTAGGAAGTGGAAGAAACGGAAGTACCCCGAGAAGACCTACGGACACGAGGAGTCCACTACAAATTTACGTGGCCTGGGGTCAAACCAGGGACCTCATGCACAAAAGGTAAGCGCTGTACCACTGAGCCATCGTGATCGCCAAATTAGCTTTGATGATTTCAGGGGGAGGTCCAGGGGGAAATTCTCTCCGGAACTAGGAAATTCCCCCGAAGCCATATCTCTTTATTGTACTCAACGTGAATTCCTGTAATTTCGTAATACTACTTTTCACCCTTAGTGTATTGAAATTCCAGGCTTCAGGGAAAATCTGAAATCATCACTGGAAATTAATATTTTCAAAACTAAAATATAATGAATTTGATGATGAAAAAAATGCTAATATAGCATCTGAGTTTGACATAATTTTTGTTTATTTAGAATCATGATTAAGTCCCTAATGTCTGACGGTGATCCACACTCAAATATTTCCTTAAGGCCGCGGTGGCTCAGTAGTACAGCATTTACCTAAGGTACATGGGGTCCTTGGTTCGGTCCCAACTGAACTGTGGTGCACAAGCACAGTATCTTCGGGGTTATGTTTCCTCCCACTTTTCCATTCCACCACTTTCTTCATTTCTCATTATCACCACCTCCTTCAGCCTACCCAGCATAATCGTGGGACGTAAAACTTAAATATTTCATTTCAAGTATATCTTCCTTTTTATACATTTCAACGAATTCAATTGGCTGTTGGCGCCGTACTGCATACTTGTTACCGCTTTCGGCGGCTTTTATCACTAACTATGCACATAAATTCTTTTATGCATTTCAACTACAAAGGTGGAACCCCACAGTTCAAGTATTCACTTATTTCTAACTTGGAAACAGTGGTGGATGGAGCCCGGGGGCTAGGCCGCCATTTTTTTGTGACAAACATAATTTAAGGTATTATTAATATATTTTTGAAAGTTTATTGTTAACTCATGATATGCCTATCATAGTCTGGGTTGTGGCTCCCCAGACCTCCGCCTCTTGTTTTACCTTCTAGACCCGCCACTGCTTGGAAACAATCATAATAGTGAAGATCTCAATACGGAAGAAACTTTATTAAATTTCAATGACATTAGTCAGTAAATGAGATAAATACCAGTCTTGGGAAGTAACGTAACGCAAGTAACGTTTCCTAGTAACGCGTTACATTTTCCAAAATAACTGTAACGGTAATGCGTTACAAATTTTTAAGTAACGTACCTAGTTTGCGTTATGTTTTTCGCGTTACATTTCGAATGAGTAACTACAATATATGTATATTAATTTTCGGAAGCAAATGCTTCTTTCCTGTAAGTGAATTTCTCAGAATGGAGCAATGGAGCATGAACGATATCAGTGACCCACAGTCAGTCATTTGTACTCAAAGAAACAGATAAGTTCATAGTACCACTTGCTGTTTTTCGAAGCACCTGGAAGGTTTTGTCATAGATTTTGACAGCTCCAAGTCCGTCCAGTTAATGCACTACGAGTGCAATTGTACCGCTAGTCTATTTTACTTTGATTGGTGTTGTTTTTATAAAGATGGAGAACGAGAATATTTTGCCGTTCGAACAGTTGAAAGATACTTCTTCTTAAAAGATGAAGATGATGGTGGACAGCATTTAAAAGTAAAGTGGTACCCCGAGGGAAAATATTTATCAACAACTAGGATGCCATAATTAACAATATGCAGTAAGGGGTTAATATGAATAAACTCTGTTCTGATGAATAGGCCTACTTTATTACTAGAAAATAGTTTATTGATGGTATGTAATATTGGAGTTCTTTCAGATCAGTTTGCGTATCCTAAAGTCCCATTGATTACAGAGTTTGGAACGACTAGCTTTAAAAGCATGTATCGATTTTAGAGTTACTGGCAAGTTTTGAATCATCTTCAGTTAATGTGTTCTCATTTTATTAGTTGTACTGTACTGTTTCTTATTTATAGTATTCTGTATTTTTAATTTTACATAACAACATTGTTATTATTATATAATTAGTTTAGCAGAACAATAATAAGCAACCATTTTTTCTAACGCATATTGGTGGGCAAGAATCGAGCCAAAACTCGACTCAGATTCAAGTCGAGTTTTGAGTCGAGTCAAAGGTAATATTCTCGAGTCAAGTTCCGAGCCAATTCACTGTTTTTGGCGTCGAGTTTCGAGTCGAATCGAGTTTGATAAATGGTTCGCTCGTTTTAACTCGTTTTGAAACCATGGCCTGGTTACACTGGAAAGCGAAAGCCATGAGAAATGTAAGGTAAGCAGTAATATGGAATACTTTTAGTGTTGCTCACGAGAGGGAACACTGCTCCCATCTCTTCTCGTCTCGATAGCGAGACTACAAGAGATATTTTATAACAAGTTCAGCTCGGCTCTGCTCAACTGAGCCGATGGCTCGAGCCGGCTCGTTTGGGGTGAACCATCGGCACGAGCTGGCTTGGTTGGAATGAGCCATCTGCTCGGTTCGGCTCATCTGGGCCGAAGGCTCTAGCCGACTCGGTTGGATGAGCTATTGGCTCGGCTCACTTCTTGGTTTGGGTCGATAGTAAAGAGTTGTGAGCCGAACTGCTTAAGTTGTTGACAATTCTAAACCCGGGCCGAGTAGTTTTGAAGATATTTGGCCAGTGCCCTATAACTTTTAACAATTTTGGCTCGAGCCCGAATACTCAACCTAGACCCTCAACCCAAATTCAGAAGCTCGTGAACAATGTGCTTGACTCCTAGACTTCACGACTACCGAGGTTGGCAATCAACTAGTTTTTTAGTATTCAAACACAAACTACCTATCTTTCATGTTTAAACACAGTGTTGTTATAATAATAATAATAATAATAATAATAATAATAATAATAATAATAATAATAATAATAATAATAATAATAATAATAATAATAATAAACTTGTAGTAGTAGTAGTAGTAGTAGTAGTAGTATCATTGATAACCTATATTGTCTATGCAAGATACTTGAAGAGAGTACTCGAAACTACACACAAGATTTGGCTCGACTCGACCGAAATTCGAGTCGAGTTGGAGGAAAAATTTTCGAGCTGAGTTCTCGGGTCGAGCTCAAAGATGTCTGTTTCTAGTCGAATCGAGTTTCAAAGAAAACTTGCTCGTACTCGCTCGTGCCAATCCTAGGGTGACCAGATTCTAAGAAACGAAAAAAAAGGACACAAGTATAATATTATATGATAGTTTACTGCGTCGGCAATACGCATATCCTTATTTCATTTAATGTTAACCTTAAGTTAATCAACATTTTTGTTAAAAAAGAAGAAGCTCTGAACAAAAGTATTCCAGGAATTCAACACAACTCGAAATGCTTTGATGAATGACAAAATGGTTTATTTTTATGAACGTACAGTGAAACTTCGTGTTGGGCTAAAAAAAGAAAAAAAAAGAAAAAGAAAAATCGAAGCGTGTTATTATTTTAAGAAATGAGAGAAAATTTAGACCGGAACAAGGGAACTTCTACAGGTACTTAACTTGGTCATCACCAGTAGCGTAGCGTGATATTCCGAAAGGGGGATGCCAAAGTTAGTCATTTGTGCGATATAGTACTACTGCAAGCAGCAATACATAGCTATTCCGAATGGAAATGTAGGGTTATACAAAATTTAGGAGGAAGCCCCCCTAATTAGAGGTCTAGTGGGGCATAGAGAAGCGAATGCGTGGATTACGTTAGAATTTAATAACTAATTGTCTCAGCTCCTTCTTGCCACTACCGTTGTGACGAGAAAACTAGGCCCCACTTTTGTATGAACATTGTTTCCAGTATCGTTCCCTTCATTTCTTTCTCGTGGGCGGCTTTTTTCTCCACATACCACACGTCAATCTCGTTCTTTCAAAAAAAAAAAAAAAAAAGAAAGAAAGAAAAATCGCCCCTAGAAATTTGTCATCTTGGGTCCGGAACTCAGACGCCCGTTCGTGAATATGGGCCTGAGTGTATATATCATTTGAAGATGTAAATACAAAGCACTTAAACCAACTCTGGGGGCCTGTTTCTGTATCCAGATACTGAAGTCAAGGGCGCAAATCTGTCTTCAACGTTCGTGGGATGGGTAAGACTGTTCCCATAATCCTTTCCTTTTTTTAACGATGTTCAAAATATTTATGAAGTTGAAAAAAATGCTGTGGAGGATTAGGGGAGCAGAGTTGTCTATAACATCGGCAGGAGGGCACATTTTAAGGCTTATTGTGGGGGGAGGGGAGAAGAGACTCATATTACAGTAGATGAATCAGATTTCTGAGGTTGCGAGTGACGGAGAGTGGTGGCTCTCTTGTCCTACCAGATCGGTGACCGTAATTCTACAGAATGCTTTAAATTTATGCGTGTGTCTGTGAGCTCCTTTACGATGAAGATTACAATTGCGATGCATTTAGTTACGATTAAGGCATAACTATTTTAATACTATTATTTACATAGCCGGTATGCTTCAAAAATGCGTTGAACTAATCATTTCCGTTTTGTTCTATTTCCTTTATATTAGGGCTCGTACGTTCTGTTCAGAAACTATAGCTTAGTTCAAAATATATACAGTTGGAAATTCTTGAATATGCCAGCGTATATCTAAAGCAAATGTAGGGTTGCAAGGGATGAGGAGGAGTGAGAAGGAAAGTATTGCGCATGCGCATTCAACAGAAAGCAGAAGAAAACCTCGGTGCTTTCAGTAGGCCTGGAAGCCCGAGGAAAATAGCATACGACAGGAGGAAAGACAGAAAATGTGCATCTGACCGACGCGCATGCGTAGGTTCCTCTTGTCAAAGTAAGTCGAGATTGCGCGCCAGAAGATTGCAGTGGAAATAATTGTAATAATTACAAGCAAACAATTTATATATAATGAAATACGTACTTTTTCTTATTAACAGGGGATGCCGGGCATACCGGCGTTCCCTTATGCTACGCTGCTGGTCATCACTATCATAAGTTGAAAAATAAACTTTTCCTACCTTAACGATATCTCAACAAGCCCTTCTCAGTAAAACCAATGCATTGTAAAAAAAAAAAAAAAAAGATTGTTCTCCATCCCTAGTCTTTTGAGGAATGTTAAAAAACAAGCGGTTCATCATTCAGGAAAAGAGTGCCTTTGATTCAAAGTATTGTGAATAAAGAATGAAACATTAAGATATTGCAAATAAATTAACTCCGGACATTTCGCAGGACATTTTAAAGAAGGATATTTCTCGATTTTCTAGGCGTCTTCGCAACACGCAGGACAGCTGTTTGAAAAACAGTACTGTACTGCGAAAATCAGTACGTCTGGTCACCCTAACACATCCCTACGAGTAACGCAGTATGATATTTTTGTCAATGTTACATTATATGAAAATATTCATCTAACTGTCAAGTAAAAATTTGTTCTTGCATTTACATAAAGCGATTCAGAACGTGCAATAATAATAATAATAATAATAATAATAATAATAATAATAATAATAATAATAATAATAATAATAATAATAATAATAATAATAATAGCGGTAGTAATAGTAGTACGGAAAATTGAAGTAATATGATGTTTTTCACATATTCAAAGTTTCGGACCTAGAAGTAACGCGTTACTTTCGAAGTAAAGTAACACTTACTTTTTTGGGGCAAGTAACTCGTTACATTTTAAGAGAAAATAAAGTTACTTGTAACACATTACATTTTTACGAGTAACTTACCCAACACTGTTAAATATTCAATGCTTCAGGGTCATTCCAGCTCAGATCGACCAATTTTCGAAGGTCTCCCTGTGACTATCATGGATTTTCATGAAAATTTGTACATTTGAAAACGTGCCGCGGGCAACATTGCTCATTTCGGCAAATATTGGGCCTAAGCACTGTGGTGCATATCTTATTATAACTTTCGTTTTATTTAGAGGAATGCTTTTAAATTTGGTATTATATCTCTTGATACTACCCAGCTTATGTGTACACATTTTCATGAAAATCCATGATGGTCACTGGGAGGGGGTGGTTGAACTGAGGTGGAATAACTCTTCAGAACAACGCATTAGCTGAGTGATTATTGTCCTGAACGTTCTTGCTAGTTCCGTAAGTAGTTAGTATATAGATGTGTAGATGGCCAGAATGTGCTATCCCTTGAGGCGCCTCGCGGCAATCGTACAAACTATGTGATATCCCCGAAATGGACGGTGACATTAAGCTTTCGTAGCCAATAATATAGTGGGTCAAATATTTAATTATTGTTATTTTCATTCACAGGTCTTATAATCGTAAATCAATTACTGTCTAAAATGTGGATTAGGACGTTACATGTTTGTATTATTATTGGTACACTTTCTTGTGCTGGTGTTCAGTGTTCAACCGGCAAGACTGGAACATTGTATCATCTGCAAGGAAAAGGGAAACGTTCCTCCGCCTCTATTGTAAAGACTTCTTTTGTTTTTGACACGATGGCTTGCGCTACTTTGGCTTCTAGCATGAGTGCTGAAGCTTTCAACGTAATGGATTTTCAGTTCAATCGTAGTGTTAAATGTGAAGTGCTGGATAATTCGGAAGGGAGTCTTAATGATATGGAAGGGTATAATTACTATGCAAATTCTGTTCGTAAGTATTTAGTCACGTAAGTATATGTTCTTGTCTATGTCACAATTATCCCCTATTTCCTCTATAGCGCACGTAGCCTACATGTAATCGTGTATGAGGGGCAGTGAAATGAAAATAGATTAAGCATCAAAAAGTCCTATTTAACATCTATTATTTAACATCTCTACAACTGTTAATACATTGATCCAACTTTAAAATGAGACAATCAATTCCGTCCATAAAAAAGCTTTGGGTTGCTGATGGACCCACATCTTGACCCCATCACACACGTTATCGTCCCATGCAAACCGATATTCACGAAATTCTTCCACAGTGATCCGTCGGTTTTCCCTCAAAAAAAAAAAAACTTCTATCAGAGTACTAACACGATAATGAGTAGTAATGACACGATTTGGCGTATACTGGGCAACCGGCATCTTCCACTGACACATGTCCCTCTCAAAATCTCTTACGGAGTTATGCTATTCCAGCACACATGAAAGTGGCATGCTGCGTTTATCGTATAGAGTAGGCATGTGATGAAATTTGCTGTATCCAACTGCAACATTGCTCGCTTCTGTTACTGATGTAGTACGAACACATGTATCGCATACATTACTTATATCACACTGAACAGACATATAGTGATGCCAACCTTAAACATTATAAAATCCTATATTGGGAGACCAAAACTCGATTTTATTCCTGAATTTCCCACATTTATACCACTGCTACTGATTTAAATACGAAAAATGAAACTATTTTTCATATCTGAGTGATTATCCCTAAACTTCGGTCTTCCGTCTCTATAAAGTAGTTTGTGAATAAATGTTTTCCTTAATCGAAAACGAGTAGATATATTTTGTTATCTGAAGTGCAGTTTCTAAATCACGACTTGGGTCCATCACCTTCTACCAAGCGTAACAAATATAATAATAATAATAATAATAATAATAATAATAATAATAATAATAATAATAATAATAATAATAATAATAATAATAATAATAATAATAGTAGTAGTAATAAACTTCGTTCTCCATATATTTCGTGAAAAACGTCTTGGAAGTAAATTGTATTTCGTTTGGTATTTTACTTTATTACTTTCACTCACTCGTTTATATATTTGATTGTCTTTTCTTAAATACCAAAACATAATTTCTGTTTCTGTGCAGTTTATTTTTGATAACCACAGTCATTCCACGAGCCACTTGTGCACTAGCGTACAGCTTCACAATAACAAAATAGATAGGCCTACATCGAGCCATAATTTGAAAAATAACACAGATTTCGTACTCTGCTTTCCACACCTAGAGAAATGTGTTTGCCTGGACGTTATATACATCTACATATATGAAAAATCCCATATAGATACTCTTTATCTCTCCGAAAAATTTACACACACACAATCCCACGGTGGAATGTTCTCCACAGGTTGACATGGGCGCCCGAAGAGGGAACGGGGATCCTGGCTCACGAAATTGTATTAAATTTTTTAAGATTTTCTTAATACAAATAAAAAATACCAAACGTAATATAGCAACAAGGGAGATGCTCCCCCCTAGAAAATTTTCTTCAGGTGCCCATATTGCACATGACTAGAGAGCACAGTGTGAGGGACTGGCGTGCATATGCAAGCTTCCACTGTGCTTTCTAGGGTCCCCAATAGAGGTCAATACTCGTAGCAAACACCAGTGTTATAGCTTATACACCGTGGGATTTATGCGTCATAATAACCCGTTTTTAATTGGGTGCCCTCTAAAGGGTTTTTATGATTCCATACTTACTTCATTCTACATTTCGTCAGTCCTTTGATTGATTGTTTGGGAACTTAATGAACACATCGTCAATAGGCCTATATATGTCCCTGCTACATGTAGACAAAAGGTGGAGAACATTACACAAATATAAAGGTAAGCAAGATAGTTCTGTCGCTTTTCGTGGACGTCTGTGTTCAATTGGCCCTCACACCGTGAGTTGAATGCGAATGGAGATAAGGCGAAGGTCAGTTATTGGTATGGGTATATCCAACATACTACCTGGTTGTGGCAGTTCAGTTACACGGTGAACGTGCGTAACGACAGAGTGAACATGGGACCTTCACACAGCGTCATAAGGGCGTGCATGCTGTACGAGTTCAAACTGGGGTCAAATGCCGCTGCAGCGGGGCGGAACATATGCCAAGCCTTTGGTGTGGGTGTCGTAACTACGCGGACAGTGCACCGCTAGTTTAACAAGTTTAAGAACGATGACGGACCACGTACCGGAATACCAACACATGTACGAAATGAAGTTCTTCAGGCAGCAATTGAAGCGAACAGTGCCAGACATGTATGGAACTGGGACTTCAATTCAGTGAAAGTGGAGAAACCATTCGGGAGCATCTCCATCAATTTGGGAATCACTACAAGTTGGGTCGATGAGTCCCACATGATTTGACTCCGGGCCAGAAGGCAACATGTGTCTCTTTGCTGTCTCGTCTGAGGAAGGAGCCATTTCTGGACAGGGTGTTGACATGCGATAAGAAGTGGGTCCTGTACGAAGATCCACGGCGTCAGTATCATTGAGTACCATCCCATGAACCGGTTCCAAAACAGTCGAAACCAGCACCAAAAAACGATCCTTATGTGTGTTTGGTGAACTGCTTGCGGCATCGTGCATCGCGAACTGCTACCTGCTGGTCAGAGCATCAATGCAACTGTGTACTGTCAGCAGTTGAGCCGTGTTCAAGAAAAACTCAAAAAGTCTGATGCCAGCACTTCTGAATCGTAAAGGGGTCCTCCTTTTACAGGACAACGCTAAACCTCACGTGGCTAGGATGCTCCGGGACACCATTGTACGCCTTGGATGGGAAGCACTATTGCATTCGCCGTACTTCCCGGACTTTGCACCGTCCGATTATCACCTGTTCCATTCCTTGGACAATCACCTTCACGAACACCAGTTCAAATCCCTAGTAGAAGTGCAAAATGCACTTCATACTTTCTTCGCTTCACGGCCCACCAAGTTCTACAACGATGGAGACCGTGGCCTTCCAGAATGTTGGCAGAAGGTCGTCGATGCCGATGGGGACTATTTTTGATCTTCCAGGTACGTGTTAGGTGACATATCGATGTTCGAATGTGATGGTTGAAAAAGCGATAGCTTTCTTGGTGACATTTATAGGATTCCTCAGTCTAAAATGGAACAGTGTGGGGAAGATAAATAGGGACAGAAAGAGATGAAAGAGCAAAAGGTTTAGAATAGGGACATGGAACGTACGCACCATGTTACAGTAAGGGAAATTAAAAAAAAAAAACTTAAAGAAAAAATGAAGCAAAATAGTTTTGGTAGGAGTTTTTAAAGTTAGATGGGAAGGTAATTGGGTGTTGAACAGCGAAGGATTCAGAAAGTTTTACTTAGGTAATGAAAAGGACAGTATTAATGATGTAGTAATAATTCTTGAAAGCGCTTTAAAGAGAAGTAGTGAAAGTAGAATTTGTTGATAATATAGTTATGATGTTAAGACTTAAAGAAGGAAAAAGGATAACAGACGGTGGGAGCATATTAAACTTTGCATACAGCAGTCTGCGGAAGAACTAATATGTTACCACGAACACAAAACGACTAAGAAACCATGGGTTACAGAACAGATGTTACAGAAAGTAAGAGAAAGGAGGATGTGGAAATTGATATAGAAGAGGGCAGAAAGATGTACAGGAAGTTAAACAACGAGTTGTGAAGGGAAACAAACAGAGCAAGGGAAGATTTTAAAAAAAAAGAAAAAAAAGCGAGAACATAGAAAGAGTTGGGAAATATGAAGAAATTAAACGAAGGTGAAGTACATGGAACTTCGGAAGAAAAAAAGGAGTATTGTGATTGCAGTAAAAATAAGAATGGGGAAGTAGTCAGCGAAAGAAGTGAAGTCTTAGGTAGACAGAAAAAATATGCTGAGGACTTATAAAATAGTAGGGATAGATCATATGACTTAGATGCTGAAGTAGAAAATGAAGTACGCGAGGATGATAAAGGGTTTAGTATTCTCCGAGATGAGTTTAAAAAAGCTATATCCGAGATAAGAATGGAAAGGTAATCGGGATAGATAATATACCAATCGAATTCATTAAGAATATGGGAGACAAGGGGAAGAAAGAATAGTTCGGACTGTGCAATGAAATATATTAAACAGGAGAGTGGCTGGAAGACTTCCTGAAGACGATCATGATACCGATGTCTAAGAAATGGAACCCAAAGAAATGTGAGGATTATAGAACCATTTTTATCCTATCACAGGCAGCAAAAAATTGTTTCGAATTCTGAATAGAAGGTTGTATGGAAGAACAAATGAAATTGAGGAGGAACAGTTCGGGTTCAGGAGAGCTAAGGGCACAAGAGGTGGAGTCGGATTATTAAGGGTGATCGGTGAAAGGTTTATAGAAAAAGAGAAAAAGGTGTATGTGGTATTTATTGATCTAGAAAAAGCTTTCGACCGCGTTAATTGGGAGTTCTTGTTGGAAAATCTAAAGAAGGTTGGGTTGGAGAGGAAAGATGGAAGACTCATAAGAAACTTAGAGTGTTATAATAGAATGAGGAGGAAATGCCAGAGAAGAGTGCATCTGGAAGGGGAGTTCGATAGGGATGCAGTCTCCCGCCAACAATACAGGGTGGTCCAAAAGTAGGTATACAGTACCGTACTGCATTTTATATCATTTTATATACAGTACCGTACTGCATTTTATATCATTTTGTATTGTTATCCATCGGGTAGACTTAGTTTCTTTATTATTTGTTCTTAATGTGTTTTTACTTACATCTTAAGCTCGGAAGAGCCGAAGCAAATAAATCCATAAACTAAAATTTTATACTTGATCAATGCGGGGGTGTATACTTACTTTTGGCCCACCCTGTATTTAATAACTACCTAGAAGAGATAGTGAAAAAAGAGCCTACATAATCAACAGGGCATTTCAGTAGGAGGTAGAATGATTAGATGTATATGGTTTGAAGGTGATATGGTGCTTATTGTGGGATCTGAAAAGAAAATCCATAAAATGTTGGAGAACAGGAGGAAGGCCTGTGAAGAATATGGGATGAAACTAATACTAGAAAGACAAAAGTTATGGTGATTGGAAAGAAGCGGTCGGAGTCAAGTATAGAAATAGAAGGGGAGAAAATAGAACAGGTGAGTAGTTTTCGATACTTTGGTAGTATTATTAGTGAAGATGTGGAATGTGAACGTGAAATAAAAGCAAGCATAGGAATGGCGAAAGAAACCTTTAGGAGAAAGAATATACTATTTTGTAGGACCTTAAATAAAAAGTTGAGAAAAAGGCTCATAAAATACTTGATGTGGTGTATTGTACTGTAGAAACATGGACATTACGCAAAATGATGAAAAACGACTGGAAAGCTTCGAAATGTGGGTGTGGAGAAGAATGGAGAGAACTAACTGGATCGAAATGGTGGATGAGAAGGTCTTAGAAATGGTAGAGGAGAAAAGAACAATTTTAGATATTAAGAAGAGGAAGAGAAACTTTTGGGGCATTGGCTAAGAATAAACTGTATCATGAGGGACGTGCTAGAGGGTATGGTGACAGGAAAGAGAGGGAGGATGCGAAGGAGACTACAATTAATGGATGATATCGAAACAGAAAAATAGTAGGTGAAGACGAAAAGGTTTGTGGAAGATCGTGGAGCATGGAAACTTCTCAGCTGCGGAAAATGACCTGCCAATAATGGCAGAAGATCTATGATGATGATATACAGGTTGCTTGTTTAATATATAGAATAAATAGCAAGGACCGCGAAGTGCATCATTGTAGGCGCTGGACCAACTTTCGTCCTCCGAACACTTCTGATGCGACGTGGGATGGAATCATAAAGGTCGTGAATGGTAATAAGTGGAATATTAGACCATTCCAAGTGCTTGTGCATCATACAGTTCCGTGAGAGAGGATAGAGGCGGAAAACTGCGCCAAATTCGTGTCTGCAAAACGGACGCAGGAATTAAATTACGCTCAAATTCGGGGATTCGGTGAATCAGGGAAGATGTTCAGCTTCAACCCGACGTTCTTTAAACTCTGCCACAACAGTTCTAGCTGTATGAAGTGGGCACATTATCATCATGGAATGTAGCGTCATTGCTCGGAAATAAAATCTGGACCATAGGATGCAAACGGTCCCCTAAAATTTCAAGATAATTACGGGCAGTGACACGACTGATAAGTGTAAGACCAGAACCCACTGAAAATCAGGATATTGGGGTTCACGGCGTCACAGAGCCACTGCCAACATGTTTTACGCTAGGGCGAAGACACTAAGAATCATACGCTTTTTTGAGCGACAGCCACATATAAATACGGTCGATGGTTTGAAATAAGATAAATGAGGACTCATCCAACCATATCACACGTTTCCAGTCTTCAGCAGCCCATGTTGCATGTTCACAGCACCGTTGGCGTCATACTAAAAAACGTGATCGTCCTTTATCAGTAGTTACGCCTGTGCAATGTATGTCCACTAGGAATGGCCAGAACCGGTTCTTGGTGAAACTGGTTTTCGGCTCTGAACGGATCCGGTTCTAGAAGACCCGGTTCCGGAACCGGTTTTTCGGCTTCAGATCTGAAACCGGATTTCCAAGAACCAGTTCCTCGCGAAACCGGTTTCGCCGGAATCCGGAAGTTTGTGGCCATTCCTACGCTAAACCCGAGCTGCTTGCAGGCTGTGAACAGTGTGCTAGATGAAATGGTGGAAGCGACAGTCAGGCGGTGGCCGCTTGCCTCATTTGGCTAAACAAACTGGGTAACTGGTAAACTCATTGGCTAAACAGGCAAACTGGCAAACTCATTTGGGTAAACACCCACTGGTGGACCAAAAACTTTTTTCTGGGATGCACAAGCGGGTCTGGGCGGGGAGGGTACAAGCACGTGGTCCTCTTTGCATTATTTTGAAGGTGAACTTTGTGCCTCCTTTACGGGTCTTTAGGATCTTTCGGATTCGTCTGGAACCGGTTCATAAGATCCAGTTCTGGGACCAGTTTTTCGGATCCAGGTCTAGAACCGGTTCCTAAGATCCGGTTCTGGAACCGGGTTTCAGATCCATATCTGGAACTGGTTCCGAAACCTTTACTAAAAACCGGATCTCCAAGAACCGGTTCCGCCGGAACCAGAACTTTGTGGCCATCCCTAATGTCCACGTCACGTAACTCTCAGCGGACTATGATTGTCGATGCATATTGTGGGAGGTACTGCTCGAGCTCCTCTATATCTTATACCGCAGCCACACGACGGTTCCAGTGATAATGTGCTTTAATGCTCGACAAGTTCTGTCACTGAGGCTTTTCCTCCAACCACTCTTCTTCTTCGGCGATATAGTTTTGCGATGAATTTTAGTGGACGTCATTATCTAGGACACTGTCCCTCGCGACACACCCATACACACTTGCCACTTTTATCAAGCTTGCTCGACCTAACCGAGTACCAACAATTTGCTCTTTTTGGAAATCAAAGAGGTTTTTATTTTACACTATCATCGTCTGCTGAGTTCATTGCACACTGCCATTCTACTCACGTAGTACGAAGTTTACTCTAACACACCATCAACAGCCTGACGTTGGGATCGCTGCCTGTCCGTTGCCAACTCAGACCTCTCACATTTTTTTTTTATCTCCAAGCGTTTCCATTAATTTGTTAAGTATCTGTGAGTATCCTAATTCATTCATTGAATAACCGTCAACACTAATATTACACTTACTACTAAGTAGTTCAAGGTATACTACAACGCCGAGTGGTCGGGGTAATTGCATCAACCATGTTTTAGTGAAACATGTTGGTTTTCACTAAGTGAAAACTGTAGGATTACATTAAGAGAGAAGTAAGATCAATTTAACCTAAAAATAATCATTACTTTATTGTTAAATATTTACCAATAATAGGATATTTAAAACTAAGAATATCTTATATCTCGTATTGCAACAGTTGCATATCCAAATATATACGCATAGTATTTACAAAATATATTGATATTTTAAATTACAAAAATCTCCCTTTTTTCACCATCTATGATTTTTAGCATTCTACTTTAAATACAACTTTTGACGTAGCCAACGAACTTAAAAAGTCTGTCTGTGTGTGTCTCTTTTATTTGCGAATTTTTCAAGGTTGAGCCTTCTATTCGGTAGAGCATCAAAAACTATGCCAAAGAAGTGATGGAATTTTTCACGTCACACTTACCATTTCCGAGATATTGGCCAAAAAAATTCGGATTTCGGGAGGTTTAAGAAGTTATATCTCGGGAGCCGTAAGTCATAGAGAGATGATATTTTGCGAATGTTTCAATTTTGAGCCCTCCATTTTGAGCATGTGTCTTCGTACAAAACACATGAAAAATATTTAGTACTCAAGGAAATTATAAATAGATGGATATATTATTACAAGAATTGTTTAATGAGTATAATAAAGTACATTGAACAATTAGTATAAATCCTGGAGAAGTTACTAAGAAAAATTAATTATTTTTAAGTTTTTTCTGACAATGCTTTTAGACCATTCTCAACTGGTTTTTGTATATTTTAACAGCAAGTGGCAACATTTGTGGCTCAGATTCTAGTTTCTATAAAACAGTCACTCAGGACAAAACCTTTGCGGCAGCGACTTCAGTTTGTGAGGCCGATGGAGCATTTTTGGCTGATCTAGGAGACGAATGTGACAACGCAGCTCTGTCAAAGTTTTGGCAAAGTAATGTGGATTCTTCGTATACTACTCGATGGTTCTATGTCGGCTACCATAAAGAGAATGCCCAAGCACAGTTCAAGTCCGTAATCGATGGTAAGCTATGTTATTTGTTTACAAGTAGTGTGTGGGGTGAGCGTTGGTGTATCTTTGTGGCTATTAGAAGTGTGTGTGACATCAGTAGGGGAAGATAAACAACTATAGATACAGTTTGCTCCAACAGAGTAAAAACTGTCAATTAATTATTGGGAACAAAGACTTACTTACTTTTTAGCGCCATAAAAATGAGTTTTTTCTTTTTTTTAATGGAAAACTACGCACACGAATTTGCCCTCAGGCATTTTTTCCTATTCTATCAAAAAGTACGCACGCAAATTTACCTTCAGGCATTTGTTTGTCTGTTTTATCGAAAATTATGTACGCGAACTTACACTCAGGCGTTCGTTTTTCTATTTTTATCGAAAACTACACATGCGAATTTACCCTTAGACATTCGTTTTTCTATTTTGTCGAAAACTACGCACTCGGATTTCCCTCAGGCATTCGTTTTTCTATTTTATCGAAAACTACGCACTTGAATTTAGCCTCAGGCATACCATCTTTTTCAGCTCGATGTGATCTATTGAATAGTATATGTGTTACCTTTGAGCAGTTCTGTGGGGAATCCTTTACCAAAACGGCTATACCTGTATCAATACTACTCAGAATTCAATTAGGCTTATCAGAGTATTGCTCGTAATTATACGTTTCCAGAACAGCCTGTAATCTTACTAATTCTACCTCCAACAATACTGCTGCACTCTTCTCTCCAAATCTTCTACTCCAACTGTATAATAAATTTGTGATGTCCTTCTAACACTTGTTTTAGTGTTTTTTATACTTGTTGACAATTATTTCTATCTGTTCTTTTTCCGTTTTAAAAATATTCTCAGATATTTTTTGCAGTAATTGGAACTATGCCTCACAACTCAGCTCTAGAGCGGAATCTCATCCCTATCAAAGATATTTTGTGCTTCATATCATCAAATGTTCTGTGCCTATTGATTTTTCTCTCCTCCTTCCGCTTGTGTTCCAAATTAACGTCCTCTGACGTCGATTCTTCCAAAGTCTGGTAACCTTCTTTTTCTTGAGTATTTTTTTTAACCTTCCGAGTATTCTAACATTGCCAACTGCGACTCACTAAAATCCAACATATCAATTTTCCAATGCATATTTGTTGGCATATCTTTGACTTGTTTATAAGAATCGCATTTCCAGACGTAGCAGTAATATCAAAGTATGGATTGTGGGAGGACTCTTTGTTCACTAAATTAGAGGTATCCGTGTTTTCGTGAATTCAATACATTCCACATGTACTTGAAAACTGATTCCAGCCGGAACATGTAAAACATGTTCTGCCGTAAGCAGGACAGTATCCTTTTGAATATTTTTTGCCACAACGCCTGCCTCAATACCCAGAGTAGGCACCAGTAACCGATTCACAGATATACGAAGACGAAGATGGTGATGAAGCTGATTTGATTGATGTCTGTTTTCTTTTGGGCCCCTGGTATATGATCCCTTATAATGATGTTTGGATTCTATTATGCTAATACTTTCATCTCCTTGGTAACATTAGGTAAGAAACATTGACACTTCATTATCTGACTTTTTATGTCACTGCAATGTCAATTGGTTCTTGAAAAGTTAATTTACTTGAAGAACATAAATTGTCATCTAGATGTTTTATTAATGATACCAACTACTAACTGATAACGAAGAGTTCTATACTGGTACTGCACAAACTGTTGCTTGTGCCCTCAAACCTAGAATGAATTGGGAAACTGTCTGAGATTCAGCTGCTTTGTCAAATGAAAGTTGTAAGATTCAGAAATGATGTTTATGCTGACTCCATAGTGCTGCAACATTTCCTTCTTCCCTGAGAAGCTTTAGACCGCCCGAAATAAATTTCTACAGACGTCCTTAAGCCTTACAAATATGTTCGAACCTTTCTAAGTAAAGTTCAGTTTGTCCTGAGGCAACAGAGAGGATGCGTTTGTGTTACCGTTCTTCACCGCCAAATACGCCTTAACGGAACCAACCTGAGACCACAACTTGATTGAACACCTATGGTTGGTTCTGGAGCTCATAATCCCAAACAGGTATCCTCTTCCATACTCACTGACCAATGTGAGTGCTGCGATTTATAATGAATGGTACTGTATTTTGAAGACAATGAATGACTTACGTACTCTATTCCACGGTGAATCAGAGCTGTTCTGTAGACTAACCGTGGTCTCACGACGTATTAATCTGATAAATGCCATTTACTTCAGGCGATTCCATTTTATTGATAATAATCTTTATGTGACAATTTATATATAAAATATGCTCTGTTGGAAACGAAAGGAACATTTCTATTTAAGCAAAGTTCGAATCACAGATTGTGTGTATGTACACAACATGTTGATTGTAGTGTTTCTGTATGCTAGTAGTGAGGACATGGTACCAGAACCTTTATGATTTTCTGACAGCACGAGTATATTGTGCATATCAAAGTCTCTGTATCCAATGTGACTTACAGCAGGTCTGCGAGAGACCAAGTGGATTTTGCAGCATTTTTGTTGGCGTGGGTTGGGTTGTGTCAGTGGTACATCAGCGGTATACCCAAAGGTGCCAAAAAGTTACTACACTAGACATGTATTATGCGATGCACTGGAAAGAGAAAGGATCGGTCTAGAGAATCTAACTGACAAAACGACGAGTACTCTGGCCCTTACGTAAGCTTAGAAAACTAAACAATTGATTGATGAAAGTACATCTACTTTCGTATTTCTCACCTACGATTATTTCTGGTATCTGCTCATTGCAGAGAACACCTTCGACAGAGTCGGAAGACACTGCAGCAGTAAGGCGTATTCAGGAATACGAAGTATTTCTGTCTTGACACAGTAACAGCAGTATGCGTATCCGCAAACGTGCAGGTGACTGGGAACTTCAGTGTGTACTCGCATTCATCGTATCTTGGATTCTGGTATGGTGGCAATGAGCTAAAACACTACTCACCTGTGGTCTTCATAGAGCGAAGTATGACTACCATATATTCGTGATATCATCAATTCTAGTCTCTGAACTTATCCAGACATATTTATGGGACCGCACTTTCCAGAAATATGACGCACGCCTCCATAACGCAGTATTCTACTCTGTATAATGCTTTCTATTTGTCATTATATCCTAATTATTATCAATATAGATTATCAATCCTGATATAGGTAAAGTGGAATCGCCTGAAGTAAATAGCACTTATCTAATTAATACGTCATGGGACTACGGTTAGTCTACAAAACAGCTCTGATCCGCTGTGGAATGGAATACGTAAGTCATTCATTGTTTTCAGAGGATCGTAACATTCGTACTATCGGAACAATCACATTAGTCAGTGAGTATGGAGGGGGATATCTGCTTGGGATTGTGAGCTCCACAAACAAATTCAGGTGTTCAATAATGCTGAGGTCTCAGGTTCTTGCCTTAAAGCGTATTTGGTGGTGAAGGTCGGTGAAACAAACACATTTTGTCTGTTGCCTCAGGGCATACTTACATTCATTCATATATCATAGAGCATGTATTGAACTACGTAATTTGATTTGATGTAAACTTCCAGATACCAAGAAATTAGAAGAGTTAAGGAAGATAATGTTGCAGCACTATGGAGTCAGCATAAACATCATTTCTGATTTGACGTAACTTCCAGATACCAAGAAATTAGAAGATTTAAGGAAGATAATGTTGCAGCACTATGGAGTCAGCATAAACATCATTTCTGATTTGACGGAAACTTCCAGATACGAAGAAATTAGAAGATTTAAGGAAGATAATGTTGCAGCACTATGGAGTCAGCATAAACATCATTTCTGAATCTTACAATTTTCATCTGACGAAGCAGCCTGAATCTCAGACGGTCTCCCAATTAATTCTAGGTGTGACGGTACAAGCAACAGTATATGAGTTTGGACAGTACGAGTATAGGACTCTTCGTTAATAGTTAGTAGTTGGTATCATTAATAAAACATCTAGATGACAACTTATATTCTTCAAGTTTCAAGAAGCAATTAAATTACAGTGACAGAAGAACAATCAGACAATGAAGTGCCAGTGTTTCATACCAGATGATACGAAGAAGACGAACCTATTAGAGTAATAAATTCCAAACATCATTATAAGTCACCATATACCAGTGGTCTAAAAGAAAAACAGACATTAACCAAATCAGTTTCATCATCATGTTGGTCTTCGTATATCTGTGAATCGACAAAAGAGAAGAAAATTGGACTTTGGTGCCTACTCTGGGTATTGATGCAGGCGTTATGGGAAGGAACACTCAAAAGGAAACTGTCCCGCATATGGTAAAACCTGTTTTTACATGTTCCGGCTGGAATCATTTTTCAAATACATGTGGACAGGCCCGTAACCAGCCCAAAAGTGTAGAGGGGGCCTGGTAGAAGTTAGGGGGGGGGGGCGAGCCAACCATATTATAGTTCATCAAATAGTAACATCAGCAATTCATCATATCTACTCTTGAATGTTTAAGTATTTTGCTTCTACATAATTCTATTATCCTTCTATACATGCACACATTAAGTTAACATTCTGTAATCTACATAAAAAAAGTAAATTTTATTAAATAGGTATTACCCAGACAGCACAATACACGTACAGTACCCGTATAGTACATGTACAATTGCACGAATGCAACATGTGCATCATCTGTATAAATGCACGGCTGTACATGTGATGCACATAAGAGTCATAGGTTCTATTCAACATCTTCACGTGTGCAGTACATGTGCAAAGCACACGTCCTGCACAAGTGATTTACACCTACCGCACAGGTGATTCACAACTAGCACATATTCGATTTACATGTAGTGCAGAGGTGATTTACACGTAGCACACAGGTGATTTACACGCAGTACCCATATGATTTACATGTAGGACACAGGTGAGTTCCTCATAATGCAGAGGTGATGTAAAAGCATATTCGAGATAGAACGAAAAAGGGTATTTATATATTTGGTGCCTTACGCTGTAACACCATCTGTAACACCAAACACATCATTTTCCAACTATATCAGAAGTAACTAATAATTGTCAGTGAGAATTTTACTTTTGGAGTTTATTGTTAGCAAGGAGTAATGTTTTAGGTAGTATATTTGACATGTTTATCCAGTAACAAATAACGCAACATTTTCAGCTGTAATCGGTCACGCAAATAATTTTGTAAACCTATGAACTGTCTGACAGTAGTTATATCAGTACAGTGCTGCCATCTGTTGATCTTATATCCTAGCTCATCGAACGTTACGGAGTTTTTACAGTCATTCAGTTGTCATTCGTCGAAAAGTCTTTATAACACCGCCTAGAGGAAAAAACGACAACTACCATTTAATATTACGACGACGACGGCAGCCGCTTCGGTGTGTTTCCGCTTCGAACCGTCATTTTTCCTTCACTTCGGCGGCTATCCGTCAAAAGGCGACAGCGGATCGATGATAGTTGGTGGCACACTGCACATTGGGCACTTTCTCCAGAAACAAAGCTAAAAACTATCATTTAAGCTCAATAAATCATCAACATCAGCATAATAGGCAGAAGTATATACAGTAGTGCACTGTGTATTTCTCTTTGGGGCGTCCGAGGAAGGTTTAGAGTATGAAATGCAAATAAGTTACGTATCTGTCCTTGAAATTATACTCATTTTCGTAGAAATTAAAAGTTATGAGGGTTTGGACCCGACGGACCTGTCAGTTCGAACCAGAGCTCCGGTTGTCACATCATTTATTTCATCAAAGCAAACACTGCACATTTTTTATGCTGCTGAGAGAGCTATTTATAGTGTTTAGATTTATTTGATTGAATATTTATTCGAATGTACTTAGCCCTTCGAAAAATGCAGGTTACTTTATATTGTTTATTTAGAATGAGTAATATAATTTTAAAATATTGAACTTTCAATTAAAAATACTATAGCCATATTTCCTGTTTTAAATACTAGGAGAATGAAAGGAAAAGTATACACTTGCCTTATTATGGACGTGTCATACACATGTGCAGTAGCCGTGCAAAGCTACAACAAATGACAACGGCTTAAGCACAGGTCATTTAAATATGCTTCATCCACGCAAATGCACATGTGCACATGCAGGACTTTATGGGTTATGTACGTGTGCTTCATCCATCCAAATGCACATGTGCATATAACGGCTTGGGCATGGGTTTATAAATGTGTGCTTCATCCATGCAAATGCATATGAGCACATGCACGACTTAATTACGGGTATGTACGTGCGCATAACCCATGCAAATGCACATGTGCACATACACGGGTTATGTATGTATGCTTTATTCACGCAAATTCACATGTACAGTACAGCTTAAGCACGGGTTATGTATGTGTGCATCATCCACAGAAATGCACATATGCACACGTACGGCTTATGCATGGATAGTGCACATGTGCCGTACACGTACGTGTTGTTTGGGTACTGACTACACGAATTAGAATTAAAATATATGTTTTAATAGTCCCACATGTAAGACTGCTATCTGTAAAAGCCAGATCGCTACAATAATAAAATGTCCTGCCAAGGAGGGATACTTTGTGTCCACAACATAAAAATATGTCAATTTACGATAAATCAGAACATTCAAATTGACTATATGATTAGTATATGTTTTAGGAAAGCATAGGGCAATAACTAGAAAGTTCTGAAAATTAATGGTATTACTAGTGAATATAATGCAAAAAAGTATAACATGTGGGCGAAAGTAACTCCCGATTGTTGGTAGTGCGAGGGTTACATATATATATATATATATATATATATATATATATATATATTCGAAATTTATCAAAAACAAACATTTCGTTATCAAACAAATTAAGGTTACGTTGCTACATTTAATGTCCGTTTGACATGATTAAACTTTCCATCATAATGAATAATTATTTTGAATACAGTGGTAGCAACCATGCACTTGAAGAAAATGCTGATCCTTGTAAAAAAGAAAATGATTCCATTAGTTTCTTTTGTTTCATTTCTTTTTACAAGGGTCAACATTTTCGACAAGTGCATGGTTGCTATCACTGTATACTGAATAGGGGGTCAGAAATTTGCAATCAATCCCACTTAGAGGAATCGGAATTTATTGTCACTGTGTATGCACATGAAAATAGAAAGAACAGATCTACTTTGTTACTAACTTTGTTTGTAAAACCCCAAGGATAAATAAGGGAAGAGTGCAGGCTGCATTTTCAGAACACTAACACTTAAACTCGTTTTACTAAAAGCAGCACAACACATTCTTAGCAGTTTCTTTGTACAAGAGTCAATATTATCTTTACAAAACACAACTATCAGTAATGAATATTGAATGGGGATCAGAAATATACAATTATCATCCCTCTAAACGGAGCGGTAAAGTTAATGGGAAATATCTATGGACATTAAGATCAAGAACGAGAGATGATCTACTGTGAAATACGGAAATTAATGTTTGCTTAGGTTCTTGTTTAGGGTTATCTTGCTAAGTTGACTGTCCGTTTTTATCAAAATTTTGAAAATTTACCCAGAAGAAATGGATAATTTGATTGCTTGTGTGCTTGATAACATATAAGTAAAGCGTAATTTATGTGTAATATCTTTTGATAAGCGGTTATAAAGACGGGACTAATTCACAAGTAGAGGGAACTACTTGTTTCTAGGTTCAGGACGGTTGGATTGTGGACAATTTTCGAGTAGACATGGCTGCAAGTATACAGGGTCTTTGCGCTGGTTGTGAATTGACAGTACTAACATTTGTAAAACATGATGTTGATAATGAGGTTAATCTTTTGAATATGTGTAAAATTCATGGGTTAATGAATGAAAGAACAAAGACCACCAACAATTGTTGACGATTTTCTGCTTGAGATAGGAGAGCTCTACAAACCTAAATACTAAGGTAAGTGGGAAGTAGACATAACCTAACCTAAGTAACCTAGTAGTGCATTATCCCATCTTACTTCGGCTTCTTGCTTCGCTCGTTCTTTTCTCTCAACACCACACTCCCCATTAACTACCCACAACCGTGCTCCGCGCGGCCAGCCAGTCTCACCTGTAGGTTAATAATGGATATCCATATGTAATTGTGGTTCCTCTCCCATACTCCCACCCTCGAGGTTACGTAACAGAACATAAAATGAGTAAAATTTAAATAGAAATTGATGATTGTAGATTTTATTATGGTTTTTGTTGTAAATTAGGTAGACGGGTAACTTTGAAGTAATTCCCTTGTTTACAATTACAGTTATTTTTTTAAAAAATATTTATAGTAAGTTCTTGTTTAAAATCTTAAATTAAACTCGTTTTATATAAATGAACCACCTGCACACTACACCGAGAAGACACATACCAAAACAGCTAAAAAAACAAAGCACTATAATGTTATTCAAAGCTGCACTGAGAAAAAAATGTATGTGGCGTAGTAATATCGTGTTATATTTGTAAAACCTGTAGTTTTTGGACAACGTACAGCAAGCGTATAATTGAAAACGCATGTTTTATAATAATTTCTGTATAAATGTTCCTTCTATACATACTTTCCGTATGAAACAATATAGGCGGTCAGGATATCACATACAAATGGACGTGTGACGAAGGTAACATACATATATGTATGTAATATAAGGAAGACTGTTGGATGTCAGACATCCTGCAACGGCATGATGTAACACCTAAGGACAGTGCCTATGCAGCATACGGATAACGTATGCTCCGTTCTGATTTTTGTAGTAAGAAAGAGGATTCCGTATATTTGTACAATATATCACTGTCTGGAGAACGGATTTTTCTTAGTGCTACACCCATCTAGTATCGAGTAAGAGCATCACTACTTCTTTCACACTGAATTACAACATTATTACGCGTATGCGACTAAGAAATAGTTCCAATTTACAACGTTTTTATATGAAAACTAGCTACTTCCACGGGATCCGCCACCCCAAGTACAATACAAAACATTCTGCTTCTTAATTTCTCGTCTAAATCTTGCAAATTTTTATTAGTCCTGGCTCCATAACCCGGAATTTAATCCTTAAACGTTAAATATGTTCACTTGCTCAGTTACTCATCTAATTAAGATAATTTAGCTTAACTTTATTCTTCTACGAGAACAAACATATGAAAGTCTCTGCAAACATTACTTTTTCGGCGAATGTTCCACCACAGTTCTTGTTTTACATATCACACCACAATAATTTACTAGAATCAGTCGCCTTTAACGGAAATCGGGGCTCTTAATTCACTTTACAAATAATTGTTCCACAGTTAATCTAAGGTTTGCTGTTGACGAGGATTTTGTAATGCATGTATGTACTACAACTACACAATAGAATAACAATAACCTACCACCGTTACTGCAATCGACAAAAGATAAACGCTTTGTTCTTGCTCCTGTTTTATGATTTGGCTTGCAGTAAGCACTTCATACTTCGTCTCCTATCTCCCTGATCGCTATTACAGCTGTGGCGTGAAGTATTAACATATTAATTCTTTTCTGAAAACTTGCTTCAATGTGTATTGTGTCATTTTATATCGAGATTCGAGAAGACTGATAAACTTTAACTTCTTTAAAATATGTTTAGAAGTGTTCGTCAAATAGTTAAAATTTAAAAAAAAATCTTGAATAATCTCTTTTATATTGCATTTTATTCTTAGTATTTACACATAGAATTAATCGAGATTTTTTGCAAGCCTTCCGTGAAAATTTTAGGGGGGGGACAGTAAAAATTTAGGGGGGCCCGGCCCCTCTTGGCCCCCCGTGAATACGGGCCTGCATGCGGAATACATTGAATTTACGGAAACACGGATAAATCTAATTTAGTGAACAAGGAGTTGTCCCATAATTCATACCTTGATGTTATTGATACATGTAAATATGTGATTACTTATGAACAGGTCAAAGATATACCAAAAATATACAATGGAAAATTGAGATTTTGGATTTTAGTGAGTCGCAATTGAGAATGTTGCAAGACTCGGAGAGTAAAAAATACTCAAGGAAAAAGGTTACCAGACAATGGTAGAATCTATGGCAAAAGAAGTTAATTTGAAACATAAGAGGAAGGAGGAGAGAAGATTCATAGTCACACAAAGTCTGGTGATTGGATCGAGATTCCGCTTTAGGGCTGAGTTGTGAAGCAGAGTTCCAACTATTTTAAAACTTACATGTGAGAGTATTATGAAAACGGTAAGAGAAAAGACAGGATTTTTTTTTCAACAAGTAAGGAAAGTACTGAAACAAATGTTACAAGAACGTCACAAATTTGTTAATCAGTTGGAGTAGAAGATTTGGAGAGAAGGGTGCAGAAATTTCCTTACCGTACAAGAACAAAATTGAAATCGAAAGTGGTAGTAGACAACTTTTGTTTGCAATAAACGTATAAAGTTGGAGAAGGAACCTGTCCTTTTGCCACTTCCAATTTGCAACGAGGGATAAAGATTGAGGTGAAACTTTTTCTTGGCACATTGAATACATATTATAAAGCCATTTCTCGCTATCTCTTAGTAGATTTTCTCAATGGAAATCAACATTGACACCAGAAGTCATAATAGATAATGTTAGTAGAGATATAAAGATAGAAATAAAATCTATTCAAGAGAGGCTGAATCCATCGCAGAAGGCTGCTTCTCTTATCTACTACCATTATTGCTTTATGATGATTAGGTATCTCGAATCATTTCTACACTATGACGATCAGTGCTAAAACCGGAAATTCTATTTCGACCTCTTGTGGCTTGAAAAGATTAATAAAGGAGGAGATGGAACTAATTCTTAGAACGCAGAATCGATTTCAGAATACAACTTCTCGCTGTTTTTACCGGTTTTATTCTTATGCCTATCGACAGACGGACTGACATAGTCATTCCATAAGTCTTCCGATACGTATGCATTGCATAGTTTGGAAGTCTAAAAGTCACGAAAATTCAATCATATTTTCGATGATTTACTTAAATTTCTTACATATTTAACTATGTTATTGGTTGTTAGCAGGGGTAAAAGTGGATCTAAAAAGGTAGAGAGACGCGTGACGTTATACCTCACCCCGTGCCTATTTTTGCCCATTGTACTTATTTTTAGTAAGTGGAGAACAAGCCATAAATTGTTTGGACGTCCTGTATACCTATGCATGAGACAAACTTCAAATTATTTTTTATGAAATTTTAGCAACAACTTACTTTATTGTTCTAAGAAAAGAATTTATGTAGTAATTGTTTAGTATATTGATCATAGAATCCATTCAACATCTAATTTTCCGCTAGGGAAATGTACAAAGTAATCAGAAAAGTCCATTCCATTTTTCACTTCCGATTAATCGTGCACTCAATACTGAAGACACGAAATGCCACACGTGTCTACCAAGCGATCGAGAGTTAGTCTGATTATCGACCTTCAGCAATACAGGAATGCTACACATCTACGGCAGTCATAACTCGTCCAGTGTCGAAGAACAATGGATGTATTGAAGCAGCTTGTTTGTATGTATTCGTTGTATGACTTTAAAGTGGGTCTGTCAGCTGCCACATCAAGTCACCGCATATGGCAGGCATTTAGGGAGAATATCGTGGACGCCAGGCATTGGTTTCAGAAACGCCGTTCGGGAGATGTGAGCCTTTCGGATGAATCTTGCAGTGGACCACCACATATGCTGTATGACAAGGTCCTGAATCAGCCATCGAGGAGGTCAGTGGTCTAACGTGTGAACTTGCAGAATAGTTCCATATTTCCGCTGAAACAGACAGTACCTGCATAGGATAGGGAAATCATACAAGTTAAGTATTCCGCACATTGTCGGCAGCCAGTAAGGAACGACGAGTGACAGCCTGTTTGCCTTTGCTCACTCGGCAACTGAACTCACCCATCTTTGATTGCTCGCTCACTGGTGACAGAAAAGTGGGTCCTCTATGACACTCGCAAACGTACTACACAATCGTTATCGCCACATGACCCTGTTCCTCACACCTCAAGACCACCTCTGCACCCACAAAAGTTTATGTTCTCTGTATGGTGGAATTGTCGGCAAGTAGTGCATTACGAGGTTCTTCCACCTGGTCAGACCATCACTGCTGATCTCTACTTTCAGCAGTTGCAAAGGGTGCACCGCGCATTGTGGCAGAAGGAGCCCGCATTTGTGAATGGCTGTTGCTGGAGGACAGTACCAAGACACATGTGGCAAAGAGGACCCAGGAGACCCTTGAGTAACTTGGCTGTGAGACACTGAGCCATTCATCATATTCGCTGGATCATGTGCCAACAGATTACCATCTGTTTCATTCCCTCGACTACCACTTTCATGGGAGCTCCTTCACAAATGAGGGACACTTGCGGAACACACTCCCGGACTTCTTTGCATCCACGACCGCCGAGTTTTTTCATCAGGGTATTTTGCAGCTGCAGGAATGTTGGCAAAATACGTATATTGGATGCTGACAGAGATTACTTCGAAACCTAAAGGTACCCTACGTACCGTCCACTGTATTGCTGTTTGTTTATTACTTTTTTCTTTACCTTGTAGTTGTCATTATGTTAATCTTTCAGTTACTGATGGGTAACTTCAAAACCAGATTATGGTAGTTATGTGTGCTACAAAGGTTTAAAATATGGGCCTTGTATAAATCAAAGTTGAAAAATCCGTCATGTAACTATTATCCACGATTGCGATTCAATTTCTACTCTTTGTTTCAGGGTCGCTGTATCGTGGAAAGTGGCAATCTGGGCAACCTGATAATCCACAAGAACTGTGTATGACAATGAATCCTCTGACTGGGGAAGCGGCTGATGTAGGCTGCCAAATACAGTATCCATTTATTTGTAAATATGTCTAATAACATTTATTTCCAGAATAAATAATGATGAACGTACCGTATTTGTTATTATTTACATATTTTTTTTTTTAGATTATTTTAATCTTGAGAGGGTGTGATGACGTATCCTGTGTCCTGACAGATGATAGTGAGAGGGCGATAATAAGTTGGAGAACACAGAATGAAACATGCGAGTAAATGCTGATACTCGTATTAGCTGTGTTAAAACTCGATTAACCCATGTTAGAATTTTGAACAATATATTTTTAAATACTTTTTATTTGAATAATGGATAATTGACACATAATTATTATAATAATGGATAAGTGCTTCATAATTAATAAAATAATGAATAATTGTTCTAGTAATTATTGCAATAAAGAACATTTGCTGTTATAATTAGTCGATTAAACGAGCAATTGTTAAAGCAATAATTTGAATAAGAAATACCGGTATTGGTATAATTCGAGGAAAATTATTCAAATTATTATGATTGTACTATTCGATAAATGGGTTTCCTCCTTACTACAATTTCTTAGCCTTCTCTCCATCTGTCGGAAAACCTGTGTTCGATTTTCTGTGGAACGTCATGTAGTTCAGATCCCATAATATGTTGTACATTCATGTCTTATGCAGGTATCTAGAAAACAGATGTACAGATGATTAGCTGAGGGACACTTGTGTGTCCATTAATCAGCTATATGTGTTAGTTCATTTGAATTTATGCAGTGAACATCATGGATGGACCCAGGAGCAATGGGTCATGTCTTGTTAAAAGATAAATATTCGGTTTGGCTTACTAGTGATTTTCAACGTGTATTAATTTTGAGATAGTTTGGAACACGGTTCCTTCCAGCTAACATTACTGAGTTAGACCAGTACAGGTGGTAGAAAAATCATGATGTGGGGTGAATCATCCTGAGGGCTCGCATGTCCATGCATGTCTTCCCAAATGGTACCATCAGAGCCGTACTGCGTCGGGATGACATCCTGGACCAGTATGTTTGTTTCGGAGTGCAGTGGGCCCTGATTTCTCCTAATGGATCCCCATCGAGCTAGAATAGGGATTAGTACCTTGAGACTCAGGACATTAGGCGATTCGATTAGTCCAATTGATCACCTGACTCGAAGCCATTAGAATATTCGTGGCCCATAATAACGAGATGAATTACATGCCATTATATGGTTCCAAGATCCATTCCTGAGCTTAGGGAGACATTCATCCAAGAATGGGAAGCCATAACCGAGCCATTTGTTAGGATCACACAGTGACGTTTGATTTATTCTTAGTACGTCCGTTATTTCGCATGATAACTCTTGAGTGGATGGGAATGTTTTAATTCTGTTTGCTGCAATAGATAGGCAGAGCAATTACCTCGGTCGAGTTCGTTAATGGACTCAATGCGTTAACGTATTAACGGATAACTTTTACTTTAACGATGGCAACCTACAGCCCATATCCAATATATGTAAGCGATTTTTAACATTCTATTTCTTGTACTGTACAAGGGCTGGATAAGAAGGAATTGCAACTTGGTACATTCTTTCAAGGAAAACACGCTCCAACTTTATCACCTTCTGCCCACACGTGTGGAAGACCTCGTACATTATCAGCGCATCAAAGAGGCCACCATATGGCACACATGGACTTCTCTTGTGTCGCAGCGCTTCTCGCAAAGTCGTTCCTTCATTTTAACGAGGAGGTCTACACGAAATCCCCGAAAACATTGTTGTGCACTGAAGTTGTTCATCTTTCCAAAACGTATTCTTATGCCGCTTCTTTTCTCCTCTACTTTATGGCACTGCTACTTTAGACAGAATAACACATACTCATTATCAGTCGCCACACTTCATCATCTCACAGTCTCTTATCAATTGCGAAACTTTTGTAGTGTTGAGATACACCCCTTTGAAATGAGAAGTGTTATTACTACGGTACCTTTTATACAGAGCCGGATTTAGATTTGATGAGGCTCTAAGATATTTAAGGTAATGGTATCCACTTTATCTACATCTGTCCTTTGTCAATGACAAATTATCTGCACTGCATTCTGCAGCTGCATGCTACGTCTTGTCATGCAACTAGTCCATGGAGAACGTAGGCATCTTATATGGAGAAATGAACAAACTAGTGATGTTTTAGGGAGCAGGCAAGCAGGAGGGGCCACATCATTTACATCGCAAAGAGCTTACATAACGCCAAACACTGCTACTCTTTGTACATTTTATTTTGTATTTGTGTTTTAACGTGTATTTTGGAAATGTACATTCAGCTCTTTTCTTTATAAAATTTTGGGCCTTCAAGAGAGTGGGGCCCTAAGCTATAGCTAGTTTATCTTTATACAAATACGGCACTGCTTTTATACAACCTATGTAACAGATAGCTAGACCAATTAACTCGACTGAGTTCGTTCATGGATTCAATTCGTTAACGGATAACGGTATTCACGGATAACGGTGACTTTAACAGTGGGTATCTATAGCCTATGTTCCATACATATAAGCGAATTTCTGAATTGTGATTTTTGCAGTAGATAGCCAGGACAATTATTTTGGCCGAATTTGTTAGCGGAGTCAATCCGTTAACGTATTAACGAATAACGGCAACTTTAACGGTAGCTGTCAATAGCCCAAATCTCAAACATATAAACATTTTTTCCATTATGTTTCTTGCAATAAATAGCTAGATCAATTACGAGTTCCTTAATGGAGTCAATCCGTTAACATAATAACGGTTAACGGCAACTTTAGCGATGGCTATCTGTATCTCATATCTAATATGTGAGCGATTTCTAAAATTCTATTTGTTGTAACAGATAGCTAGAGCAATTAACTCGACCGAGTTTGTTAATGGAGTCAATCTAATAACTTATTAACGGATAACGGTGACTACTTATTGGCCACATCCCATACATGCAAGCGATTTTTTGAATTCTGTTTTTTCACAATAGATAGATTATCCCGGCCGAGATTGTTAGTGGATTCAATATGTTAACATATCGAATAACGGCGACAGTAGCGGTGGTTATCGATATCCTGTACATAGATTTCGCATGATCCTCTCTACTGCCTTTATCACAGTTTGTTGGTACCTTATTTTCAGCATG
Source organism: Thermobia domestica (assembly GCF_964235325.1). NCBI lineage: Eukaryota > Metazoa > Arthropoda > Insecta > Zygentoma > Lepismatidae > Thermobia > Thermobia domestica. The sequence continues at coordinate 116,868,400 of NC_137465.1, forward strand.
CAATAACATTATGCTGCATATCTTGGAGTGCAGGGAAATCAAACAGATTACTGATGTCCCTGTACGTAACCGTTTTTTTTTTTCGCATAGCACTAAATTAATACATTTCCTGGTTGTGCATTTTCCTTCCTGTTGCTCATTATAGAAATAATAAACACTTCTGACCAGAGTACATACACTTGTTTATTAAAAACTAAATTCAGAATTTAGTTTTTAATAAACAAGTGTATGTACTCTGGTCAGAAGTGTTTATTATTTCTTTAGTGAGTTCCAGAGTCGAGATGGATAGAGTTGCTCATTATGTACCGTACCTTTACTTTCACATGTTTTTCGGTCTATTACCATTAGGAATTCCAAACCACACCAATATGTGACTGGTTCTCCGTTTTCTGCAAGTAACACATACATTTTGTAAACCATTATTCTTAGCTGCACATGGATGTAATTTGGTTTAATGATCATGTGTGTCTTATAATAAAACATGTTTCATAGCGCGAAGTAACTTTACGGACTCCTTGTATAAACTTCGAAGATAAAAAAAGAAAAGATGTTTATAAACTCCAAATAACTTATTAACGAATTATTCGGTTCCTGGATAATATGTAATATTAGAAATTACGAAATGTGCGTGAAACCCTTTGTGACAAGCTCTTCTTCTGTGACAGGTTAAGAGTTCCTTGGATGATTTAGCAATTACATTCCTTGGAACATTTGAGGGAAGAAGACACCTCTCTACACTAAATAAAGTAAAATCCAATAGAATTTCGCAAGCTAATTTTCTTCAATACAAGTTAGCCTTACCGTTGCTTTACTCAAGTGTTTAGGATAGAGATAGACATCTTCAGACGGACGGACATCAAAATAACTAATAGATATATCTTAACAAATATCAACTTACCTGATTATAGTGAGGTGTTGGGGCACCTTTAGTATCTATGAAATACATACAGCTTGTAGCGTAACTGAGGAATTAAACTCCAGAGGAATGGTTGAGTATACTTCATGCAATGTAGTACTTAGAAGCGTTAGCAGCGATATTGATGAGGACATTTGTTTCGTAATCACTGTTCTGAAAGTGATCATACATATCAAATAATGCTGAAATCGGGAGTTCGTGTATATTTTAGTTTTAATTGTTGGGTGATCTCAAATTATTTCTTGAAGAACCATCCGTGTCCTACACTCAAAAAAATAATTGCTTGTCCTAACAATTCCCTTTCTCGTCTACCTGTCTTCATCCTTTTAATAGTGTGTGTAACAGAGGCGGATCCGGGGGGCAGAAGAGGAAACTTTCTTATTTTAGATATAAATAAAACCCATCCCAGAGTTTGGAGCTCTTAAAAGTAGCTCTAAGTAGCAGTATTACAACCCACCGCCCCCTCAGAAGTCCGTCCTGGATCCGCCCCTAATGTGTAATAATAATTAAATCTATACAATAACTCCGAGTTTGATTTAGATGTAATTTAGATTTGAATATATATTTTTGGTAGCGTACTTTAAACAAAATATTTTTTTTGAAATGTTCATTTCAAATATGGTAACTTTGTGACGCCTATTTAAGAATTTATCAAATCAACACTACATGGATCAAAATGGAGTTCGCTCAAGCTCTCAACTACTCAGAAATTCGATTATTAAAAATATATATATATATATATTTTCTAATAGAAGGAAAATAGCCATGCCATTCCAAATTTTGTTGAATTGAAAGGATCATTTGTTATGTAGCAAGTGAAGTATTCACATTCATATTAACATAAAATGTTTTAGTTAACGAAGAATTGTGAGAATGTACAACGATTACTACGCTTGCGTACGGTCATGTAATTTGAAATATTTAAAAATTCTTCTGGTTGATTGACTATCTTGTCGTTTCGTTTCAATGCTACTTAATAAAATATTAACTTTTGTAACCAGGTCACCCTGCTACCTTCGTGTCAACATTTCAAATATATCCTTGAAGACACAAAACACGTGCTTCTAGTTTAATCTATAATTCATAGATTAATCTGATCGTTTGTCGCTTGAGACAGAAACGTGATTTCAGCTATTACAATTCTTGTCATTTTTCTAGCTGTCAAGTTGTCGTAGATTCTATTGATTTCACTAATATCAGAACATACGAGTATAGATATAAGTTCGAAATACAAATAACTCTGTGTAATGAACTTTAAATGTAAACCTGAGCTGAGCGAGCTTACTAGAAATGCACCACACTATGGAAAATGGAATTGGCGTATATTAAATCCGAATCGACAAATGATTGGCCGCCATTACAAGGCATTGTCAATTCTTAATATTTCGGCATACAGAAATAAGTTTCTTGAAAGCACTATACTTATATGTGCTGTTGCCAATGAGAAGCGTGTTTTATGCAGGCAAATACTGAAAATTTTTTACAAAGTATTCATCTTACTAAAACAGATAACGCGTCGACCTATACATACCGGTATTTGTAATGTTATACGTACGTTCATGTTATCAACCTATCAATCAGGTATGGTTTACTTTATCACAGCACAGCCTTTATGACAGTGTTCATAAAAGATTTTAACTAAAATAAATCAATCTCTTATCAAGACTTCCCTGAAAACATATAGGCTAACACGTCTCACCATTGATATGCACCTACATAAATTTTGGGAAGTCGGCGCCGTTTTTCCAGAGGGGCACACTTAGTATTCCAGGGGGCACACTCCTGCCACTATTCTATTTATTATTAGGACCTATATTATAGACTTATTATTTTGATCTTTTCTGGGGAAGCACTCTCTGAGCTCCGGGATGCAGTGCCCCCAAAAATATGTCTGGAAGAAACACTGCCTACTATCGTACCTGTCAATGCACTAGTCAGTTTAAAAATGCGAAGATGGCAGTTCTGTTATTTTGATCTGACATTGAAAATAAATCAATTACTAGAAACTAAAGACAGTCATCAAACCATTTACTCATGAATTTATACTTATTTATTGGGAAGCTGTATCCTCAGCTTTGGACACCGTGATTGCTGATCACTAAGAAGAAATGTGTCTCTTGATGGATAGATGAGAGTAGGTAACAAGGCGTCATTTAGGGGGGGAGGGCAGGAGTGGCCAATTGCCCTCCAAGAGTTTGAGGAACACATATACTTTAATCAATTGTATACTAATGTACTAGTACTAAACATGAAAGTCTTATGTCGGTGCTGCTCTTACTCCCCCCCCCCAAGCGAAGTCTGAAATGACGCCCTTGCTAGGTAATATACTGATGGCTGCAATTTACAATATTTATTAATTTGCGAATGTCCGTAGTGAAACAATATATAGAATAAGTAACGAAGATCATCATCATCATCACAGGTATTCTGCCTTTATTGGCAGGTCACTTGCCGCAGCTGAGAAACTTCCATGCTCCACGGTCCTCCGCTAACCTTTTCGTCTTCGCGTACGATCTTTCTGTTTTAATATCATCCATTAATTGTAGTCTCCTTCGCCCCCTCCCTCTCTTTCCCGCCACCATACCCTCAAGGACGTCCCTCATGATACAATCTCTTCTTAGGCAATGTCCCAACCAGTTTCTCTTCCTCTTCCTAATAATATCTAAAAGTGTTCTTTTCTCACCCACCATTTCTAACACTCTCATTCGTTTTCCGCTCTAACCAACTAATTCTTTCCATTCTTCTCCATACCCACATTTCGGAGGCTTCCAGTCGCTTTTCGTCACCTTTACGTAATGTCCACGTTTCCGCCCCATACAGTACAACAATAACGAAGAAGCACTCCATTAATTATTATTTATATAAAATCCTAGACTAGTAATTCAGCCCTGAAAGAGTAATGAGGTATCGATGTACACGTAATTGAGAAACTAATTACTGAATAATTATTACACATAATTATTATTCATTCGAAAGCGAAAAAAAAAAAAAAAGAATTTTTCGCCCAAGTCATAGAGAGATCAAATCACATACAATATTGTTTACGTAGTTATAACACAATATATATACTTGTGGTTTATACACTCCGCATCAAAAAGATTGCGACAGATAACGCCGTGCAGCTATGCTACCCAATATATACCTTCTTATCCCATAATCATGTCTGTTAAAAAGACCCGCCCTCTCTCCTCCTTTCCTCTTTCCCATATTAAAATAAGCAAACAACATAAGCGCAATTCTAATTTCAAAATATACATGTATTAGTATCAACTAAATGAAAGAATAAAACCGAGACGAAATGAGATTAACAAGCTGATGTGGAAAGAAATTTAAACACGCAACCAATGAAAAATTGAAACCAATAGATGTCTCTTAGATAGGTGTAGAAGTGAGACAGAGAGAGAGAAAAAGGGAGAGAAGAAGAAAATAAAAAGTAACACAGATAAAAAATAGGAAATTTAAACGTGGTAAGATAAGAATGTAACATTATGAAGTTCCATTTCCAGAAATCTAACAGTAACGTAGAAGTAACATTTGTTTTTTAAATAATTTTTCAGGACTATTCGAATATATAGAGGATGCTTGAAAAATTTACTAAGTCACTTTGAAAATGAATAGCAAACTTGATGGTCAACTTAAATACTCGATTTCCAGTGGAACTGTAGAGCTCCGAGACTCAGCTAGGATCATGTCGAAAGTTTTAACGCTGTTTCCGCATGGTTCGGTTGCAAATTCGGTAGTATTCATTGGACGTGCTGATCCGAAATCTATTCTAATAAATCTATCCAGTAGGTGGCGTAGGTCATAGATATCTTCCATTCCAGACTACTAATGCAAACTGAACACAAAATGAAGAAAGAAAAACAAAGAAAAATTGAATGAGTGCTATTTTACTGTTAAATTTCTATCAGAAACAGCCTATATTAAAAGTTCAAACTGTATCATAATGAAAACTTACAAATGTTCAAAAGGAAAATTGGATGTTTATTATAGATGTAAAAGACCTTGCATCTTTCACATTTCAAACATGAATAAATACATTGAATTATAGGATTGAAACGAATTTTGTGTCAAACTAATATAAATAAAATAATAATCCCGTTTAAGCCAAAATAATATAAACGAATATAAATAACGAATTTTGTGTCAAACTAATATAAATAATAATAATCTTGTCTTGAAATAACCAAAAGGGACCATTTTCTATTTATCTATGAAGATTTGCTTGTTCCGAACATCCACTGTCGATTTTACCTATTGCGGATATAACGTAATACGCACAGATAGCATGAACACGCTAGAGCTGAAACGGGTCATCGCATCAGTCAGGTGATGTGGGTTAGCTTATGGACCAACACTAGGTAGAGGATTCGAACCCGTAGTGACACGGTGATTCGATTGAGACTCGGTAACCCACAGGAAATAAATAAGTTCTACTTATTTCCTTGACATAAAGTGTGTGTTTCTGTGTGTACTTGTGTGTGTGTGTGTAAGAGAGAGAAAGAGAGGGAAAGAAAGATGCAAGACATGATAAGGAAACGTCAAGAAAGATGGAGAGAGAGAGAGAGACGAATATAAATATGAAAACTACTTATCATTACCTGGATGATGATGAACGCACACACTGTTTACTCGGATTCTCGTCACTGATGACTTGTAAGTTCTACAAGCGCAGATGAATCTCTCTTTGCTGCCATTATTTTTGCGAAAAAATGATACTACCCTATGGGGTATCGAACCGAGATTTTCCATTTGGAAGTCTAGCACGATACCAATACTCCATCGATTAACCAAAATTTGTTTAACAAATGGTGTAGTGCCTCTTTCTAAAAATAATAACACAAAAAGTGGATTTTCAGATCAATGAAGTTTTTCGAATTGTCATGGTAATTCCCATATGTATGATTTGCCCTTTCCCAACCAAGATTCGTAAATCGTCTCTATCACGATACAGGTGTTTGCTTCCACATTGTTAAGGATTGCTCGTCTAATATGAGAAATCGATTCTTCACGATATCTTTGTAAAAATACAATTTTGGCTTAAACGGGATTTGAACCTATGTTGGGTGTCTGTACTACTCGTAAGTTCAGTACGTTACTCCCACACTATCATGCCACCTCAAACTATAAGTCAGCCCTGATATTAGAAATGAACCAAATTCTTACTGTAAGGTTATTTACACCAAAGTGCTCGCCGAAATTAATTTATTCGACGACTTGGGGAGAAATTAGTGTCCACTAATAAACGAAATAATATACAATCCAGGAAAAATTACAGGAATAATAACGTATGCTGTAATTTTGCCATGCAAATTCAAAAGTACGCTTATAATAATAATAATAAATGTTCACCTTCACTGTATAGTTATCACTTCAACGAATAATAATGTCTATATGCTCCTATACTAGCGACGCCACGCACACGGCATCAATCTCTCGAACGATTCTTTGAAGATAAGTGTCATTTTCTGTTCCGTTTTCAGAAAAGCCACGCACGTGGTGTTTATTCATCGTAAAGTGTATATGGAATGATGAGTGATCGATTTTACTTATACATAAGAAACGGGGGCAGTATTCGAATAAACTTGTGTGCAGCGTTACACAAAATATTTACTTACGTTTTGGTGCGCATGTACATGGTTTTTTGTCTGTTGGGGATTATAGAACACAGTGGTTCTTAACGTACTTTAGTCAGAACTTTAACATACTTTACTTTACTTGATTAACTAGTTGTTATTGTGTTTTTATCAAAGTATAGAACAGCTCTTCCAAGGGAGAGAAAAGTTTTAAAATTTCCATGTTGCCCACATGGTTGAGGTGAACAACAACAAGAAGAATACGCCAGTTTTACTCGTTTTTCCACGACAGGGACATGAACACACAAACATCAAGGGCAGTTAAAATTCCAAAGGCTCTCCCACTGGAAAAGCCCTCGGCTATGGTGATTACGCTTAGTAGGATTCAATTTATTCAAATTCTGTACCCCTTATAGCAAAGTTCTTATAGAAAATTTATGCGGTTTTTTCTTTCCTTGTTTCAGAGAATTTGAAAATGTGAAGATAATTTTGATGCTAGGAGATCACTTGTAAGAATCCGAGTAAGCAATGTGTGTATTCTTTACCATAATGAGAACATAGTATGCATTTTTCATTCGTCTTTCTCTTTCCTTCTTTCATGACGTTCTTGATTATGTCTTTATTTCTGTTTCTTCATCTCTCTCTCTCCTTCATCTTTATCTCTTACTGATAGCTTCTCTCTTTTACACGCACTTTCTCCTTTTGCACCTGTGCATGTTCCAGAGCTAAAACCCGGTTAATTTCTGAACTTATTAACGAAATCTAACCTAAACATAAGAGTTCCGGTCCACATGTTCAACTTCTCTGGAATAAGGAAAGAAAAAATCCGCATAAACTTGCTGTAATGAGGGCAATACGGAGGGTACTAAGCGTAATAGGGGCAGTACTAAGCGTAATCATCATGTTCAAGTGGTTTCATGTTTGTAGTTGTGGTATTTTTGATGTCTATGAGTAGGGCACAAAATTTCCGGTCGCCAGGTCGCCATTGGCGACTAAAATTTAGAGCTGGCGACCAATGTTCAATAGGAATGGTTTCTGCCTAAACTCGTAGGGCTGCGCAGTTTCTGTTTCGCACGAAAATAATTGTCACTGAGTGAGAGAAAACACGGAATGTGAAGTCTTCATAACTTACATGGAAAGTACTTTTTAAGTACTTACAACCAGATTTATACAGTGAAAAATGGACCTCGTCTTAGCAGATTAAGGAGAATATAAACTTTTGTCTTCTTCATTGACGTTGAATCAGACACTGAAAACTTCATTACGAGATTCCCAAATTTACTTCCAATTGTCACATTTTGTGCAGTTTACCTGTGAGTATTGTTTTATACGAGAGAAGCTTCAGCAGTCTTAACAGAGTTAAGACTGCCTACAGGAGTTCACTGAAGACTGACACACTGGATGATTTGCTGACAATTTCCGTCAATGTCCTTCAATTAAGGACTTTCATCTGAAAACTGCAATCGACAATTAGTACTTCAGTGCAGAGAGAGAGAGAGCGTTATACAAACGTGAAGTCTTAAGGTAATATATTTTTTAACATGTAATTAATTGCCCAAATCAAAATTGATTATCCTGAAACTAATTGTCTGGTTTTGAAATGTTATGGTCTGATGTAATCTCTTTCTTTGTCAAACCTAAGGCCGTGTGTGTGTTGGGGTTGGGGGGTTGGGGTGCTCTCATAATTTATACGTGAGAAATACTGGCGACCATCATTTTTGGATTGGCGAGTGCGTCTGACTGAAATTTTACGCCCTGTCTATGAGCATGGGTTTGAACCCCAAAACTTCCGCATTTTGGTTTTTACTTTTTGTAGCTACGTTGGAATGTTAAATTTTTGTTCTTTACTGATTTGCCAGTGGCGTTTACATTCAAAATAAGAGTAATTATTGGGCATTCATTTGGATACTTTATTAAAGTAAAGAAAAGAATAAAAACAATACACAAATACAAAACTATTACCGTACCATTACTATTGCCATTATCAATAATAATTACTACGGAAGGCTAAAACGGACAGCTGAGATCCTAACGACAAGACTTACAATTTTGGTTAAAGTATGTTAGGAACCAGTGTGTTCTATTATCCTCAAGCCATGTTCATGCACACCAAGATGTAAGTAAATATTTTGTTCCATATCTTTATTTGTGCACCCTTTTCTCTCTCCCTGTCTCACTTCTGAACCTCTGTTTAACAGACATTCATTGGTTTCAATTTTTCATTACCTGTTTGTTTTAAGTTTCTCAATATATAAACTTACGAATCTTGTTTCGTCTCGGTTTTATTTTTTCATTTAATCGATACAAATACATGTATATTTTGAAATTAGAATTGTGCTCATGTTGTTTGCTGATTTTAGTGTGGGAGAGAGAGAGAGAGGATCCCTTTAGCAGACAAGATTATGGGATAAGAAGGTGTATAATGGGTGGCCTGGCTGCACGGCGTTAGCTGTCATAATTAATTTGATGCGAAGTGTACAATCCACCTAACTCAACAGGGAATTCTGGATTTACCGGTAATAAATAACTGAATCTAATTCCAATGATAAAACTGCTTATAGAAACAATAAGTACAATGTGCCTAACCTAACTAATCCAATTAGATTTCGTAGCAATATGAATCGAATACACGCCGGGAACTTTCATAAAGGAGACAACTAAGAAATGAATTTTCCTCGAAATTCCGTGGAAAAGTGCGCAGTTCAATGCAATTTAACTGATGTGACAGGAAGTAATGCTTTAAGCTAACGTTTGCTGGTCGGAGATAGATTAAAATCACTTCAGCAACTGAAATTTCATGTCGTGTACTTACAAATGTAGAAACTACTGACGGTATTTTAAACTCTTATGTTGATTAGCAAGTAACTTAATTGGCCTACAAAAGCAAATGATTGCGAATTGCCTAAAGGTTAGGTCCCCAAGAACTATTATCCAATTCAATATATATATAATGTTGATTCTTCTTGTTAATTGAGGGGTAAATTTGAATAAGGGCGTGACTAGCAATTCTTCAATTTTTCAGGAGAGCAGATAAACAAACGCCCTTATCCAATTAATCAAAGTATTCACACAATATTTTCCCTACGGAGCAGATATATTACCTTAACACCACCAGTGTTGCCAATTTTGGGGAAAAGTCGCTAAATCTAGGGGATTCGACCTCCACGATAGCGACAAAAAATATTTTTTCTGATTGGCGACTTTTTGGGTGACTTTTAAATGACGATTTAGCTACTTACTTACAAATTTAGACTTTTTGCTGCAAACATCCTGTTAATCTGTAGAGAAGCATCATTAGTTCAAAACAGTTTTTGTTTTTTCTTTCATTCTATTTGTTTTAATCAGCGCAAGTGATGAAGAGTTTGGGAATACAGCGTACCCACCCACTTCCCTGCAATCTTGCATTGTTATCTGTAACCCTTGTCCTCTAATGGAGAACAATTACAAACTTCTTGATGTCCTATAGTTCGCAGAGCTTCCGTTGAGAGATACAAGTAATACAGCATTATCGATAGCAATGAGATTAACTATACATGCGTGAATAAAAGCGAAGTGGGTATTTGTTATATTTGTCCTTTGAGATCTTTTAATTATTCTGCACTTTTTCTTTAAAAAAATGCACATCGTAAGAACTGCAGTGTTAATTATTTCGGAACTATTTTGACTCCAAAATATGAACAAAAGTACCCGAAACAATATGAAATGATCCCTGAATTCAAGGATAGTTTGTGTCATGTTGAAAAAGATGTGAGTAGAACATATGCTTATAGACAACGGATTTCACAAATAACAGTAGAGTGGGGTCACTTGGCGCTGTTTTTTTTCCTACTGCGCATGCGCAAACCCTGGACGCTGATTGGCTGGCGCAGGTCACGTGACCCCGCCACGCCCATTGACGCTGATTGGTTGGCCACGCCCCCTTGACGCTGATTGGTCGGCGCAGGCCACGCCCCCGGCCACGCCCCCTGACGCTGATTGGCTGGCCACGCCCCCTGACGCTGATTGGCTGGCCACGCCCCCGGCCACGCCCCTTGACGCTGATTGGCTGGCGTCGGCCACGCCCCCGGCCACGCTCTTTTACGACCGCCTATCTACTGCGCTGACCGGCCGGCGGAGGACCCCCGTTGATTGGCTGGCGCAGGACCCTCCCTCTTTACGCCGATTGGGTGGCATCGGACCTCGCCTCCCCTGACGCCGATTGGCGGACCCCGCGCACGGTCCGCGCTGATTAGTCGGTGCCGGGCACCGCACACATGCCACATTGCTGTGTAGAATACGAACACATAACATAGCACATACAACATAGCAGGAGTGTATCCGTTCCCTTTTATGAGCACTTATAAGACATAACACCCCCGTTCTCTTTTACGAGCACTTTATAGCAACATAATAGAGCAGAGAAGAAAAAATAACACGCATGCGCAGAAACATTTACATTTCCGATTCGACCGTGCTGGTAAAGAATACCACACTTATTTCTACCTGGGTCTTATAGTTTATGTGGGATACGCCCTTTGTATGACACTTAAAAACCCAATCACTCGTAAACGGAGCCGCATATCGAGGTCGTGTCTCCACATTTAGTAATTGGTCATCAACTACTACAAGTTCCAAAATAATGACCATCGAGGTCAAAGGTCAACATACTTAAAACCTAATCACTCGAAAACGGATCCATATATTGAGATGCTGTTTCCACATTTAGTAATTGGTCATCGGGTACTACAAGATCCAAAATAATGACCATCGAGGTCAAAGGTCAACATACTTAAAACCTAATCACTCGAAAACGGAGCCACATATTGAGATGCTGTTTCCAAATCTAGTAATTGGTCATCAGGTACTACAAGATCCAAAACATTGACCATCGAGGTCAAAGGTCAACATACTTAAAACCTAATCACTCGAAAACGGATCCATATATTGAGATGCTGTTTCCACATTTAGTAATTAGTCATCGGGTACTACAAGATCCAAAATAATGACCATCGAGGTCAAAGGTCAACATACTTAAAACCTAATAACTCGAAAACGGAGCCACACATTGAGATGATGTTTCCAAATCTAGTAACTGGTCATCAGGTACTACAAGATCCAAAACATTGACCATCGGGGTCAAAGGTCAACATACTTAAAACCTAATCACTCGAAAACGGAGCCACATATTGAGATGCTGTTTCCAAATCTAGTAATTGGTCATCAGGTACTACAAGATCCAAAACATTGACCATCGAGGTCAAAGGTCAACATACTTAAAACCTAATAACACGAAAACTGAGCCACATATTGAGATGGTGTTTCCAAATCTAGTAATTGGTCATCAGGTACTACAAGATCCAAAACATTGACCATCGAGGTCAAAGGTCAACATACTTAAAACCTAATAACTCAAAAACGGAGCCACACTTTGAGATGATGTTTCCACATTTAGTAACTGGTCATCAACTACTACAAGTTCCAAAATAATGACCATCGAGGTCAAAGGTCAACATACTTAAAAACTAATCTCTCGAAAACGGAGCCACATATTGAGATGGTGTTTTCCCATTTAGTAATTGGTCATCAGGTACTACATGTTCCAAAATAATGATCATCGAGGTCAAAGGTCAACATACTTAAAACCTAATCACTCGAAAACGGATCCATATATTGAGATGGTGTTTCCAAATCTAGTAATAGGCCATCAGGTACTACAAGATCCAAAACATTGACCATCGAGGTCAAAGGTCAACCTACTTAAAACCTAATAACTCGAAAATGGATCCATATATTGAGATGGTGTTTCCACATTTAGTAATTGGTCATCAGGTACTACAAGATCCAAAACATTGACCATCGAGGTCAAAGGTCAACCTACTTAAAACCTAATCACTCGAAAACGGATCCATATATTGAGATGGTGTTTCCAAATCTAGTAATTGGTCATCAACTACTACAAGTTCCAAAATAATGACCATCGAAGTCAAAGGTCAACATACTTAAAACCTAATCACGCAAAAACGGAGCCGCATATTGAGATGCTGTTTCCAATTCTAGTAAATGGTCATCAACTACTACAAGTTCCAAAATAATGACCATCGAGGTCAAAGGTCAACCTTCTTAAAACCTAATAACTCAAAAACGGGTCCACATATTTGAGGTCGTGTTTCCACATTTAGTAATTGGTCATCAGGTACTACAAGATCCAAAATATTGATCATCCAGGTCAAAGATCAACATACTTAAAACCTAATAACTCGAAAATGGATCCACATATTGAGGTGCTGTTTCCAAATCTAGTAATTGGTCATCAGGTACTACATGTTCCAAAATAATGATCATCGATGTCAAAGGTCAACATACTTAGCAGAGATATGCCATTTTAGCTAGCTGAGAATTTAAAGAAACCGAGGGAACCTACTCAATTTTCTATCAACGAGAAATGCAATTTCATCTACCTCAGAATTTATGTGCCTTTTTGGGTATATTTTGAACTTTGTCAAAATTTTCGGAGCGGATTTTTAAGTGTTCCTCATAACCTCACCCAGGATAGATTATTTTTTGAAGAATACGTTGTGTTGAATACGTTCGTGAAAACCCGGTGTCACAGCGGCAAAAAATAAGCAGAATATAGATTTTTTTTAAAATAAGCATTTTTTAACTCAAAATTTTCGATGCGGGTTTTTAAGTGTTCCTCATAACCTCACCCAAGATAGATTATTTTTTGAAATATACGTTGTGTTGAATACGATCGTGAAAACCCGGTGTCACAGCGGCAAAAAATAAGCCGAATATAGATTTTTTAAAAAATAAGCATTTTTTTTTAACTTTGTCAAAATTTTCGGTGGTGGTTTTGCAAAGTAAAATTCCGTTTTTTTTCTATTTACAGGTTTAGAAAGAATACGTTATTGGGAAAAACACTAATTGGTGTTCTATAGTTGGAACAGTCCCAATTACTTTTTTCTTGCAAATACCTGATTTTTCCGAGAAGAATTTTGCAAAAAAAATATATTGCTTTACAGTGAATAATTGCTGATCGTTATTGGGAAAAACACTAATTGGTGTTCTATAGTTGGAACAGTCCCAATTACTTTTTTCTTGCAAATACCTGATTTTTTCGAGAAGAATTTTGCAAAAAAATATAGCGTTACAGTGAATAATCGTTGAACGTTAAGAATAATAGGTTATTAGAAAAAACACTAATTGGTGTTCTATAGTTGGAAGACAACAATATTCTAAAAGTTAGATAAACAGCAAAAAAAATGGAGCGATTTAATATAATATCTGAATCTCAGCAATATTATAGACAGTTTAAAGATAATGGGAATTTACTGACAATTGAATTAACTCCTCCCCCGAGGGAGAAAACCCCCTTGAATGGGTAGAAAATGGTATTAATGATTTGGTACGGTATGTAATGAGAGGTGTGCTCCCTCATCATCGTGTAGGGTTGACTTTTATAAACCAAAATCACCCAGATAACCATTCTATTTGTCGTTTCGAACTGCTAATAATATGACTGCTGAAAATGTGTGGGGTGCGTTAGAAAAAGTAATTCAATCAAATACTTCATTCTTATATCAAGATCGCTTTATTCTCTATTTTCACCACGTCGAATTACCTATCGGTATGGGACGGGTGAAACAGAATTTTTCTGACATAAACGAGTACATAAAACATAACATTGGTATTTTAGTCATTAAAAACCCTGAATACTATTGTTTGGGTCAAGCTCTGGTGGTGGCTATAGGGCTTATTGAACATAAAAATGATAAAAAAGAAAGATATAGATATTGCCATCAATACGCAAAACACATGTTTCAAAAGGTATCCGAGTTAAGTGAAAAGGCTGGTGTTAGCCTAGAGAATGGCGGGGGGATACCGGAATTAAAAAAATTTCAGGCATATTTAGCGGACTATAAAATCACCGTGTATGATGGGTTATCGGGGGAAAAAATATTTTTCGAGGGTCACGGTCATGGCAAACAGATTAATCTGTTATATATTAACAACCATTATAACGTGATCACTAGCCTAACAGCAGCCTTTTCATGTGTTTACTACTGCGAAGAATGTCACAAAAAATTTCAAACCAAAGACAGGCACGTAGGGAAGTGTAAAGCTTTATGCAATAAATGCCAGAACAGACCACCATGCACAATTACGGAGCGTGTAGTATACTGCCGGGAATGCAATAGATGTTTTTATGGGCCTCAGTGCCTCAAAAACCATAAGGCTTCATTGTGCGCTATTCTGAAGGTGTGTCCTCAATGTCGTAAAGCCTACGTCGTGAAAAAAGGGCGGAATCCACATGTCTGTGGGGAGGTATTCTGCACGGGGTGTAATAATATGATGCCGTCAGGCCATTTATGTTATATACAACCATGCCGAATGCGTACCCCACAGAAATGGCTATTAGTGTTTTACGATATTGAGTGCCGCCAAGACAAAGAGATAGCCGGAGGTATTTTTGAGCATGAGCCCAACTTGTTAGTCAGCCAACAGGTGTGCTACCGTTGTAAAAACAGTGAGACTGAACGGTGTGGTGTATGCGGCGATAGAACACATGTATTTTACGGGGACAAATGCATCGGTGAATTTTTAGACTATTTAGCACAAAGGCGTTCTGAAATAAATAAAATAGTCGTCGTGGCCCATAACGCAAAGGGCTACGACGCCCATTTTATTTTACGTGCAATGATGCTTCATAAAGAGTGGACACCGCGAATAATTATGCGGGGGTGCAAAATTTTATCGATGGAGTATTTATACTTAAAATTTATCGATAGTCTAAATTTCTTGCCGATGCCTTTGGCCAAATTAGGCGACGCGTTCGATCTGCCCGTCTCGAAGGGTCATTTCCCTCATTTGTTCAATGCAAAAGCTAATCAGGAGTATAGGGGTGCTTTACCGGCTATCGAGTATTACGATGTGGAGGGTTTGAAAAAGAAACAGAAAGAGAAGTTTTTGCGTTGGTACAATGAGGAAAAGGAAACACTCGGAGAGACGGGTTTCGTTTTAAAAGAACAACTTATAAAATACTGTACGAACGATGTGGACGTGCTGCGCAATGCTTGCGTAAAATTCATGAAGGAGTTTGAGGCTATATCTGGCGTCAACCCGTTCGTGGAGACTATAAGCATTGCCAGCGCGTGCAACTTAATGTATCGAAAAAAGTTCCTGCACCCAGACACCATTGGTATTATCCCACATAGTGGCTACCGGTGGCGTGATAATCAATCTGTCGGCGCCGTTCAATGGCTCGTGTACGAGGCCGACAGATTGAAAACACGAATTCAACATTCTGGTAACGGGCGAGAGGTTGTGGTGAGAGGAGGATATAAAGTGGATGGATATGCAGACTATAATGGTGAAGAACACGTTTGGGAGTACCAAGGGTGTCTATTTCACGGGTGCAGGGAGTGTTACCCCACAGGCCGTGACAACCCCATATATAATGACGCGTACACTACTTTTAATATGCGTTATGAAAGTAGTGTAAATAAAATTATCCGGTTAAAAGAGCTGGGGTATATAGTTCATGAAATGTGGGAATGCCGGTGGCGTGAGTTTTTAAAAGAACACCCACCGGTGAGTATATTTGTAAAAAACCACATCATGACTAAAAAAACTCCAATTCACCCGCGGGATGCCCTGTATGGCGGTAGAGTCGACAACGTGAAACTCTACAGAAAGGCGAAAGAGGGAGAACGTATCATGTATACAGATATAATCTCCCTCTATCCTTACTGTTGTAAGGTGAAGAAATATCCTGTGGGTCATCCGAAAGTGTATGTAGGTGATGACGAGTGTCCCGATATTTCAGCGTTTGAGGGAATAATAAAGTGTTCGGTTTTACCCCCGACCAATCTCTACCACCCGGTGCTGCCCTATCGGAGTGGTGGAAAATTATTGTTCCCCTTATGCCGAACGTGCGCGGACACTCTGAATGGAGAAGAAGAATGCACCCATTCGGAATGGGAAAGAGCTTTGACTGGAGTGTGGGTTGTAGACGAAGTGCGGGTAGCTGTAGAGAAAGGATATAGAGTGCTAGAAAAACATGAGGTATGGAGCTATGACGTTGTAATGTATGACGCTGAAAAGAAAGAGGGCGGTCTTTTCACGGAATACATTAACCTGTTTATGAAGATCAAGACTGAGTGTAACGGTTGGCCTGCAGGATGCGTCACCGAACAACAAAAAGACCAGTTCATACAGGAGTATTATGAGAAAGAGGGTATCCGATTAGACCGGGAAAAGATTATGCGCAACAAACCTAAGAAACGAATTTCAAAGCTAGGAGTAAACAGCCTGTGGGGTAAGTTCGCACAAAGAGAAAACATGGAGCAAATCGCTATCATTAAAACTCCCGAGGAGTATTTCGATAAATTAACAAATCCGAATATTGAGGTTAATTCGTGTATTCCAATCGGCGACAAATTCCGTGTGCTCAACTGGAGTGTTAATGAGAGCGTTATTGCTCCTGCTAAAAACATTAACGTGATAATCGCCGCATACACCACGACACACGCTCGCCTCGAGTTATTTCGTTATTTGGATTTACTTGGCGAGCGTGTGTTATATTATGATACCGATAGTATTATTTACACTCAATCGCCTGGTGAGCCACAGTTAAAAATAGGAGTGCATTTAGGGGAATGGAAGAATGAGTTGGCAGAATATGGTCCGGATGCATATATCGAAGAATTTTGTGCTGGTGGCCCGAAATGTTACGGCTATTCCGTTGTTAACACTCTTAATGGTAAAACAAAGACAGTATGTAAAATCAAGGGAATCACACTGAATAATAAAACATAAAAATATGTTAACTTTGAACAGATGAAAGATATGATTTTAAATAATTCGCCTTCTATTAGCGTTCCTCTCGGCCGACAAATTGAACGTACTAAAGATTATAAATTGATTACTAAGCCGGAGGCGCATAAAATCTATCAGGTTACTGCTAGTAAAAGGAAACGAATAGAAAATTTTGATACACTTCCCTACGGTTATAAAAGAAATCGGATAGGGTAAATACAGTATTAGTAGAAACGATAGTTTTTAATTAAGTAGAGAGTAAAAAAAATGGATAATCAAATTTTAAATCGTTATTATTATTATTTCGATGAAATCGAGGTATGTGTTGGTCTAGCATACGATGGTGAGGGAGAATTTTCTGTTATTATCATTTTACATAATTACTATGATCGTATTCGTCTTTCACCTGATGAGTGGTATACTTTTCTATCATATTATTCATATATTGAAAACTACTTTAACGCTGTTACAGATTCTTCATTGCCTACACAATTTTTCATTAGTGAAAATTATAAAATATCATTGTCAGATACTCTTAACGGTATTCGTCAGTGTTTTATTCAATCGTCAGATGACGATAGTAATGGTCAGGTAAATTTCAGTGTTTGTACATGGCGAAAACTCCAGCTTCATTTGCCGTGCATTCAGCGAACCATAATTACTTGTTCTCAATTATGTAAAGTTGTAAACATGCCTGAAAAGTAATAATAATAATATGTTATTATATTCATAATTATTTTGTGGTGTAACAGAATATGGAGTTTCAACACCCATTTACTTGTATTATAGCTGGCCCCACTGGGTGTGGTAAATCATATTTTGTAAAAGAGTTTTTAAAACATTATGCCGAAAAATGGAAAAATATAGTATGGTGTTATGGTGAGTGGCAACCTCTGTATGAAACTCTATCCTCAGGTTGTACATTTAAAGAAGGGCTCCCCAAAATAGATGATTTTCCAGCACAAGCTGGCCCCCATCTGGTAATTATTGACGATTTAATGCGAGAATGTGATACACGAATTGTTGACTTTTTTACTAAAGGTAGCCACCACCGAGATTTAAGTGTTATTTTTATAACACAAAATATGTTTCATCAAGCTAAAGGTATGCGAGACATATCATTAAATTGCCATTATATAATATGTTTTAAAAACCCCAGAGACCAGGCTCAAATTAATTATCTAGCACGCCAATTATATCCTGGTAACACAAAATTTGTACAGGAAGCCTATCAGGACGCAACACAAGATCCTCATAGTTATTTGGTTTTTGATTTAAAACAGGGCACTCCCGACGAACATCGTGTTCGAACAAAAATTTTCCCCTCAGATTCTTACAATTATGTTTATGTACCGGTAAAAAAATAATCTCAATAACTGATATATTTTAATACTCAATTTTAATATAATAGCTACAAAAAAGAAAAAAATGATTAGCAAAGAGAGTGCACATTTACTAAAACTTTTAGCAAAGGCAAAACCAAAAGTACGCCAAGCGATTTTACAAAATGCCGATCCCGAATTAATTCGTTCTATTTGTGAATGTTCCTATAACGTATTACAAGGAAATGTTCCGTTAAATAAAAAAGAGAAAAATAGATTAAAAAGGTATAGAAAGGAATTGAGGTATTTGGCGAAAAAGGGGCCATCGTTAAAACAAAAGAAAAAACGAATAATTGTACAAAAAGGTGGGTTTCTTACTGCTTTGCTTGCACCTATTATTGGAGGTATACTATCTACTTTAATTAAATAATTATGCAGCATGCACAAAAGCTTGTTTTAATTGCACCAGAAAAATTGCACCAATATCAAACTATATCTAATTTAGACGATGAGATGAAAAATATTTTAAATAATAAAAATATGAGTGTTGAAGAAAAATGGATACGCTATAAAGAGGTGTTACAAAAATATTTACACATTGTGCAAAAACCTACTGCAACAACATCAACTAGTGTTGGTACTAAGAAGGAGGAGGAGGAGGAGGATGAGGACGATGAAATACTATCTACTCTCCCCGAAAATTGTCTGCGTAAAGCAAGACCTTTATTACGTAGATTAAAACAAAATTCCAACATTCATTGGGATGACAATGGTAATGTTAATATTTATAATAAATTAATTCCTGGAGCTAATATAGTAGATCTAATAGCAGATTTTGTCAGGTATCGCAAGAAAAATATTCCCCCTACAGGTTGGGAACCCTTCGCTGTACTGTTAGCAAAATCCAATATACCTTTAGAGTATATAGGCAACCCACAGCGTATAGAATATATTCGTAAGCTGACATCATCTGCTGTTGCTGCCGCTGATCCAAAACAGGAAGAAGAAGAAGAAGAGGAGGAGGAGGAGCCACCACGTAAACGTAAAGTTGTCAACAGATGGTGTGATTATAAAATATGAAGAAGCTGGCCGATATTTATTATAACCCTTCACACCCTGCCTCGTTTTCAACCGCAACGTCATTATGGAGAGCTGTGAAGAAATCTATTCCTTTACACAAAGTGCAACAGTGGGTAAAAGAACAGTCGACTTATACTCTGCATAAGCCAGTACGTAAAAAGTTTCCACGTAATCCCTATTTAGTGTTCAATATTGACGATCAGTGGCAAGCTGATTTAAACGATATGCACAGTCTGCAGAAGTATAATGATGGTAATAGGTATATTTTAACAGTGATTGATTTGTTTAGTCGTTATGCCTGGGCTGTGCCTGTACGTACAAAAACTGGTGAAAACATTATAAAAGCATTTAAGCAAATATTTGCATCTACACATCGTAGACCCTTACGTCTACAAACAGATAAAGGTACAGAGTTTGTTAATAGACCATTTCAGTTATACTTAAAAAAGCAAAATATTAAATTCTTCACAACACAAAACGCCGATATTAAAGCAAGTGTGGTGGAACGTTTTAATCGAACTCTTAAAGAACGAATGTGGAAATATTTTACAGCCAAGAAGACTTACCGATACATAGATGTGCTATCGAAACTTGTTCAGGCATATAATTCTAGACCACATAGAGCTCATCAATTACCACCCGCCAGTGTGAACCAGGACACTTTTCAACAAGTTTGGAATAAATTAATAAAACCAATGCCACATACTAACATAGCAAAATATAAAAAAGGTGATACTGTGCGCATTACTAAAGCAAAACGGCATTTTGAAAAAGGGTACAAGGAAAATTGGACTGTAGAAATATTTAAAATAAAACAGGTGATACATAAGGAAAAGAAAGTGGTTTATGTGTTGGAGGACTTAAATGGTGAAGTAATTGATGGTACATTTTACGAGGAGGAATTACAAGGAGTGCCTCTGCCTAAAGTTTATGAAATAGACGATATTTTAGAAGTTAAAGGTAAACGTGTACTTGTTCGTTGGCGGGGATATCCCCCTTCGTTTAATTCATGGATTCCTGTGTCACATTTAAAAAACATTTAGCCACAATACAATATTATAAACGACTGTTCTATCTGTGTATATAGGAAAAAATAATAATAATAATGAATGATCCATACTTTAAATACTATACCCACCAAGCAGGAGGTGGTTATAACGTGTATAGAGGTGCACCATATCAAGAAGGTTATGGTATTGGAAGTTTTTTAGGTGGTTTATTTCGAAGTGTATTTCCGTTAATTAAACAAGGAGCAAAAACTGTTGGTAAAGAATTGTTACGTACAGGAATTAATGTAGCTGGAGATGTATTAGGTGATAATAGACCTATTGACGAAGCTTTAACATCACGTTGGCAAGAAGCTAAAAATAATTTAAAAACTAAAGCTCAAAATAAAATAAATCAAGTGTTGGTAGGATCTGGAAGAAAACGGAGAAAAGTTCATTTTGCAAAGACGACTGGTGGTAAAAAGAAAAGGAAGAGTGATATTTTTGATTAATATGGAACAGACTAGCTTTTATCTTACACTACCGAGTAACAGTTCTATGGAGTATTTTCCACAAAATACTTTGTCATGTTATACTACCAAATTATATCATCCATTGGTGCTAGAGAAAGGTGAGTGGGAGACGGCGGTTGTTGAAGTACATTATACAAATTCATTTCAGAATGTCTCCAAATATACTAATAATATTTATTACCGTCTCATGAATACAGAAAGCTGGAACATAACTAAAATCTTACCAGGACACTATTATAATGTCGATGATATTCTATCTCAAATTAATCATAAAAGTGATATATTAAATTTACAATTAAAAGTTAAAGCATCAGTAAAACGAATTGAAGTCAGTAGAGTAATAAAAGATCAAGAGAGGCGTATAGAAGTACGTCTATCTCCTGAACTAGCCAGAATACTAGGTTTTGATCACATACAACAAGAAGATATCGCCGTTGTGCATCATGCTCGTTATCCACCTGATTTACAAAAATCGCTACCTACACTTATGTATATTTACAGTGATATTGTAGAACCACAAATGGTGGGTGACACAGTAGCTCCATTGTTACGTATTATAAATACAAATATTACAGAGTATGGTATTAATAATGTACATATTTTTGACAATCCTCACTATGTCCCCGTGCAACGTAAACAATTTGATCAAATTATTATTGATTTAAGAGATAGTACAGGTAATCCACTTCCTTTCCAACATGGCAGTGTATGTGTAAAATTACATTTTCGCAAACGTAATACGGTATTATAAATTTTTCCATGTGTGAATATTAATAGAGAGAGAAAAAAAATGCAGTGTGAGTGTATGAAATCAGAATTAGATTTATTTGCTGGTTTACCCACTCAAACCAGTATTATAGGTAATAAAATAGTTCCATATAAGCCTGTGGCTTCGATAGCTGATAATGCACCAATAGAATTTGTTGTCCCCGGTCATGGGGATGACTATATTGACTTATCGCACACAATGTTTTATATTAAAGGTAAAATTACTAAATCAGATGGTTCTAATTTAACTTCTGCCGATAAGAAAATCGGCCCTGTAAATGATTTTCTCAATGCAATGTTCAGTGAATTGCAATTATATTTAAATAATCAACTTATTTCCTACTCTTCACACACATATCCATATCGATCGTATATTGAAAAACTACTAAATTCCGGCGGGAGCTCATGTGGTTCGGATTCCACGTTAATCAGTAGGTCCACGTCTCATATAGCCTCGCTGCTGAACGGGACGTAAAAATCAATCAATCAATCAATCAATCAACTACTAAATTATAATGCTGAAGCTAAATCAACGCATCTTCAAACATCAATGTGGTTTAAAGATACTGCAGGACATATGGACAGTGTGGCCGATAGTAATGTAGGATTTAAACAACGTTTTCTTCTCACTACTTTAAGTCAGTCATTTGAATTATTGGGTTATATTCATGCTGATATATTTAATCAGGAGAAATTTTTACTGAATGGTGTACAACTGCGCATTAAACTAATTCCAGCTAAACCTACATTCTGTCTAATGGGTGACGCAGATGCTGATGGAAAAGTTGTAATTACAGATGCAACATTGCTTGTGAAAAAGGTTGATGTATCACCAGCAGTTAAAATAGCGCAAAATAAAGTATTACAAAATCCTAAATTTAGAGTAAAATATCCTATAACAAAAGTGCAAGTGAAGACTGAAACGCTGCCACAAGGAATTATGGATAGTACACTTCCAGATCTATTTTCAGGCATAGTGCCTAAACGTATTATTATTGGTTTTGTTACTAATACTGCTTTTAATGGTACTTATCAGACAAATCCGTTCAATTTTCAGCATTTTAATATGTCATTTTTTACACTGTATGTTGATGGAACGCCTGTGCCTTCCAAACCACTACAACCTGATTTTGATAATAAGCTATATATACAAGCATATTCCACGTTATTTACAGGTTCAGGTATTTATTATTCTAATCAAGGTAATAATATTTCACTAGCCGAATATCCTAATGGTTATACTCTACTGGTGTTTGATTTAACTCCCGATTCTAGTGCTAGTGCTGGATTTCATACTAGCCCACAACGGCAAGGAAGTGTACGCCTAGAGGTTCATTTTAAAGAAGCACTGCCATCTCCTGTAACAGCAATTATTTATGCTGAATTCTCTTCAGAATTAGAAATTGATTTCCAGAGAAAAGTATATATTAATTAAAGATGTTAAATACAATTGAGCTTTATGAAGCATTACAACAAAATTTGCCTAAAGATCATTTTATTGGAGTGTATGCCGCCGATGAGTTACCTCTGTTTATTCATACATTTCCAGCCGCCATAATTATAAATACTGATTCTAGTGATAAGTCTGGTGAACATTGGGTTGCTGTTTATATATCTAATATGCGTGTGGGAGAGTATTTCGATAGCTATGGTATACCTCCCTATATACAACATCATATAAGGTTTTTAAAACGAAACTGTCTGTATTATACATGGAATAATAGACGTATTCAAGGTGATTTATCTCGATTTTGTGGACATTACTGTTTTCTATATCTAGCATGTCGTGCATCTGGTTATTCACTGCACGATTTCTTAAACAAATTCTCACTCACCAATATTGATGCTAATGATATTATGCTTTATTCATTTATGAGAGTATGATGGTATTATTTTTTTAAACTCCGCCATTGCCGGTCCCAAGCCCTGGATGAGAAAGGAGGAGGGTTGGGGGTGTTGCTACCCCGTAAAAGAAAATAAGCCATACTCTGCTATGTGGTTGTAAAGTGTTCATAAAAGGGAACGAGTCTTTGCTGTTTAAAAGAGTACTCATAAAAGGGAACGATATGTGCTATGTTAAATAGGTTGATGAAGAATGTGATATCTGCTCTGCTATGTGTTCGTAAAGTGCTCATAAAAGGGAACGAATCTTATGTGGCGCGTGGCATGTGTGCGGTGTGCGGCGCAGATCAATCAGCGCAGAGCGTGCGCGTGGCCGACCAATCAGCGTCAAGGGGGCGAGGTCCCGCGCCAGCCAATCGGCGGGGGTCCCGCGCCAGCCAATCGGCGAGGTGCGCTGCCAGCCAGTCAGCGCAGTAGAAAGGAGGTCATAAAAGAGCGTGGCCGGGGGCGTGGCCTGCACCGACCAATCAGCGTCAAGGGGCGTGTCAGGGGGCGTGGCCAAGGGGGCGTGGCCAGCCAATCAGCGTCAAGGGGCGTGGCGGGGTCACGTGACCTGCGCCAGCCAATCAGCGTCCAGGGTTTGCGCATGCGCAGTAGGAAAAAAACAGCGCCAAGTGACCCCACTCTACTAATAACTTTATTTAGCGACTTTTCACCTAAAATTAGAGTCATTTCACCTCCCGTTTAGCGACCTTTTGTGTGAACATTTTGGCAACACTGAACACCACCTAGATACATGCAGACATGCTCAAACTTGCACAAAATATGTATATCTCATTTTACCGGAAATAGGTCGATACGCCCTTATCCAAATTATCCCTTCAATTTAGTATAATGATTTCCCCATCGTATAATTTTAATGTGATATTAATTATTGTAGGACTCACTCAGGGAAGTAATGTTCCCAGAAGTAGGAACCAAATACATGGTTCTGATTGGTTGGCGTTATCCGTTTCTTGGCACGTAGCGTACATATAGTAGAAATAAAACACGTGCGGCTGTTGGCCCTTGTGGCCAAGCGTGCTAGAGCAACATGCTAGTAATGAAAACCGTTTATGGCGTGGATTCAAACCCGGCCCAAGGAAAGTTTTTTTTTTTAATTTTCATAAACCTTTTTAAATTAAAATAAGATGAAAATAATACTCAAAAAAGGGTTTACTTACTTTTGTGCAGATAAGTAGTATATAGTACTGGTAGTGGTAGTAGTAGTAGTAGTAGTAGAAGTAGTATTAGTAGGAATGGGTTATAGGTCCCGCAGGGCTCGTTTTGTTCCACCTTGACACCCCATGATATAAATTTTGTGACGAACTTAAAACAGCTGGCTAGTGTAGCACGCGAAAAATGTAACTCCCAGGAGTATTACTCTCCCGAGCGGGCCGTATTATTGTTTGTTTCTTTTCCTTTATTTATTGTTCTGATTTATTTTGTTTCGTGATATACGAACTGCATTTTCCAATAGTGGCTGCGCCCGAACGGAAGAACACTGTTGTTATATTTCATCTCATATTGACTCTAACAACAGAGTAACCACGGATGGCTCTGTTACCGTGAAAGAGAGGTAAAGCGCTAATTTGGGACATGTTCAGATACGTTCGCTCCTTCCAGGTCAGTGCAGTGCATGGTCAGTGATTTTATATGTCATTACTTCTGACTTTAAGTTTAGTACTGACCTTAAGTTTGCTACTTCTTTATTACCATAGTTCTCGAATTACCTCATGATAAAGAAAAAATGAAACGAATTCTTTTAGCTTTACGACCCATGATTATACCTTGGAGACTAAGGGAGATGATTTGTGATAACGAACAAAATGGTGGAATGAAGAAAGCGGGGAAAACGGGAGGACACGAGAGAACACACGTAATGATGCTTGTTCTCCACAAGGTCCACTTGGCGCGAGCTGGGATCAAACCAGGAATCCAACGCACTAAAGGGAAGCGCTCTAGCACTGAGTCACGGCGTTCCTTCATGATCAACAGCAGAAAATGTTACTAGTCCAATTAGGAGTAGAACAAGGGACAGCGCACATTGAAGTCGTATGTGCTAATTATTCGGCTAAGCAAGTTAATAAAATTTAAATAATAAACCTTGAACCACCTGTATCATTTTTAATGTTCTCACTCACACCCGCAGAAGGTAAAGTATGATTATGCTTATGCTGACAAGAAAGAGCTCCTTTCCCCCAAAGGAAGAAGAATTCGGTACATAGCCATTTCGTTGAAATCTTGAAAATGAAATGAAATCTTTAAGTTTAGGTTCCACGGTTATGCCGGCTAGGCTAAAGAAGACGGTAATGATGAGAATTGAATGAAATGATGCAATGAAGAAAGTGAGAGGAAACGGGAGTGACCCGAGGAAACCCACACACACCGTCGTTGAAATCTTACGAAGGCTTAAAAGAGCTTCTGGGAAGTAATGCATTTAACATAATTGTACAGTACAATACTTGTGGTAAATTATAAGAAAAATCGTATTATTGTGGATCGCAAATGAAATATACTGTTAAGCCTACCATATGTCCCGTAAAAAAACGAGACAGTCCCGATTTTGGACTCGAGTGTCCCGCGTCTCCGTAACTTTAGTTGGAACAGGCAAATGTCCCATATTTTAATCCCGTCTAAATTCTGCTCTTAATAGTAGCTTATCGAAAAGTGAAAGAACAAAAATTTTGACGTTTGTCGAAAACTCTACTAGTAGTGAATTAAATATACGCTGTGACATGTAACAGCTTCAAGCAAATTAACACACCACCCTCTCTGATTTCATAGCGAGCAAGCCAATAGACTGGCAGTTCAGAGTTGCAGTTGTCCGTCGGCAGTCAAGGGGATCTGAAATTTTCGATATAAAGTGCGCCAGCAGAGCTATTGCTGATTATTAACCTACATTGAAGTGTTGCAATTTTGTATTAACAAGAATTCCTAAACCTAGGGTTGCCATATGTCCATATTTTGTACGGACTGTTTTATTTTTGGATTCGTGTCCGTGTCCGTATCGTACAAAGCATGAAGTAGGAAAATGCCCGTATTTGACAGTTTTTGATGCTGACCGAAAATTTCCGAGTCCAGAATTGCTAAAATTTGGGGTGAAAAGAATTGTGTTTTCAGCATAGGGCCTATAACTTATATTTTATTTACTATTAATAAAGTAGGTTATGTTTGTTATATTTGTGTCAAGGAAAAAGATATAAAATATATTATTTTCCAATAGTGTTTGAGTATTACAGTAAACAATTGTGTGATAACGTAAGAGGGTGAATTTTAGGTAAGAAATTTGAAAATATTTATGTGTTTGGGCACCGTATCTTTGATGGGTCGTCATTTTAAGGCTTGTCCGTATTTTGGATCAAAAATTATGGCAACCCTACCTAAACCGAAGTGTACGTTTTCTTCCAATTTTTAGGAGTACCCTCTTCTGAAAGCAACAAAGTTGAACTATCAAGTTGACTGGCAGAATTTACTGTGCTACTTTTTCCATTGCACACGGTGAAGTCAACAGAAATTATAAATAATAGGGTAGGGGCGCAGAATTGTGCTTTGGTTTAGGGCTCAGAAAAGTGTAAATGCGGCCCTGGCAATCACACACGACGCAAGAACAAAAATCAGTTGCAGGAAACGATGAGAGAAGAGAAGCTGCAGCTGGGGGGGGATTTTCACTTATCATACTATTGTTCATAACCAGAGCTACAGTTCATTGGATTATGTTGGAAAGTTAAGACGCGAGGGGGGAAGACGAAGGTATCCCGTATTCTCATGAAAAAAATATGGCAGGCTTATTTACTGTACATTAGGAAAATCAATTTTTGATATCATTATCCTAAAAGGGGGAGGCTTAAGCGCATCAAATCCTTCTTACGGCACTGGTCTACAGAGCATTTTTTAAAAATAGTATTGCTAAAGAAAATATACCAAATTTACCAACAGTTCTTACACTTCCGTCTCTCACACAAGCAGCTGTTTCTGTTCTTTTATTCAATGCAATATGAGTCTATTTTTTCTTACCTTGAGATCATTTTAACAATATTAGCTATAACACAACGAACTAAGAAATGGATTGTGTATTGATTTTTAGTGCTAATGTCCTGGTCAGACTGAAAAGTAATGCAGAAAAACTCTCCTGCCCTCCCGCCGGCTCTTTCAACCAATATCATCATATAAACAGTACACACAAGAGCGAGTCCACAAGGCGCGCGTAATAATCAATTCGTCAAATAGGTAATAACGAAATATGACAATTTCACAGTGCGTGAATTATTATGATATGCTCTTTATTCTCGATTGTGTACTATTTAATGTATTTGCAAAACTAATAGGAAAGCTATCACGTGAAGTAGAAGAGAGCGACCGAGAGAAAGAGAGGAAAAATGAAACCTTGCACAACTAATAAATTCTTCGTTAAATAATAAAACAAACGTTTAGTCATAATTTTTATCTCAAAAGAAGTGAAGTTTATTTTATTTATATTATTGTTCTGTCACATTTATCGTACGTGATTCATAACATGAAGTGACCTGAAAACTAAGTTGAGAAGTAAAGTCCCAATGCCGTAAACGTCCCCAACACCTAGTGGTCCACTTGCGGGTAAATGTCGATCGTCGATATAGTGACCCGTCGAAGGGTTGCCGCTAGTGTCCCACTGGCGGCAGGGTATCGTCGAGTCGAAACAGATATCTCGAGTCGGGGTGTAGAAGTTGCCACCGCGTAGCAGCGGGGACTTCGTTTTGGTCCGCGCTCCTTCGATTCGTTGCGGAGAATCGCGAAGGGACCAACACGAACTATCACCAGTCATGTGCATGCAGCTATTATTAGATATTATTTTTTCCTGACGAATTGTTCCTAAAGTGAGCTCCGGGGGTCAAGAAACCTCTGCCTCAACATCATGAAGTGAAAAATCTTCAGATAAGTGCGATAATTGTATGAATTTATATGGCAGCTATAATCGATTAGAAAGTGAGTATGGGAGAACTATGAAATACAATAAATAGACACGCGTCATTTTGTTATAAAATTACATGGCATTTTATCTTAATCCCAAAAAGTTATCGTGAATATACACGCTTAAAGAAGCACTCTAATTGACCAAATGAAAAAGATCTCACCGATTTATTCCTTTACAAGCGACGTTTCCTTTATCGCCTCCGTGGCGAAGTCGGAAGAACACCCAGCTAGTAATCATAAAGTTGGTGGTTCGAGCCCTCTGCAAGGTACTTTTTTGATACTTTTTAAAGTGACTTTTAGACTCGCCTTAATGTAAATAAATCACACATATAGGCAATTTAACATATTTTGGGGGAGTAATTTTGTGGTTCATTGGGGCTTTGTCGCGTCTCTGCCGCTGGTGGTATAATTTTCAAAACGGAAGAGAGGCCACCTGGATCGTCGCTGCGGGGCCGCCAATTTTTGGCGAGATGTCGCTAGTAACCAATTGGTGGTCCACCGACGCTTACGGCATGGGGGTGGTCTTGGGCTGCATTTAGAAACTGATCTGGTATTCAGTATTTCATTCAGAGGGTGACTGGTTTATTACCCCAAAGAGGTTCGAATTTACCCCCTAGGTAATTTTAAAAGGATATAAATAAAAATGCGTAAAACAGTTAAGTCTTTCCGGAACGTACTAATGCTCATTCCTCCCAAAAAGAATTTTCTAAAAGAAGCTTTACTATTATTTTCATTTGATTTGTAAGAAAACAAAGACAAATTTGGTATTGATATGACTGTTCCACCAACAATCAAACAGGAGACTGCAGAACAAAACACATTAGCACTTGTTACTCCAATTAGAGATGCCAGCGTTCTCCTACTTCTCTACGGTCATTAGATGGAAACAAGCCTACTACAAAAACCGCTTTCCAGCAACGGACGTCCGCTGGTGATTCTTGTAATACTCATTTCTAAACAAATTGAATAAAAATAACGATTTTTGACAGAAAACCGAACCATCTTTTAAAATCGAAACCAGTTTGATAAAAAAAAACGAAAACCTATTTGATAAAAACCGAACCGATTTGATAAAACCCGAAAACCAGTTTTCGAAGATTTGTAAAACCCGGAAATGGTTTCTCCAAAAACCAAAAATCCGGTTTCTAGTCCAACCACTAATGCATATTATAGATCTCCAATATCTGCATGTTAACAAAACCCGTATAATTCTATAAACTTTGGCTCCAGCATAGTTGCTTAGCTCCCTAATTCGAAGATCAGTGCACGCGTTTGAAATTAAGTACTTGGTAATCGATAGAATTACCATTGATTCTTAAATAGTGATAAGAGATTTTGATTAGTACTTTGTTTAAGCGAATATTACCGATGCAATCATTCCTACGTTTTTAATGCGTAAATTAATTAGGATTTAAAACGTTAATTACATCCTCAATTGGTCATTACGAATTTTTAATGGGAGTTTTCATACATTTTTCAAGTAAAGAATGAAACAATCTTCTCACTTTGCATTTTATTTTCTAAGTTTCCAAATTGAATAAATAAACATAAACGATAGGGAATAACTGTGAATACCTGCTCTTGTATTTTCTTTAGTGATATAGGTACCTGATAAAGGGGTTAATTTCTTAATTGAATTCCATACATTTAATCAGCAGAATATACCATACTTTGATTTACAACTTCAATCCCTAACTGATTACACACTATGGTGTGGAAGATGAATACACAATCTTGTTTTCATTAACATTTCTTAATAATTCTTCAGTAAACGTTTATTCTTTTCTAATAAATTACAGACAAATAGATGGGTTGACATTTTTGTCTCAGGGAACCAATCTTTATCTTTCCCTATTAAATGCTGCTATCTCAATTGTCTTTCAATAAATGTAGTCGGTGAGTTGACAGTCTCATCTTCGGTAACACTTTTTTATTGTTATTTATTAACCTTCACCTCAATCGTTTCTCATTGATTTATGATAAAGGCAATAGGTTGATATTCTCTTCGAGAGTGATTCTCTAGTTCTTTCATAAATTCTCAATGGGTTTTAAATAGGTTATGATGAAGTCAGTAAGTTGATACTCTCAGTCGTCAGTAACTATTCTTTATTATCCTTTCATAAATTTTCAATCGCTCTTTAGTAAGTTATGACGACGTCTGTAGGTTGACAGTCTCAGTCGTCAGTAAGTATTCTTTATTATTCTTCCATGAATTCTCAATCGTTCCTTAATAAATTATGAAAAAGTTCGTCGGTTCCATTAATTCTCAATCGTTGCTTAATAAATTATGAAAAAGTTCGTCGGTTCCATAAATTCTCAATCGTTGGTTAATAAATTATGAAAAAGTTCGTCGGTTCCATAAATTCTCAATCGTTGGTTAATAAATTATGAAAAAGTTCGTCGGTTCCATAAATTCTCAATCGTTGGTTAATAAATTATGAAAAAGTTCGTCGGTTCCATAAATTCTCAATCGTTGGTTAATAAATTATGAAAAAGTTCGTCGGTTCCATAAATTCTCAATCGTTGGTTAATAAATTATGAAAAAGTTCGTCAGTTCCATAAATTCTCAATCGTTGGTTAATAAATTATGAAAAAGTTCGTCGGTTCCATAAATTCTCAATCGTTGGTTAATAAATTATGAAAAAGTTCGTCGGTTCCATAAATTCTCAATCGTTGGTTAATAAATTATGAAAAAGTTCGTCGGTTCCATAAATTCTCAATCGTTGGTTCATAAATTATGAAAAAGTTCGTCGGTTCCATAAATTCTCAATCGTTGGTTCATAAATTATGAAAAAGTTCGTCGGTTCCATAAATTCTCAATCGTTGGTTAATAAATTATGAAAAAGTTCGTCGGTTCCATGAATTCTCAATCGTTGGTTAATAAATTATGAAAAAGTTCGTCGGTTCCATGAATTCTCAATCGTTGGTTAATAAATTATGAAAAAGTTCGTCGGTTCCATGAATTCTCAATCGTTGGTTAATAAATTATGAAAAAGTTCGTCGGTTCCATGAATTCTCAATCGTTGGTTAATAAATTATGAAAAAGTTCGTCGGTTCCATGAATTCTCAATCGTTGCTTAATAAATTATGACAAAGTTCGTCGGTTCCATGAATTCTCAATCGTTGCTTAATAAATTATGACAAAGTTCGTCGGTTCCATAAATTCTCAATCGTTGCTTAATAAATTATGACAAAGTTCGTCGGTTCCATAAATTCTCAATCGTTGCTTAATAAATTATGAAAAAGTTCGTTGGTTCCATAAATTCTCAATCGTTGCTTAATAAATTATGAAAAAGTTCGTTGGTTCCATAAATTCTCAATCGTTGCTTAATAAATTATGAAAAAGTTCGTTGGTTCCATAAATTCTCAATCGTTGCTTAATAAATTATGAAAAAGTTCGTTGGTTCCATAAATTCTCAATCGTTGCTTAATAAATTATGAAAAAGTTCGTCGGTTCCATAAATTCTCAATCGTTGCTTAATAAATTATGAAAAAGTTCGTCGGTTCCATAAATTCCCAATCGTTGCTTAATAAATTATGAAAAAGTTCGTCGGTTCCATAAATTCTCAATCGTTGGTTAATAAATTATGAAAAAGTTCGTCGGTTCCATAAATTCTCAATCGTTGGTTAATAAATTATGAAAAAGTTCGTCGGTTCCATAAATTCTCAATCGTTGGTTAATAAATTATGAAAAAGTTCGTCGGTTCCATAAATTCTCAATCGTTGGTTAATAAATTATGAAAAAGTTCGTCGGTTCCATAAATTCCCAATCGTTGGTTAATAAATTATGACAAAGTCTGTAGGTTCCATAAATTCCCAATCGTTGGTTAATAAATTATGACAAAGTCTGTAGATTTCATCAATGTTGCTCTGCCTCTCTCATCCTGGTAAATATTTTTCTACATTCTGTAATGTTATTCAACTTAAACTTTTTACATTCAATGGTATATATTGAATTACTATACATAAAGGCTTTTAGTTAGCTGCTTCTTGTTGATAGTATCACTGAAACCTCTCTCCTACGGTTTCTTGTATGATCTTTATTTAATGAATTTTTGATTTTAGCCTTATTTCGGTTCCTGGATGGATATAGAGTTCTGTAAGAAAAGAAATTGACAACGATGTAGTAACGTGTGTAGTTAGTTGTACGTGTTGAATACTCTCTTGTAGTATAGTTACATTATCAGTGCCGGATTTACGTATAAGCTAAACAAACTATAGCTTATTGCCCCACTCTCTTGGGTTGCCCAAAACACTTATAGAGAAAACGTGTTGTAACGTTATTTCCAAATAATAAGAAAAAGCTAATAAGATAAAATGCACATACAACAACGGTGTTCTGTATTGTTATGTACCAGGCTGTTATGAAGCAAGTAATGGGATCCTGTTTCCCAGCCTGCTTGTAATGGAACCTTTGTTACCCACCCTTGCTTATAATGGAGAACTCTTTTCCCAGCCCTGCTTATAATGGGGCCCCTATCTCCCAGTCCGGCATGTAATGAGACCCTGTTTCATAACCTCGCTTGTAATGTAAAAAATTATCCTTTTCTAGGAAACCATATAAACGAATTTGGAAATAGAGAATCGGGTGTCACATTTTATCTTTCTAAAATAATATGTTATGAATTTATCTAAATGCTGGCGTTGAAAGTAAGAGAATTAATTTTTGGTGGTTTAAAAAGTGCAGCATTCTTCAGTTTCTCTGTAGATTCCAGTCCTGACCTATCCTAAGTTGACCAACTTACTGTTATTATAAGACATGTCTCACCAGATGATGGTCTCGCTATTGAACCTTACTAGAGATGGGTAGCCAGTCAGGAGAAACTATAGCTAAGATGAGTTATAATTATCTTACAAATGAATACAAAAATTGATTTTAGTAAGTGTGGACGTCAGTCGCATGATAATGCTGCCGACATGTCAGGCAAATACAAATATGTGCAAGAAATAATATTGAAGATTAAGTACGCTATGTATATTCCATGTGCAGGCCATTCCTTAAGTCTTGTTGGTAGAGCAGCAGTTAACTGTTGCTAAGATGCAGTAAACATGTTTTGGAATTATTCAAGAAATATATGATTTCATCATCTACACATAGATGGGCAGTGCTGTTGTCATTCTTTGAAGATGATTCAAACTTTCCAAATTCCTTGCAAAGACTAGCTGGAAAACTCATTCAAAGTCCACAAGTGCAGTACAATACTTGACGGTTATGATGAAATACTTTCTGCATTGCATCAGCTTTATATTGATACCACAAAGAAGGACGAAGCAAGAAATCAAGCCAGAAACCTTTTGAATAAAATGAAGGAGCTTGAATGTATGGTAATATTATATGTTTGTAGTTGTTTGCTGCATGAATTTTACAAAGTAAGTCAATCACTGCAAGACTCCAAAATTAGCATCGATATGTGTAATAAAGTGTATGTTTTACTGTAAGAAAGCAGACTACAAGAATAACAGAAGATCTAGAAGGAGGCATATAGGTGAAGATGAAGATGATGCTTTAGAGGACTTTGAGTCAAGCGAGAAGTTAAAAATCGAAGCATTTGTACCTGTAATAGATGCATTAGAATCTAATCTCACACAAAGACATTAGGATACGATGATGTTGCAAAAAAGTTTTCATTCCTAACAAAAACTAGATTCTACAGAAAAAAATTCGTGAAGGAGTCAGTGCTTTAAGCCGAACATATCCTGAAGATGTGGATATGAACCTTGTTGAAGAACTCAATGTCTTAGACATAGTTAAAGCTCTCAATATGAGAATCGATATCAGGATCTGTATCATGTAATTTAATATTTAATGACCATGTCCAATCAGTATTTCCTAATGTAAAAGCAATTCTGAGAGTGTTCCTTTCTATGATGATTTGAAATTGCTATGGAGAAAGATCTTTCTCTCTGCTATAGAGGGTAAAGAATGAATTTAGAACAACAACGTCTCAGAATAAATTATGTATTTTCAGTCTCATGTGCATAGGAAGTGATAAACTACACACTTTATCATTTGATTATATCACCAATGACCAGGGATGTAATGGGGTGTATACGGGAGTATACGGCGTATACTCACATCAAATTGTTATAGTGCAGCGTATGCTCACCTTAAATTTACGAAAGAATGAGCGTATATTGGGGTGCGTATACGCCAAGTAGTCTTGCGTATACGCTATACTTTTGAAAACAATCGAGCGTATACTTATCAAAAATTCTAGCATTACACTACTGCCAATGACTGCTTTAGCAAATGCAGGAAGAGAAGTACTCTAAAGATAGTGTTTGTTCATCGTTTCTAAACCCAATATATGAAGCGCATAGTATCAAAATCTGCCACATCCATTTCGCTTAGTTTCGAAGCAATCTCGCAAAACATGCAGTGAATCTCCATATACACGCATACAAACTCCCATATTTGAACTAGTTTTTTTTTTTTTTTTTTTTTTTAGTATGAAATATTAAGCTTTTAAACAAAATTCTGTTTCCATGGAATTCCTTTAGATCAAACATATAACAAACGACATATAACTTAATTTCGGTAAAAAAAAAAAAAAGGATTTGGTGGCTTTTGATACTAGACACCTCATATAACGAATTATGATAAAATTATGCAGTTGAATGAGTACTGGGCAGATGTATTAATACAATTAGTCTCATTAAATATTTTTGTTATTGATATTTTATATGAACAAGACATATTACTAAAAATACCGTCTTTTACAACAACTAAATCAGTGTAAGAGGGTACAAAGATCCGCTGTTCCAATGAACAGTGTAGACTACCATAGTGATATTGAGTGATATTGACATATAAATTCATTCTATTAATTACAATTGCGTTGTGTGCAGGTTATAACATAATCTCATAATAATAATGCTATATATACTTATTAGTAGTTTGCGTAATATATTGACACTTCCTATTCTTTCATGTTATAGCAATTTTCCAGAGACTAGATTACGAGTCTGTATGTTGTGTTTCTAAAGAACTTTGCAATATATTGTAAATGTAGGATTATAAAATGTTGTAAATTGATCAATTTGTAAGTTAATAAAATACATATTTTATGTGTAAACGTATTTAGATATCTATTAGGCCCATAAATTACCATATGGTATGTATTCAAACTCAAAAACGGCGGTATTTTGTCGCTGAAAACAAAAATTAGACATTTAAAGGCCCTATTACCTTCAATAGCTTAGGGTCCCATCAAACCTAAATCCAGAAATGTACATTATTTATTTAATACTAGAACTTCCGGGAACTAAATTATACAAGAACTATCAAAGGGGTCATGTTGACCCCTGTGTTTATAGATACTGCAATTGATGTCTAATATGAATTATTGTAGATGACCAAAGGAACATGTATTATATAAATAATATATATTTATATCCCAATTTATTATATAAGCAAAGAAACTTATACACATTTCAAGGACATATCTAAATTATTAATATCTATCTACATCCATCTGCATACACGGTATTGGTTCGATTCATATATGAATAATAAAATGCAATATTCAGGAATATCCAGTTTGTTTTATGAAATTATAATTTCAGTGTCAAAATAATAACATTGACTCGCACTCCTGATGTTTCTCACAAAAACCAGAAGCTATACAACGTATTATGGTGATAGGATTCCCTGTTTTTTTAATATACAGATACAGCACACGATATATTTTCGAACCAAGTACGATTCATGTAAGAATTTGTACCGAAATGATCAATCGAAAGTTACATTTCACTTACCCGTCTGAAACTTTTATTTTCTGGTACAAGTTCGTATGGTAAAAATTCATATAAAAAGCTATACGGTCCATTTGCTATCAGCAGCTTGAAATAGTATTTGTGTCGTGTAGTCTACGGTGTCTATTCCAGCTTTCTCTTTATTGAAATATGAAACTTTACGAATTTCTTCTTTTTGCCTTCATACTCTGTATGTCAGCGTGAAGGAAGCTCAATATCAGTACATTCTTTTCGTAGTGGTCTGGTGTAAGTGTGATGTCGTTCACGGTCTTTAGTACATTTCTGGTTCATATATCTTTATTATGGGAGTGTATTGAAGCTGACATGTCCGTTGTGTTATTTCGGGCATTACGAAACATACTTATTTCGTTATTATTTAGTTCTGTAGCAATATGCCACATGTAGTTCGGGGTGTAAGGAAGGTTTCTATTTATAAAATTACGTGTTCAGCAATAGGAGATATTTACGTGCTTCTGCTTATCTTTCATTACATATGGAAAACTATTCAAAAATGTTTATTCTTCAACTTCAACAACCATATAAAATTTTAGAAGGGGTTAAAATGACCCCTCTCGTAGTTCTGGGTAAATCTCATTTTTTAAACGAAACAAATGAATTCCGATAACTAATATTTACGGTGTGAACACTATGATTAGCAAGATAAAAAAAATAGTGCCAACTGATGAGTGCATTATAATTTAAGCTAAAATGAAAGAATGATCAATATTGCTGAGGGGTCAAAATGATCCCTCTGGTAGCTCTTGTGTGAATACGTATCTCTATCTGTATTTCACAATAAACTGTTTATTTTCTATGTTGACATTTTAGGAGCTTCTATATGTCACAACATTAAATTAAAATGGCTTTCGATGTGTTTCTGAGTCCACTATCGACACTTTGCTGGAGGATGGTGACAAACAAAGTGCCGACCAACTATGTTCTACACATGTTCTATGACCTTAATGTCAAGCAACCGATTACACCATGTTAGCACCAGTATCCGTTGTTCCTGTAAGATGGCTTGTATATTACGGGATAGATCTAGTCGTAGGTTATTCTGCAGAGATATAGCGTTCATTATCTAAAGAAAAAAATATGATCTCCACATATAAAACTTGCCTGAGATAGTGGTCAGTGGCGTAGTTGCACACGATGCGTAACAGCAGAGATCGTTGTTGAATCCAATGGTGGCCCACACGATATCTGTTGCGGCAGTTATGATGTCCGACAATGCACGTTGGCAGATTAAGCTCGCCATGTTAGCATCTGACGCGTTTGCGGTCATGGCTGTAGGGCATGTTTAAGCAGAATGTTTCGAAACTACGAGTTTCTGCCGCTCAGTACGAGAGCAACGATGCTCAAGCGCTATTATGGACTTACGAATTTGTGGTTCTAGGTCAATGGAGGCCGATGTAATAGCTGATGTCAGCATTCCAGCGTTTATCAGACACTGTCGAAGCGTCGGTGAAGAAAACTACATGCATGTTACAATGGCTCATCATCGTGAGTATCTGTAGATTGCGGTATGCAGTCCGTCATCAAACACGGAGAAGATATCTGTCATCACATTCATCACATCATATTATTAGGTCCAATGCTCGAATATCGCTCCATAAGGCTCTTTTGTCCATTACTGTCATAAACACATCACTTTCGTGAGCGGTAGCCGTGTGCGCGCACCAATTTTGCAGAAGGAGAGTCAATCTTCCGGTAGGCCCTTAATCCGGTCACGTTGGAATGGAGTCGTCTCTTTTGAAGCTCTTTGAGGTTGAGGAGGTATAGTGACACTTAACTACAGACTTCGTGTTGCCCTCGCTTTACCACCTGAATGCTGCATAAATAGCTCTCTCGTGGTTTTATTCCAAGTGCCTAACCAAAGTGAAAAGGGAAAAAGAAAGGGAAAAGAAAGAAAGAGCAATAAATAAATAAAGAAACAAACAATACCCCACTCGCTCTGTAATAAATGAGATGCATGGAATAAGTCGTGAGTGGGAACCTTTCAACCCTGGTGGGGATATTCATGAAGCTATCGGCTTAAGTCTAATTATATAGGAATATATAATTCATTTCTTACTTTCGAACATACAAGGTTCAACAAAAATGAGAAAACTTTTATATCGGACTTCTCAAGACAAATAAAATAAAATAAAATAAATATATGACCGTGTTTATTATATATAGAATTCCGTCACGACCCCCTTTTTAGTTTTATTCACAATAGGAAAAGAAGAAGATGAAGAAAGGAAAAGGAAAATAGGATAGGAGGAGAGAAAAAGAGAGAGAGTAAGAAGGTGAGAAAAGAGGGAAACTGTTATTGGATATTTTGAGAAATATGGTAAAGAAAAGTGAATGATTATTAAATTGGTATCATTTCCAATAGCTCTTCGGTGAGTATTTGGTATTAAGGTGATCAAAGGTAGACACATGTTAACCCATACCACCCAGACCTAGATCCATGTAACCCCAACTACCGAATTATCCCAATCTAGATCTGAGATGGATGAGAAAGTTTAATTTAACAGTTTATTCAATATTTCCGAAAGTTCTTGACTAGTATCCAGTATTTAAAGTATAAATGAGGAAGTTGACGGCATATTATAATTGACCGAAGTCAAAAAAAAAAAAATCAAAGGAACCCAAATGTTTGTTGAAGATTTTGACTTTCAAAGTTCTCCCAGGATGATCGTTCGTTCAGGCTTTTCTGTCCTTTTTGCTTCCTTTATAGAGCCAACTTAAATTGAGTTAGTATTGACTTCTCAATGACTTTAATTGTTAACTACCATTAATTACAGTAAGTCACACATATATGTCGAAAGAAATGGTGCACTTAATACTAAACCTATATTTCACTCACACTCACATTCATACAGGACAATGTATACTTCAGGTTGCATTTAGTTGAATTAAACTAACCTAACTACATTTCTATAGACATTTATTACATTCCAAGAAAACTTAGTTTGACATAACAGGAAAAAGTTTGATACATGAATTAAAAAAATATATAATAATACTAATATAGTTCATAGGCATGCACAGAAAATCTGTTACTTTCAACAATATCGAATAACACATTTCTCTTTGTATATACATTAAGAGTTGGACTACGTTACAAAAAATCGAAAAACGAAAGAAGAGGAAAAAAATCAAAGGTCAATATTGAACATATTTAAGATTCAGTACAAAGAATACATATCAATGTGAAAGAAGAAAAAATATAATTGGTTAATCATTTGAAAAAAAACTTTGGTAGCGTTTCTATTGAGTCTCTATCCCAAGAGGGGAAATTTCGACAATTTTATGAGTCCTTTTTTCACGTCGATAAGAACTCCCTTATCAACTCTCTTTATGCACTATGATTGGCGTCCATGAGAGTGGTTAGTCGTTTGTCTTAACTACAGACAAAAATAGTTGCTTCACATTATATATATTTTCCATTTAGTAACTTAACGCACTTGGTATGAAATTTCCAAATTCCTTGAGATTTAAAATAGTGAATCTAGTCCTCAAGCATTGGGAACATATTTCCATTCTACTATGCGATATCTCAATGGAGCTAGGTCTCTGGACCTATCCTAGGTCCTGTATTTATATTGCGAAATTATTAATCAAATTCAGTTCATTTTAAGATCACTAGATTTTATTCCTGGACTAGATCGTGGAGTCAAGAGATTCGAGTCACTGAACTGGCGAATGACAAATAGTTATGTTTCCGGTCGTAGGGGAAGGATTTGGGGCACACTGTTTCATAATTCACTGATTTCGTTATGGTTTCACAAAAATAACTTTAGATACGGATTAGGGTTATTTTTACGACCTGTTACTTGTTCTATTTACATGCAACATTTAACATGGTATTAAAAGTTTAATAGTTACGAACATTAATAACAAATCCATAAGGTGTTATTTATTACAAATTACGCGGTAATACTCTACAAACACAAATAGTTGGTCAGTATAACCTTTTCATATTTAATAAGTATTCACATTTTCTTGGCTCAAAACAAAACAAAAACCCTGACTAACAAAAATTCTTTTTCTTTTAATAAGGTTGCAACATTGAAATGTATACATAAACCCGATAATCGACAAAGATTCAATTTACTAAGATCCGCGTATAAAGAAATGGTTAATATTATTTAATAAGTTGACACAAGAAGTGGAAATACAACAAATAGAACAGACACGTAACTTTTCAAACTATGTAAGCATATATATATAAATGTATATACAGAGAAAGAAAAAAATCAAGATTATTTTAAATTAGTGGGTCCAAACTAGTAATACATACACACCATACAACCTGTCAATAGAAAGAAACCAGAAGTCAGTAATCAATGGGTATAGTTTGTACGATCGATGAGCAATAATCAAGCTTCTGGGAATCTGAAATTGTAGTGCACCTTCTCGTCAGTCCCTCCCATGGCGGGTTGAGTATCGTGAAAAACGGTAGTAAGTTGTTCTGAAATACTTCCACGAATTGTATCCCTCGATGTCTCATTTAGTACATACGATCGAAATAAGTGTATGAACATTGTATGTTTTCATGAGTTTCACAAACGGGGGGAAAGGTTCAAAAAAATTAAAAAAACAAATCTTGAAGTAAGAAGGAAGGAAGAGACAAGATAGAGAAAGTGGCGGCAACGAATGATGGAAGATTGATGTACTACTCACTACACAGACGAGTGATCGAATTTAAATATATAACTCACAGCCAAAAATATTCACATAAGGGTGACTTACTTAAATACGTAGTCTCGGGGGCGTCCTGCTGCCAAGGATGCAAGTCTGTGTCCATCAGATTCCAATCCCACAAGAGTTTGCTTGTAAGATTGAAATCTGAGCCCCGTATCCGGCCCAGACCAGCAGGATAAAAGGAGAGGGGAAAGGGACCAGGTAACTGCGTCCCCAATTTTAAAATCTCTAAGTAAAAAAAAATTCGACCCCTCAGAAGAACTAAGGAGGTTCAAGGACAGTAAAGAAACTAGAGTAAAAGTAAAAGCTAAGATATCCCTAACTAATAATTTGCCAAAATAAAAAAAATAAAATAAAATAAATTAAATTTTGGATCGGTGATTTCAGTGACCAAACATCACCGATGGCTACCCTGCGCAGACATGCCAAGGTCTGGGACGTCGTTAGTTTCCATCATCTAATTAAACTAAGAAAAGAAACGAAAATATTAAGAGGGTCAGGGGTCGACATCCGGGTACGCAATGGATCTAGATATTAATTTAGTAGCGGTTGATTTAATTGGATAGCCCCATCCGATCCATTGGCTATATGAACACTGTACGGTAAATAATGTAAGCAACGTATAAAAAAACCTCGGAGAGTCAATGAATGTTAAAGGTACAAATGACCAAACCTGTACTTTCCGATGATCACAGGATAAAGCAGTTATTTTTCTTAATTATCATTTCCGTAAACCTTCAAAGGTAATTCCTACACGATGCTACCCTATCTGATGAAATTCTTAAGAACCGGAGCTGTTAATATGAGATATTTAAATGTGAAGTAACATATAATTCCTAACTACACATTACTATCCAATAGCAAACTCGGCTGGATGAATGTATCAGTGTAGAAGTCAAAACGCGAGAGATTTTCAGTAAACATATTCACGTTCTCAATATATAATATACATTGGGACTATCCATTTAAGTACAGGTATCCTATCATCTCTTTCATTTTATATCATAATCGTATTATTACTATATCATTACATTTATTCATTATTTACTCTTTTTCACGCGAAGAAATATTTTACTGACACCCTATTACATACATTTACACGCAGGCCATACACATATTACATTATGCACTAATAAATCTATAATTATCACAATCCGTCACGCTTAAACTGCTACACGATAACATTCATCGAATCACGGACTCTTTGTTCCGAAACACCAAAATTATATTTACTTCGCAGTTTTGAAAAAAAATCCATATGTGTATTCACTAAAAGTTAAATTGTCAACGATTATTTTATTTCTGATTTGATGAT
Organism: Thermobia domestica; assembly: GCF_964235325.1. Lineage (NCBI taxonomy): Eukaryota > Metazoa > Arthropoda > Insecta > Zygentoma > Lepismatidae > Thermobia > Thermobia domestica. The sequence continues at coordinate 116,910,977 of NC_137465.1, forward strand.
AGAACTAAAGCAACAATGGAATATCTCTACAGCAACGGAAAAAGAGAATTTAATGTTGCATTTTGAAACAAACAGTAACATCATGTAGGCTTACTTCTATTAAGAAAATATGCATTCTTGATTTCAGTGGATATTTCGGTTTCTAATTGACATAGCAAGCTGTAATTTTCAGAACAGTAAGATCTCATGCTATTTCATATGAATGTATGCTCATATCAACCGAAAACCATGTCTACTGGATGTAATTTAGAAATAAGGGGCCGAAATCAAACAACCTAAATCGCTAACTCATGCAATGACGTAATGTCAACAAACAACTGATATCCGAAGACGAACACGATGGCGCTGCAGTAGAGAAATAATTTACTGTGTACTAAAATGTACCCTTACACTTATCAATCAGAACTCTAATATTTACTCTTGTTTAGTGTACTTCGAGTTAGACAAATGATACTAAAATAACGCATGTTAAACACACTGTCCTCGCAGTAAAAATCACGCATTCACACAGAACTACTAACTACATACACCACTATAAATACTACACATAAATACTAACTAAACAAGCACCATTTATTATAGGCATATTAAGCGCAAGTACCTTCAAACACATTACTCCTTGTCGGTATATAAAGTTGGCTCTATTGAACTTTAGGGGGTACAAAATGAGAAGGTTAACCCTAGGTCCAATTGACCTGGCCAATTATTTAAAACATGTTTACTAGAATTTGAAGCCCTGGGGTATCTTAACAAGATTTATTGAGGGACCTTTCCCCTGAGAGGGGAAAAGGCCCTAAAACAAACAATAACTAACCCATCTCCCCGCTAGAACTGATTCAATTCGAAAAATGAATAGGAGCCCTTTTTGTTAGATTAAGCTGCCATTCTGATAGTTAATATTACAACTATGAAACCTACTACGTACATGCACTTACTGAATAATAAAAAAAAATAACATCTAACAAATACACGAACAAAATGCACGAAACAGGTCGTATTTTCCCTAACCATTAATTGAGTTTTATGGTTCTTAAAAGAAAAGGAACATAAAAATCACTCTTTTATACTGTCTATTCTAGTTTGGCAGCATCATGGCGTCCTGTAAACAGAAATCCGGAATTTCGCTGAATAATTGTTGCTTCTTTACTAAGAAATGTAGGTTTTTGGGGCTCCTACACCGTCTTCAGTGTTTAATTATAAAATTAAATTGGATTTTACCTTAATTCCATTAAAATCTCAGTCCTGTCCAGTCGAAATATGGTAATCAATTTGACAAGTTGTGCTTCCAAAAGCTTCTTCGGTAAGAATGATAACATTGCGCCGAAAACGACAGGGATAGGAGGATTCCACCAATCAGGGCGAAATCTTTCAGCCGCGGAAATTACAAAGCAAATAGAAATTGGTGAAATCCAGATATAACCGGATCTGAAAGTGACTATGGACTAGTAAGAGGGGGTGAGGGAAAGTTTAGTTACCTGGCCAAATTCTACATTGGTCTGAAATTAAGAAAATTTATATCCAATGGCGGAACTATGTTTCGGTATGACGTCAGAGTGGTAAACCTTGTAACTATTCAACTTGTATATGCGAAAATGGGATTTACAATTAATCAAAATATAAATAAATATGTTATTCCATGAAAATATGATTCCTAATGAGACCTTTCGATTCATTACATTAATTTGAAGTAAAGAGGATAAATACATCGCGTAATTAAACCGAAATCGAATTTAAAAAATTCACTAGGTACAGGGTGAATAAAAAAAGTTGCCATTACTCTCAACTGTAATGGTACATTACAAAAGGCTCTGCTCGATCCATGCAGGCCTGTATCCACGGAGGGTCTAGGGTGGCTGGGCCCCCCTACATTTTTACTAGCCCACCAAAATGTTCACATTATTCTTGCAAATGGACTATAATATAATGATGAACTATAATATGGTTGGATCGGACCCCCTAACTTCTACCGGCCCCCCTACGTATTTGGGCTGGCTACCGGCCTGGATCCATGCATGTCTCATCCCGCTGAAATTGTAACCGTTAGTATGTCATTCTCTGCTGTAGAATTTATTTATTTTTTTTAACGTGGTGCATTTCCGGCATTCCTTCTTGCTTATTCAATTTATCGAAACAATAGTATACTTCTATTTTACAATAAATCCAAGAGTGATATACTATCTATTTGCAGAAATCCTCGAGAATAAAATATAATTTTACTTTTCGCATTTCATTTGAGTAATGGAATAATATGCCACATAGAAATATTTAGACAAATGACGTAAGTGCTTTTCTGCTATTTTTTCTTCTAGAACTTTCTTTTTATTCACAAATATAACTTTCCCATAGGCAAGATATGATTGTCTCTATTATCAAAGATAGTTAAAATACCATTATTTGTTTTGCTACTGGTTATGATTTTGGATACGAAAGGTCCGTAAAATTCAAAATTAGGACGTCGTATTTTGGAAGCAATACAATTTACATAATATAACTAACAACGAACTTGCACAGAGGAAAAGAATTTTGCTCACACACTATCTACAAATCACTGATAACTGCAAGTATAACTATTGACATTAAAATACGAGTTCATCACAAAATACAGTTATAACAAAATCTGTAAGTAGTCTCGTCTCGATTCCATCCCTACTTGTAGTAGCAAACCGCCCCTCATTCATATTATCCTGACGTCTCTCCTGTCTCTACTAATATCTCGATCACTCCTCGGCAAGAAAGAACTTCGCTGATGTTCGGGTAGTATAACATGCGGATGAAGAGTTTTTCACAATCTGGACTCCATACTTCTTACGTCATGGAATCTAATTGTTAGTTTGCGATCATAAAAGTGTATGGCTGAAGCCGGAGACTTCTTAGACAAACTAGATATTTTAATTTTTTGTCAATTGAAAGCGACATCCATCAGTTGGATATTTTAATCACACCAATGCAATAAATTACATGAGCTACTTCGTGGCCATAAGGGTACCGTGCACGGTTTCGGCGATGGAGACCCGTGCTAGATTCTCGGTGGAAGCTCATGTGATTCGGACCCCACGTTAAGCTGTGAATCCACGTCTCATATGGTCTAGTTGCTTAAAGGGGCTTTATCTAAACTCTAAACCAACCAACCAACCAATAAGCACGTTATTCTCATACAGAAGGTTATTTCATTCATATATTAGTAAATTTCTGACCCCGCTAAAGGAGCTGGATTTGTTCCAGTACCATGTTGTATATGTTACATGTGAAGCTGACAGTTTCTACCTGCTAAAAGAAGGTAAATATCTCTGTGATATCGTTCCTACAAAAATGGATTTGTTTAGAGAGGATTACATAACAGTACTTTCGAAAGTGGCCTACAGCTATTGCAAATAAATAAATAAATAAATAAATAAATAAAATAAATAATAATAAAATAAAATAAGATAAAAAATTAAAAAAAATAAATGTAAATGTAAAGGTTTCAGAGAGTCCGGCAAGGGAATACATGCAGCAATCCACTGTAATGTGCATTCATCCTCGAAGGACACAACGCCCGGTCAAAAGTCGTAGAGTAAGCATCCAGCTCGAAAACGCTCTCGAGAAGTCGTTTCTAAGTATGGCAATATATGACCAAAGAGTATCCATCATCGCAACGTGAAGTATCAGCATCTGTCTGACTCTCATCAGCAACCGTTAATCGGATCATTCGACATGAATTAGGTCATAAACGAAACACAAATGCTCAAACACTAACGCACATCGGCGAACGGAGGATGGGATGCGAATATCTGTATAAGCGCTATCTAGCGGGTGATAAACGATGTTATTCATGATCCTAAATTAGGCATGGGTCTATTTGATCAGATTAAACCTGGTGCCTGCGATCTATGAAAAGAAGCATGCACAGTGGATTTTTCAAGTGCAAGGAAGGTTTCCCCAAAAGAGTTTGTGGTATAGCGAGTTTCTGTACTTAAGAGGAAGATTCCTATACACAAACTAGCACTTAATGCGAAGAAAATGCTGCTTACTATACACACATCACATCTTAAATCCCATATACCGCAACATATCTCTGCTTTGTATAGCAATGAAACTACGAAAGTCGACATCCACCAGACAATACAGGCCAGCAGTCACACCGCCAAAACAACAGCGGCCGAAATGGCTTCTATGTAAGAAGAGACAAGATATCAAGGCTATCTCATTCAGAAACATCCATGTTGAATCGCCAGTTGTATCACCCATGGACTTTTGTGTATTTGGGCCATTAAAACGAGTATCACAAAACGTCGAGTCACAACACTTGAGGGAATCTGGAAAATATGCAAGAACGACTGGATTGGACTGGACCAAGCTGTGCTAAATAGAGACCTCGCTCAATAAAAGCTCCGATGTCGTGCAATTGCTCATCTCCAGGGGTATCACATTGAGGGCTGGGAAGAGAGGGGAAAAAGGAAAGGGGAAGGAAGAGACAGAAACCTGATAGGAAGAAGATAGGGGATCCTGCACGTGCAAGAAACAAGATGGAAAGGTAATAAGGCAAAAGAGCTAAGAGATGCGTACAAGTTGCTATATAATGGAGCAAATCGAAAATTAAGAAACGACGTGGGAATTGTTCTTACTAGTGATCCAAAAGATAGTGTTGTAAGTGTCAAAAATGGAGCAACGAGTGGTATCAAGATATTCAGAAACGATATGATGAATGTAGTCTATACATATGCTCTGCTAGTAGATGGCGAGGAAGATGATAAGACCGAATTCTATGAGGATTTAGACCACGAACTTCGCAGAATCTCGAAACAGGACAGAGTAATTATGGGTGGGGACTTGAATTGGCATGTTGGGAAAGGAAACAGGGATGGATTGAGAGAATACACGGTGACTGGAGCGTGAAAGAAAAAAAAGAAGGAAGGAGAAAGAGTGATAGACTTTGCGACGGCATTCGATTGGGCGATTTACAATATGTTTTCAAAAGGAGGAGGATGAGTACATTTTGGCTTAAAACGTAGCGGAAAACAAAGTTAAATCGATTACATTTTATACCGAAGACAATATCTCAAGGAAATTAAAAACTGCAAAATAGTAAATGGTGAAAGTGTGGCCACATAGTACAGAATGGTATGCGTAGACTTGAAGTTCGCGAGTAGATACAATAGAAGGTCACAGACTGGAGAGTCAGAAATTAGATTCAGGAAGGAGGAAGTGCAGGAAGAAATTAACACACAATAGTCTAGTAGCTTAGCAGCATAAAAGGGTCGAATTGTGCAAAATGTGATACCAACATACCACTTTCAGGGATAATAGGCCTATTAATAAGAAGTAAATCCTGTTATAGAACCACCTCGGCGGGGGTCTTGTTTTAGGTATATGACGTCATCAATATGGCCGCCAACGAATTTCGACTTAACTGATTTTAAAAATGTATAACTCCATTACCATTCAAGCTAGAAACTTCGTTTCTCCTTTATTTTGCAGAGAATACATTGTACCTCTATTGTCATTATAAATACTTGCCTTATATTGTCGCCATTTTTAAATATGGCGTCTCAAACTGGAAAAATGTTTATTTTTAAAACGACTTTCTATGTTTTATTGCAAATAACTTTGATCCTGCTATGATTATGGAAAAATACTCTGAAACAATCGTCAAAGGTCATTTCAATAGCTTTCGAACGCGACCAAAATCATTGATGTATCTGAGATAATCATTTTTTTGTAGGACTCAATGTCGAACTTTCGTGAATAATGTTCGAATGTATCCGTAGATGTAGTTATATGGCATTTGTAGTTCCATTGGCCCTTTGATAATAGGAACATAGTACCGCTACCATTATGTTCCTTTTAACGTGGAGAATAGCAAACCACAAGTATTTATCTTCTGTCCGTGCTGAAAACCCTTTATGACGTCATGAATCCAAGATGGCCGCCGCGGTTTATCTCCTGTACGAGAAATGGGTATTTCTCGCCACAGAAAAATAATAGAAACATGCAATAGCCGCCAATCTCGTTCTTTGGATGTGAAGAATCTTGACATAACATGTGATTGGCTCCCCTTTGTGTCTAGAAGCCAGTATATGACGTCATAAACACAGTATGGCGCCATGGCTTACATACGGATTATGAAAATTATTTATTTCTCGCATTAGAGAAACGATAGAAAGGTGCAACAACAACCAATATCTTTTTCATATGTAGAATCATAAAGCAACATAAGTTATTGTCTTTTTTTTTTGAGGCGAAAGCCGAGTATATGACGTCATAAACCCAAGACTGCCGGCTACTCTTAAATATGCATTAAGAAAACTACGTCGTTCTCACCTAAGAAAGGTGATAGAAACGTGCAAAAACACTATTTTTTCTCCTTAAATAAACCTCCTTTGAATCATGAAGTAACACAAAGGTTTATCATGTTTGCGCCCAAAGGTTAGTATTTGTCTTGTTTAAGTGTATGACATCGATATACAAAGTAGCCGCTGTAGGTATTTTGAATATTATATTATGCATTAAACTGAAAGATTAACAAAGCTGAAATTATGCATTATTCGAAAATAAATTTGAAATATATTCTCTTTTGTACTAATTTGTCCGAAAGTGAATAGTTTTCATGTTATTAAACAAAGTATTAAGCGCTATATGAAAGTATAAGGGCTGCACTAGTATTTGCGCTATATGATAATTCCAAGGAATATGGGAACTGTGCATTTCGAAAGACATATTTTACATTTAAAACATTTTTAATCAGTCCAATGAGAATGTAATTGTCTGAAAATTATGCTTTTCATATTATTTTACAAAATAGTTCGAGGCACAAGGCATCATATTTTCAAACCACCACCTAGAAACAGACTGAATGTATAAATTTAAGAGTATATCAGCGAGAGATAAATTTAAACACAATAAACAGTTATACAATTAAATGTGTTAAGAATTTAGAAGAGAAAATATTAGTGATATAGTATGACTATCAACATCTGAAACGTACTTCAGAGAACTAGGGAAAGTAATTTTTGTTAATCACATTTCTTATTTAAACAAGATCAACTTACAATAAAATGATCTTCTCGATCACACTGTCCATCGCAGGTACACAATAAAGTGCACACTAACCCCGAGTTTTGACACTTGCAAGAATGTTGACAGAGTCTTGCAATCACAGCGAATAAGTTCTCTACAGTGCGCAGAAACTTCTGGAAGTATGGACCACAGAGGATAATAACCACGATCCACCTTCTTCCAACCCCTTTACAAATTTCGGGTATTATGGGCACTTTCTGGAGAGCTTGAGACCAGTAATACCCGGCCTGTAGGGCAGCTCGCAGACAGTGTTGAAATAAGGCTGCCTCTGTAGGTGGGATTCCTTCGTAAGAACAATTCTTTTTCGTCATTAATCTTTGTAGACAGTCGCTAACATTTAGTAAAGAGCTAGAGCGATCGTACAGGTGTACGGTGAAGCGTTGAAGAGCTGCAAAGTCCTGAGCTGAAATTTCAGCAGAAGTAACTGAAAGTTTGATGAATGTATCCGTTATTTCAGGGAATGCTTGCCACAACTGCCAAGCTGTCTTCTGGCCATGATCACCAAAAGCGGACACTGTGTCGCACCCTGTAAATGCGTGCCAAAAGAGCAGGGCTTTTGAGTGAGACTTTCCTAGGCTTGTTGCAATTTCATGGACAGAAATATATCTCTTATTTTTACCAGTCCCATATTCAATTCACAAGTGTGATACATTGAGCTTAAAGAATAAAGCAACTGCAATAACAACAACATCAGAATCGACAGTTTTAATTGAGATATTCTTATGTCAGTGGTTGTTGGCATGCAATGCATGCAAGAACATACGTGTGTCTGCTTCTTCTTGTTTGAAGGCTTGTTACGTCCATATTAGAGTTTGCTGATGCGGTATCATCACATGCACACACAATCTCTCTTCCTTGCCATCAGAATTACTTATGTTCTGTAAGTGTTTACACAGAATCGGTTTTGTTTTCAGAATTATTCAAAAACAATGCCCATTTTTTGGGAGTCAGTGTGGAGTCTTTCACAAGTATTCTTGGCCCTTTTGTTCGTTGGTCTCGTTCTTCTTTTCTCAGACTGTCGGGATCATGATTGTCAAAGACTATGTCCATTCTGACGACATCACTCGCAAACTTTTCTGAAAATGGTTCAAATATGTTAGTGTAATACATAGAAACCGTCTGTCCCGGAATAGGCTTCAGCATGTGAGCTAATACTGCTCCATCAAATATAACACACGATACACTAGGTACATGGTATTGTGATGTTCCAAGTAGTTTTAAGCAAGAAATAACATCTGATTTTGTTCCTTTGCGCAATTGACCATTTGAAGAGAGTGACGAAAGATATAAAAGGTTTTCGTGAGCAAAGAAATCTTTGATGTCTCCTCCTCGACTTTGACAAGCTATGTATAAGCGAGAAAACAGGCAACAGTCACTCTTTAAAATTGGCTCCTTGGGCCCTTCGTCATTCATTCTTTTTGCGATGTGTGAAAAAGCGAAAGTTTATTTCTTTTAATCGGTTCTCTTAAAGGCGTCTGGCATTTGATGAACCGTTTCCGAACAAATGTTTTGTACTATTGCTTTCCCAATTCTAATGATTTGAAGACAGACTAATCCATAACAGCATATGCTTTCTCATCCATAACAGCATATGTGGCAACGCATATTAGGGCACCATTTTCTTGAGCAAATGGATTTCTGTCATCATCTTCACATGCATTTATTAAAGCTTTCACATGTTTTTTGAACCTAGAGAGAAAAGTGTCTGTATCTTCATGATGACTGTGATAATCTGAATCGTCACTTATTCCTGCCTTTTTCTCAAATTAGCTTAGTAATAATGCAATCACTGGTCCCGAAACAATCCAACGCAAAAGAGCACTTTCATTATCAAATAGACCAATGGCACCTCCTTCACATTTTAGATCCTTATTACGTTGTTCATATAACTGGTCGTGGGACATGTACGAATATTTACTGTTTACCTTTCTTCCCACAAAATTACCTTTCTGAAATTCATCATATACTTGTGGGTTTCGTACATTCAATTTTCCCAAAGACTTTACGAATACTGACATCCAACGGGCATAATTGATATGATCCAGGTCGAACATCCAGGGACAAATCTGATCCAATGTACTACAATAGAAGGAAAATTTCGCCGATCGAATACTGTCCAGCAAATAAAAAAGAAGTGATTCAAGGTTCATGGCCGTGTACCAAAATTTGAATTGGGCAGAGAAAAATAAATCACATAATATTATGCATAACACATATTTAAGAGTCGACGGCAATCTTGGGTTTATGACGACATATACTCGCCTTTCGCCTCAAAGAAAGAACAATAACTTATGTTACTTTATGATTCTACATATGAAAAAGATATTGGTTGTTGTTGCACCTTTCTATCGTTTCTCTAATGCGAGAAATAAATAATTTTCATAATCCGTATGTAAGCCGTGGCGCCATACTGTGTTTATGACGTCATATACTGGCTTCTAGACACAAAGGGGAGCCAATCACATGTTATGTCAAGATTCTTCACATCCAAAGAACGAGATTGGCGGCTATTGCATGTTTCTATTATTTTTCTGTGGCGAGAAATTCCCACTTCTCGTACAGGAGATAAACCGCGGCGGCCATCTTGGATTCATGACGTCATAAAGGGTTTTCAGCACGGACAGAAGATAAATACTTGTGGTTTGCTATTCTCCACGTTAAAAGGAACATACTGGTAGCGGTACTATGTTCCTATTATCAAAGGGCCAATGGAACTACAAATGCCATATAACTACATCTACGGATACATTCGAACATTATTCACGAAAGTTCGACATTGAGTCCTACAAAAAATTGATTATCTCAGATACATCAATGATTTTGGTCGTGTTCGAAAGCTATTGAAATGACCTTTGACGATTGTTTCAGAGTATTTTTCCATAATCATAGCAGGATCAAAGTTATTTGCTATAAAACATAGAAAGTCGTTTTAAAAATAAACATTTTTCCAGTTTGAGACGCCATATTTAAAAATGGCGGCAATATAAGGCAAGTATTTATAATGACAATAGAGGTACAATGTATTCTCTGCAAAATAAAGGAGAAACGAAGTTTCTAGCTTGAATGGTAATGGAGTTATACATTTTTAAAATCAGTTAAGTCGAAATTCGTTGGCGGCCATATTGATGACGTCATATACCTAAAACAAGACCCCCGCCGAGGTGGTTCTGTAACAGGATTTACTTCTTATTAATAGGCCTATTATCCCTGAAAGTGGTATGTTGGTATCACATTTTGCATGATCCCGTCCCTAAGCTACTACACTACAAGAAAGCAAAGAAGAAAAGAAGAAAGAGTGGGGTGCTTCGTGGACAGAGGAAGATAAGCGTAGCTTTAAGGTAGCCACTAAGGTAGCAAAGCTGACAGTGGTTAGATCAACAGTGAAAGCCTGAGGTAAAATGTATGACGAACTTGAAACATCAGACGGAGTGAAAAAGTTGTACGGGTTAGCAAAGACTAAAGACAAGGCAACAGGGGATTTTGCATATGTTAAGCAGATTAAAGATAACCAAGAATTGGTGCTTATCGATGAGAAGAGATTAAAAAAAAATGGACTAGTTATTTCGAAAGGCTTTTAAATCAAGAAAATGAAAGTTTTAAGCGATGGGTCTCCAAATATCGAAAAAGTAATACCAAGAATAAGAAAAGAAGTAGAGAAAGCATTGAAGAAAACAAAAGACGAGAAAAGCAATATATCCAGATGGCATACCAGTAGAAGTATGAAAGAGTTTAGCACCAGAAGATATACAGATGGAATCTGATTCAGGAAATGTAGAATCAGAAAAATATATCAAATCAATGAAAGGATAGTGCTATTGTACCCATTTTTAAGGAGAAAAAGGTATACAGGAACATATTGAAAAAGAAAACGCATGTTTTTGAAATGTGAATGTTACGCTGGATGTGTAGGATAATAAGAAGAGACAGGATGAGGAATGAGAGATAAGAGGAATTAATAACACTGTTGAGATATTTAAGAAGATCCAAGAAAGAATACTTGCAATAGTATGACCATTTAATGAGAAGAACAAACGACTACATGGTCACAACAGTGATGGCATGGAAGTGGATGGGAGGAGAAAAAGGGAGAGACCAAGAAGGAAATGAATGGACATGGTTAGTTAATGGAATGGACATTGAAGTTAATAATAACTTCAGGGAAGAAAGTCTAACAGGGGAAGGATTCCGGAACACTCACTTGTGGAGAAGACTCATCAGAAACGTCGACCCCACGTACGTGGAAAAAGTCGGAGAGAAAGAAAATGATGTAAAAGGAGTTTTATAACCTAGGACAGGCGGGTGCGATTTACTACCACAAGGATCGAACAACTTTTTGCATTTTCAGGCCAGAATTCTTAGAGCAATCTATTAGTCATTTGAAAGCCTATTCAATGCATTCAATTGAAGCTTGATCTTTCAACGGAATCACACTAACACATTTATCGAACACAATTAATTGGATTAATTATTTTGCATTAAACTGAAAACTAGTTTTATATTTCACAGTTATTGCCAACTGAATCAAACATGAAAAGTAGCTTTGCTAAACATTTACATGCTTTATCATACCTGACTTTCTAAGCATAAATTCTCTGCCGGAAGGCAAATTCTATGTAGTTTATTTGCTCAAAAGAAAAATGAATACCTCAAAACTCGGAAAATTGTTTTATTTGCAATCTGTTGTCGCTACTAACAGTAGCTGAGCTTTAAACGGGATTTTCACGTGGTACAATTTAAATACAAACGTCTAGCAATGAATGCACATGTATTTCATTCCTCATAGGACTGTCAGACGAAACACTTATTTTAATGACACATTTTGAGTGAAGATGATATTCAAATATCTACAGCAAGCACAGCGGTATTTTTGTGAGAAAATCAGTGCTTATGCGTTAGCGGAAAGAAAATTAATGGAAAGCACTAGTTACAAGATAATATAAAAGCATGAATACGAATTAGCATAAAGCCTGTCTCAGACGGGGCTGAAGTAAGGATGTGATTCACGATCCTTAACTCACAACCTTACTTAACAATCGTGTGAGAAGTGACTTGTCCGTACTCCAGGTTAAAATTTTCTGCTGTCCTTATTTGGATCCTGACTTGAAAGAAATAGAAGCAGTTTCTATTTTCTCCTGAATTTGGATAAAACTACCAATCAGAAAAGAGTAACGCCCGACGACATTCAACTTTATTTCTCGCTGTCATTTCAAAACATGGCTACCTTGACAAGGGAAGTATTAATAGTATTAATAGAGTCATACGAAAAATATGATTTTTTGCATAAGGTGAAGCACGATTTATATTATTAAAAAAACTCCATGAATAGAGGCCTTAGAGAAGGTATGACAATGAACTAAGGAGTGTCAGCCCGGACACTGCAAGTATGAACAAATATAATTAAATCTTTTAAAAGATTAAAAATAGATGATTTAAGTAAATTGTGCAATTTGTATACTAAAAGATAACGTAATATGTTAAAGAAAAGAAACAATGAGAGTTACTTGCCTGCAGCGTTGTGCGACCTTTGTGCAATTTTAGGGAATGGTTCTAGAATGCTGGTGCAGTAAAGAAAATCCGGGTGTAGTGCATGGGCGACCAAAGAAAATTTTCTAGAGGGAACCATCTCCCTTGATGCTATATTACGTTTGGTATTTTTATTTGCATTACGACATTTTTAAGAAATTATACATTTTTGTGAGCCAGGGGGACCGCCCCTGCTCTCCTTCGGTCGCCCATGGTGTAGAGCCTGAGTGTGGTCCCCGGTACGATATGGGATATAAGTTTACTTTATGGGATATGTGGCTAGAGAGCTGAGTTGATACCCTCAGTACCTAAACTAGTAAATTGCTTTTCCTCCTTTATTTTAGCTTTCCGCACCTGATAACTGCCTTTATATTCATATTTGGTCAAGTCATTTGATTTTCAATTTTACAATTTGCTTGATGCAAAGATGCACAAATCATTTTTTCAGCTGATACAGACTTCCTAATGTTCGTATCTTGCTTCCGAATTTTTGAAGTTACTAATTCCAGTAGTATATGAAATTCTTAATAGTGCATTCTGTAGATTTTTTTTTTATGTAGGAACGAGAAACTTCTGCAAATAGTTGATTATTCACCATTGAAAATACAGTGCTTTTCTGTGCATTATTGCGGCGAAGAATCCACGTCTTGGCCCAGCAGCTCCTCTTTCTTCTTTTTCTTTTTGGGGGAAGTGTGTGCCAACAACAAAGCAGATATCGCTGGTATGGTTATTTTATAATCTTCGGATGAACTCATATTGCGAAATAGAAAAACAATAATATTCACGATTATGACACTTGATTGCCCTGTACGTAATGCATTCTTAAGTATTTTACGTCTGTTTAATACAGGGTCACGAGAGGCTCTACTTGTAAAATCTACATAGTTTTAAGGATTGTATGAGATCCCCTACACCACCTCAGGATAAAAGAAATCGCATAGAATTTTGAGTTAACATTGACAAGTTGTAACTTGGATTGAGGCCTCAGTTCAGGTCCATGTCAGATGGGCTTAAGTAACGCTAATTCGTAGTAGTACACAGTCGCGCTAATAGATAGCGCTATATATCTGCTTAATGTCAATAAATGCCGCTAGGGTGCAGACAATTTGCAGGTTTAGAACAATTGCAACTATTTAATTACAAATTAAGGATTGTTTCAATTTAAGTATTTCAAAATGGATGATGACGATACTGAACATAAACTTGCTTTGCTGTTTTTTTTTATTAGGACAAGTAAACAATTACAGCTTTTAATTAATTAAGCACAATTTTAACTTACAGCGTACAGAGGGAAGAATGTATAGGCGTAACAACTTGTAAATGTAAAATGAATACTCTTCTATTAATAGGATTTTATTAACCCGAAATAGTAGGGAGCTGCAGAGAGTTACTCCTTCTTTTATGAACAGTTTATTTAACTTTCAAAGCGCCTACCAATGAAAGAGAGTGTTTGATAGTCAAAAACCAACTCTCTTGTGAGGTTTTGCAACATTTGCAGTTTGTAACTCAAAGCAGTGAATCGGACTCTGACCTCTGACAAGTAAACCTTACGTTTGGGTGAATCGAGTTGCTGATTGAGATACATATGAGAAAGTAGTAATAAATGTGGTCAGTATTTCAGTGAAGTTTTAGGTGCGAAGCTCCAGGGGTTTAGGAGATACATCTACCAGAACATCACATGGAAGTACAGAATAGTCTTCATACAGTTGGAGGTAAACGCTCTGTAAGACCTCTTGTAACAACAAAAGATGAATAACAAATATATGGGTACATATTAGGACTAGGGGAAAGTCATATAGTAAGGGTATACCTGACGGCGGCCATCTTGAAATTCGCCATTTTGAATTAAGGTTAAGTTTTTAAAATAGGAATAGGGTCATGTGATACATGATTTAAGGTGCAAATTTGATCAGAAGAACAATGGTGACGTTAATTTTGATTTACGCGCAACTGGTAAAAAGTTACAGGGAAATTAAATATTGTTGCTCCATATGTATTAGTCCATTACCCCACCTTATAAATTTTGTTTTAATGATAATAATTAAATAAAAAGCAGATGGATAAATATTAGGTCTATGGTAAGAGTTGCCTTGATGGCGGCCATGTTCAAATCCGCCATTTTGAATCAGACAAAAGTTTTAAACAAAACGCATAACAGTGACACCTTATTAATAGCAATTTTTACCATAAATCCAACTGTATAACCATTTTTGCTTTATCATTAACCAGCACTTGTTATCGCATAAACAAGTTGCTAATTTAAGGAAAAATGACCAAAGTGGAATTGAGTCATAATTGAACTTGGGTCTTTCTTCCAGAAAAGTCCTCAATTAGTACAATCAATATGTAGTTCAGAAAAGAGTGCATGACTTGCACAAATGCTCTGCTCACAGTGAGCACACCTGACAAAGGCAATCGAGTTACACTTGACACATTTGTCGTTAACAATTCCGTCAAAGCAGTAGTCGTAAGGAGCGATCCATTTAATTTTGTGCTGATTAATAATAAAGCAAAAATGGTTATACCGTTGGAGTTAAGGTAAAATTTGCTATTAATAAGGTGTCACTGTTATGCGTTTTGTTTAAAACTTTTGTCTGATTCAAAATGGCGGATTTGAACATGGCCGCCATCAAGGCAACTCTTACCATACACCTAATATTTATCCATCTGCTTGTTATTTAGTTATTATCATTAACACAAAATTTACAAGGTGGGGTAAAGGACTAATACATATGCAGCAACAATATTCATTTCCCTGTAACTTTTTACCAATTGCGCGTAAATCAAAATTAACGTCACCATTATTCTTCTGATTAAATTTGCGTCTTAAATCATGTATCACATGACCCTATTCCTATTTTAAAAACTTAACCTTAATTCAAAATGGCGGATTTCAAGATGGCCGCCGTCAGGTATACCCTTACTATATGACTTTCCCCTAGTCCTAATATGTACCCATATATTTGTTATTCATCTTTTGTCGTTACAAAAGGTCTTACAGAGCTTTTACCTCCAACTGTATGAAGACTATTCTGTACTTCCATGTGATGTTCTGGTAGCTGTATCTCCTAAACCCCTGGAGCTTCGCACCTAAAACTTCACTGAAATACTGACCACATTTAGTACTACTTTTTCATATGTGTCTCAGTCAGCAACTCGATTCACCCAAACGTAAGGTTTACTTGTGAGAAAAGTGAGTCCTATATTCCTTATGTGATTAATACAGCAACCCATATTATGCTTTATTTTTCGTTTAATTATGCTTTATTTTTTCCAAATTATGCTTTATTGTTAATTTCAATCACTGTTTTACATTAATCGTGTGTAATGTAGCCTATAATATTTACTATACATTAAATATTCTAAATATCTTGACCTGTTTATTAATATATTATGCAGCAAGTTGCTTTCATATTTAGTGAACCTTCTACTTAATGCACTGTAAAGAGATATGCTTTACTCGAGTCAGTTTTTTATCACTTGTGTGCGCCTTTTTAGAGGTACATATATACAAAAAGAGAAAGTAAAAGATGCCACCAAAAAGTACAGAAAGTGCTCAAGTTCAAGAGGTACACATAATATAGTGTGGAGTTCTTGTGTACTTTTCATTGTTGGCGGAAAGTTTTTTCTTTTCCTTCTTTGTTTTCTCCACATCAAAGGATTAGACCGAAATAAGCTCTTCATTGTTGCATTGTTATGTTCTCAATGATTTTGCATTGTAAATATTGGTTTTAAAAATATTAATACGGTATGTTAAACTTGCGGTTAAACAGAATTTTCCAAGAATTGTGCTATATATTTTAAATCATCCTTTATGCGTTATTTTCTAAAATTGTGCTCTATTATGCTTTCAAACTTAGCTTCTTCTGGACCCTTAGACAACCACAACCATGTTCAAGACACCAACCCATATGTGTAAATTGCTATTGTGTTTTTTTAAAGCCTTTTGTGCTTTTTGGTTGCTCTAGTGATTAATAATTTTTTGAGCATCTGCCACTTCATAGAAGAAAGCAAAATATTCAGTTTTTTAACCAATAATTAAACCTAAACAATAATTTTAATTACACTTTTGAAAATACTAAATACTTTGACAAAACTTATAATTACCTGAAAATCTTTAGTGCTCGGCCACCGTTGAGTAAACAATATAAATTAACTAATTGAAAGGTGTAACTAGGCATTGGAATACATAAATTCAGTATTTGTTGTCATTGTTACAGCGATTTTTGGTATTTATTTTTGTGAAAAATATTAAATATAACATAAACTGTTTTTTTTTTTTTTTTTTTTTTTCACGAATATCCTCATAATAACAGTGAAAACTTGGTTTGCTATTTACCGTCAACAAGATGATTAGTTGTATTTCAGATGAATACGAGGTATGTGTGGCGGGGAGGAAAGATGAGAAAGACATCAAGGGACATCACAAAACCATTTGTTTAGATATTGTTTATGGAATGTGTGTGAGAGTTGTGACTACATTTGCTAACCTTTTACTAAGGATATAGTACACTCACAAATATTACAATACACACATCCATTACATAGCTTTTATGGGATTCATTGGGGGCGAATCAATCAGCTATAGTTCAATTATAAATTATGTTGTTGTGGCAGATAGTGTACATTGGGATTATATCTATACCTGTATCTCTCTCTCTCTCTCTCTCTCTCTCTCTTTATATATATATATATATATATATATATATATATATATATATATATATATATATATATATATGTGTGTGTGTGTGTGTGTGTGTGTGTGTGTACTGTATAGATAGATAGATATAGATATAATGTTCATACTGTTATTAATTACTACAAGTGAAATCGTACCAATATGTACAGAAAGAAATGTGCGATTGAAAAAGTTATTTATAATGATTTAAAAGAGGTGTGCGAATTACCCACTAAACCCAATGGGAGCGAAGCGAGTACCTTGTAATAATATTAAAATTACAGGTTCTACTATTACTACATGTATACTTATCAGGGCCGTTATTTAGGAGGAACACGGGGAAATTGTTCCCTTCAGTTTTAGTTATGTATACATTTTAATCGATAGTATAATAGTATACTAGTCAGAAAAGTGAAACTCTGTGTACGTATATCGGAGAGTCTTGTCCCCAACCTAAACCTGAAATAACGTTATGTCTTTTAGATACACTGCCAGTGGAGGATCCAGAAGGTAAAAACTGGGAGGGCAGTCAGAACCCACACTATCATGGATTTACAAATTGCAATGGGTCTTGCAGAAAGTTTCAAGGATATTATGACTAGGTTGGACGCTGACATTGTGGACCTCAAGTATTGTGTTACATATTAGGCTACATAACAGAAAAACTACAACTGAAACTATATCTAATGTTTCAAAAAACTTCCAATAAAAAGTAAAATGCAAAACTTACTAAAAGCTTTCAAAAAATATAAATAATGATCGAATTTTATTTTCGTCATTCAGAAATCTGAGGGGGCCTAAGTCCTCCGGCTCTGAGCTAAATCCGTTATTGTACACTGTGGACTCTGAAAACACATTTCTAGGCGTAAAATAAATAGTTCATTTTGCAAAGGTTACAATTGTAATGGAAAATAACCTATGTGCTTATGCACAAAATGTAGAGAAAAGTACAACTCCCGAAATAGTCCATTTTTACTGACATGATTTCTTAAATGACAGAGTGCATGTATCTAATAGATTGAAGTGCAAATAAATACTCTCTTGTCTAAGTAGATAAATTGCTCTTCTATTCCTTTTTTCTTCAATTTTGCATTTATAGTAGGAACTTCTTGCAATGATAGGTATAAAGCGTCAATTGACTACATAGGTAAACCCACTCTTAACGATTTCCAAAGATGAATTCGTCTTTATGAGAAACACCAATAAAATATTCATGATGCCAACCACTTGGTATGTTTACCTTCGATATGTTTTAACATGTTAGTT
Organism: Thermobia domestica; assembly: GCF_964235325.1. Lineage (NCBI taxonomy): Eukaryota > Metazoa > Arthropoda > Insecta > Zygentoma > Lepismatidae > Thermobia > Thermobia domestica. Next base: position 116,929,503 of record NC_137465.1, read on the forward strand.
CATGTCCGTCAGATATGAACTATTTCAGGTTTCCTGTGAGATAGGACTTTCAATTCACGGGGAATGAAAAAAGTACTACGAAAATACTAATAATCTATGTTAGCACGATAGGAGATAAACTCCGGGAGAAATTTCTCTCCCAGGTCACTCTCCTTACATCACTACTCACTATATTCACTTTACCTCATTTCGGGGTATCATATTAATCAAACATTACGTATTTTTCTTTTTGGAACTGCTCCTAAGACAAACTATTAACGACAACCTCCACTTCATCTAATTATGTCAACCCCTTCCCGAATATCTCTATGATGGCGCTTTGTTCTACTCTCTATTGCTTAGCGTATATGATTCCAAAGTTAGCCAAGTGTTTGATAGTGACACGTGTCCACTTATCCACTCACAAAGAAAGTCTTCTGCTCTCTACTCTGTTTACCAGAATCTAGATAAAATTCCACTAAACACATAAATTAAATACTAGTATTAAATCAACCAACCATACAGACCATCTGTTCACGATTTTTCAGATAAAATTTTCGTTTGTTCATCATTTATATTGTAAAACTTTGTCCCATATAGGTTGTAGGCAGGAGCGTTCATAAAAAGAGTATCCGGAATGGACTTCCACTACCGGCTTTTATTATAAAACTTCCACTCTAAACAGTATTTTATAAAAATACTATACAGATAATTTCTCCAAGTTAACAAGGTTACTTGTACTCTTCGACCGTAAGGTCGCAGACAGAATCTCTACAGAGCCCCGTAGCAGGATAAGCAGAGTGGAGTTAGGGAACCAATGCTCAGTAGCAAGCAGAGGGATGGTTAGGTGGCCAACAGAGCCCCGTAGCAGGCTAAGTGGTTGAGGTTAGGATTCCCAGACAGAGTCCCGTAGTAGGCTAAGCCAGGAGAAAGAATAGACAAAGAATCCCGTTGCAGACTAGAGCCCTTGGGTTAGGTTACTCCTAATGTTCCGTGGCAAACAGTAGAAAAGACACCAGAAAACTGGTACCTAGTTGCTGTCGTCCACCAAATTTTTAGGGATCCTCGGGTGACGGTGTCGCTGCTGCTTCGTTGTCATCGTCTGCTCCGTGGGAGGTGCCAGAAGTCCGTCGTCTGCAGGTGATAGTGGATCCATCTGGTGTGTAGAATCCTCTTGTTAAACCATGTGGTGGTGTTTGTAAACATTAGCGTGAAGAGTTGTTTATGCTCAACACCACGTGGGACATTACACTCACTGGCTTGTTTAAAAAATAAGCCGAAGGGTTATTTTTCTTCTTGTGGGGTTGGCAACACTGTGGAGCTGCACACAAAAATCACTAAAGAGTACTAATAACACTGAAAAAATCACATTTCATATTTCACTTCTAAGGCAGTCGAAGAAAGCACTAAATAGTCCCTAAACACAGGCCGATCAGTGCATATTACATGTCACTTCATTTCCCTCGAGGTAGGGCTGTTTTAAGCTTTGGCGTTAATAAACCTATATTAGCTCACTTATGGTGAGGGATGTTGGAGTCTGTGAAATAGTTTGCTCACCAGTTGTATGAATGATATTAAATGTGTCCATTGGAATTGGAGGAGAAATGTCTGGACGAGGTGTTTTAGATGTTTTTGGTTCCGAGTGAAACGGCGATATAGTATGTATAAGGTAATAAGGGTGCACATACTAAAAAGGTTGCTATTATCTCAGGGATATAAAGATGCTTGATATTGCGAAGTTCGTGATACGACCGGCGTGATTTCTTGGTCACCCTGTATAATGTGTAAAATCTCTAAAATACTTGTTTTGAACATATGTATTTAAATAAAATAATCCAATGTTTAAATGCCAATGATGATGATAATGATGGTCCTGAATTCCTGGACATCTTGTATAATGTGATGGTGATCATGATTTTTGGAACATCCTGTATAATATTTATGTTGCATAATGTCAGTGACAATATGTAGTTCACAGTGAAAAAAGAAAAAAATATATAATCGAGGAAATGAAGAACTATAGATTACTTGTCCTTGTAAAGATCATTTGCCTTTTAAATGCTTAAGTGCAATTTCAGCATTCTATCATTCAGTTGAAGATTAATGAATTAGTTTGTTGTAAAAGCAGAGAAGAGGAAATATTTGTATCGCAATGAAAAGTGCTTTTATCTGTCTGAATATTTATTTTTGTCTTTCTTTTTCCTAGTTGTGAGTATTTTTACTTTTTTCGTTTAAATGTCTTCACTCGTGTAGAGAAAAATAGCTAATTATCCTCTTGCTGAGTATCGTCTATATCTTCATAATACGGTTTAATTCTCTCTATAGAAATTTCCTGTATGGGTTGACGATATGAATCAGGAAACCTGACCCTATAAAGGTTTGGATTGATTTTTCCGAGTATTTCTGCTGGACCAACAAATTTAGATGAGAAACTTTCTGGTACTCCAATCTGACGGTTCGGGTAGAATACAAGTACCTTTTGTCCCTTGTGTAAGTTAGTCTGTTTATGCTCAGCATAGTAATATTTTTTCTGCTTCTTATAGCTTGCAGCTAGATTGTCCTGCAGAATTCCACGTATTTTATGTGAGTGCTCCATGTCGATACATAACGTTGGGGTTGATGCAAGCGCAATATCAGAAATGGTCTTAGGTTCACATCCGTGCATAAGGAAAAAACTAGAATACTTGGTTCCAGCCTGGACAAATGCATTAATCGTCAAAAGTTATATATGGAATAAGTTTCAGCCATTGGTCTTGATTTTCCTGCACGAAAAATTTAAGAGCGTTTTGTATAATTTTGTGAAATGTCTCCACTACACCTAAAGTTTTATGATCGTATGCAGAACAAAATTTAAATTCAAAGTTGTAAAACTTGGCTAGGTTTTGTAATCTCTTAGCATTATGTACAGGGTGTCTATCTAAATACCGGTACGGAAAAGTTCTATATTTAAGAATGATTTCATATATAAGAAATTGTTCAATTTCTTCGGCTGTGATGTTGTCTAAATCTTAGTCACGCAAAATCGGGTGAACATTTCAATAGCCACCAGTATATGTTTGAACTTTCCTCGTCCGATTGGGATTTTCCCAGTTGAATCATACTGCCACGCAGTAGCCATAGGTGTAGGAGGAGGATGGATTAATTGACCCGCTGGCTTAGTTGGTAACTTCTTGAGTTTTTGGCATAGATTGCACGTCATTATTTTGTTTGCTATATAAGCTTTCATGTTAGTAAATTAATACCTTCTGAGTGCCAATTGGTACGTCTTAGTATATCCAAAATGAGGCGCCAATGGGTTGTTATGAATAGCATCAAACCATTTGCTTAGTAAAGATTTTGGCATAAGAGCAAATATAGCAATCCTAATTGAGGATCTTTCTGAGTCCTATATAGCAATCCATTTTTAAGACAAAAATATTGTACGGCACGGAGGGTAGACAATTTATTAGGTTCCTTATTTTCTAAAACAGTGATGATGTCTGAAAATGAAGGGTCCTTTCTTTGCTCTTCTGCCAAATTGGGTAATGTCACAGGTTGGTCAATTTGAAAGGAGTGTTCCAATGAGTGAGCAGCAAAAACTTTAGCGTCCTTCGTGTCCGAAAAGTTATCAGTTTTGTATTCTTCGTCCCTCTATATGTCTTGCTTTTCTTCTAAACGACTAAAAATATCTTCAGGATGCTGTAGAATCTTAATGTGGTGAATTTCAAAATTATAGTCTGCTAACAATACCTTGTAGTGAAATGAAATGAAATCTTTAAGGTTTACGTCCCACGGTTATGCCGGTTAGGCTAAAGGAGACGGTGATTATGAGAGATGAGTGAAAATGGTGGAATGAAGAAAGTGGGAGGAAACGGGAGAACCCCGAGAAAACCCACGAGCACGGTGTTTGTCCACCACAAAGTTCACTTGGCGGAGGCTGGGATCGAACCCGGGACCTCAAGCACCAGAGGTGAACGCTCTACCACTGAGCCACCGCGCCCCCCACCTTGTAGTGAGTAAATTTTCTTACCTTATTGGGCTGCGTATTCAATGAAGCCAGACGTGTAGCGTCTATGAATAACTTGAATTTTTTATTCAGTGTAAAGTAACGAAATTTCCTAAGGACGTATATTAATGCATATAATTCTTTCTGCCATGTTGAGGCCCTTCGCTCGCTTTTGGTAAAGCGGCAACTACAATAGGAAAAAACACGTTGCTGGTTAGTTTTAGTGTTGGAACATGATAAAATTCCGCCTGTTGAGATTGAAGATGCATAGAGTACACTCGGATTTCCAATGATGGGTCGAAATGAAACAAGGATGGGCCCTGAATAATATCCGTTGTAAGCTTCTCGAATAGCTCGTCATGGTGAGTTGTATATTTAAATTTTGAATTCTTTTCCAAAAGAATTTGAAATGGTTCCACTTTCTTCGTAAAATTTTTGATGTGCGCCCTCAAATAGGGACAGATTCCTAGGAAACTTTAAGGCCCTTTTAGAGGTTGGCGTCTTAAAGTTCCGTATTTTATTGGCAATTTTGGGAGAAATTTTGATCTCTTTGCCACTAACTGTAAATCTTAAGACATCGAATACTCAGAATTGGATGTCTTAGGATTTACAGTTCAGAAATAGGTGGGGTTTGTTCGGGCTAGCTCTAAAATCGTGTTTTCTTAGTCTCTTGAAGAGTAATTCCAAGTCCGATAATTTCTGTTTCCAATTTTTGCTTCTTATAATGACGTAGTCTGCAAATGCAGTAAGACGAGGTGGTAAACCCTCTAAAAGCATGCGTACTGCTATAGTCAGCCCACCAGCTGATGTACAATAACCCATAACGCAGCGTTGAAATTTATACGCCTTCCTAGTATGATTAAGTTCAAAAGTCATGAATTTTTGGCTTTTAGGGTGCAATAATAGCTCAAAATAGCTATACTTTATATCGATAATCGAAAAGCAAGATTAGCCTCTAAGTACATGTAAAATGTCTTCCGTGGACTGGAATGGTATGTTTAAACATTTTGTAAACTTATTGCATGTCTGTAGATTCAAAACTAGGCGAAATTCTGAAGTGTTTGGTTTGCGAACTATGAGAAGTAGAAACGAGAACGAGCTGTCACTAGTCCCTTTAATGATATTAGCTTCTAAAATCTATTTAATTTGCAGATCAAATTGCGGTCTTACTGCTAAAGGAATAGGAGGTAACCTTTGATGGAAAGAAGCTCTTTTGTCAATTCTTATTTTATGTACATAACCACGAAAGTAACCTATGTCTGTTGGTGAATAAGAAAAGACATCCCTGTATTTAAAAAGTAAATTATGTATAGCCTTTTTCTGTTCATTCGATAAGTGCGGGTTTATGTCAAATAGTGTAATATCAAAAAGTTATTTGGTTTTGTTCAGCCTATCCTGAATTTCCTGTTCAGATTTATAAAAAGTTTCATCATTTTGTTCATCTATTTGGTGATCAACCTGTATATCTAGTTCTTGCAAGTCCTCCTCGACATATGCGATCGGTGTATGTTTTTGCTAATGTTACTGGCCTATTAGTTGGGTTTGATATTAATAGCTTGAAATTATTCCTAGGTACTTTAGTAGGTAAAGTCTGTAATCCGTATTTATTGAAAAAATTCTCTAATGGAGAGACAATGAAACACTTAGTATCCATTTTTCGATTCTTGACATTAATGGGTAGAAAGAAATGTGTCCTGGCTGGTATCGTAACCTTTCGAGTAGTAAATACATCAGCCGATGTATGCTGTTTTATTAAATGAATTGCATTTGCTGATAATTCTTCTTGAACATTAACTTCAGTTGGATACGGCGGTGGCCGTGGTTTCTTGTATACTGACAATATATTGCTTTACAAGTCAATTTTTGCCTGCAAACGATTTAGAATATCTTCTCCAAATAAAGGTAAGAATCCTCCGTGTTCTAAAATCCGGAAGTAGTGAGAAAATGTTGTTGAGCCAATTCTGAATTTAATTAGAGCTATGTAACGCAACTTTACGATAGAATTCTAAATTCCTCGTAAATTGGTGTTAAAAGGAATTAATGGTGGCTGGAATTATTGATTTTGGCCACAGTCTCAACGAGCTCCCTGTGTAAATTTTTACAGGGTATTTTTCTTTGTTAACTATTACGTTAATTTACAATTTATGTTATTGATTTAACAATTTAGTGTTCTCTTTCTTGACAGTTACTGGAGCCACAGTATAAAGTGATGTCATTGATCGCTTTTTGGAGCTAGTACTTGCGACTACTTGTTTTTCCTTTACTTCCTGTCTTTTGGCCCTCAGAACATGTTCTTGAGAAAAATTGTCCTGGGGTCCTCCAATGCTTTTTCCTGCTTGTTATTCCTATAACATCTGCTAGAAGAGTGTCCTTGTTTATAGCACGTACCGCAAACTGTGACTGTTTCTACTTTAGGTGTATTATTATTTTTATTATTATTTTTAGAATAGTTTTTCCTCCCATTCTTATGTTGGTGATGATTGTAATTATTCGTATTTCTTGACTTGTAATTATTACGGCCGCCACGTCTAAATCGTGAATTTTTAATAGCATTTTGGGCTGCTAGAAGAGATAATTCGGCCATTTGATTAGCAGCCAGTTTACTAAAGTCTAATGGATTATTGACACTCGATGTACCAGATGTGCTAGGCGCAGGGAGGTCGGGTGGGGGTTGCGTATTACCAACTTGGGAAGGAGGATTTGAAGATAACTGAGGTTGTGAGGCACCCTGTATCTGTGGTGCTGAAGGCACAGGAAATGCAGGGGCAGGTTGTTAGTATTGATGCCAATTAGGTGCTGGATTACATAACGGATAAGTTGGTTGTTGATGGTGTGTGGGGAAGGAAGCGCTAGCAACTGCCGACGAATTTAAACTACTAACTGGTGGATTTTGATCACAAATCGAATACATTGCTTACTGTAACTCTACATAATCAGGTTTTCTCATTAGATCGTGCGCTTTTTCCAAATTATGCAAGTGTGACTAAAGCGTGAACTGTTGTAAATGTTTCTAATGCAATTTTTTTAAAAAATCTTTAATCCTAATGATAAAAAAATTATTTTCTGTTCCTCGGTGGCCTGAGGCATAACTTGTCGGATAACTCTTAATTTCATTTAAAAAATATACATCAATTGGTTCGTTTTCGCCCTGTTGAACCTGAAAAATTTCAAATCCAGCTCTATATGCAGGTAATTTTGGCCTACTTAAGTCGACTAATTTAGCTTTTAATTGTTCATAATTAAGTGAATCCAATTTGCTCTCTGCCTTTAACTGCAACACCAAATCAAGAGCCATGTCCTGAAGGTACATTGGTAACAGTTCTTCCTTTTTTTCTGCATTTCAAGAATGTAATAACACAAGATGAACAAATAGCATGAAAAACCTAACAGGGTCCTCCGTAACGAGTCCCGACTATTTAGTAAGGTGCGGGATATTGAAAGAAGGGCGATAATTCCATTCCATGTTTGCACCGCCCTCCGAAAAAGCGTTTTTTCCTGACCTAGTATGAGGCATACACTAAAATAAAGTCAAGTACGTTTCACTAATTTCCCAGATAAGAAAATCACATACCTATGAGAAAAAAGTTAACTTCGTTAATAAAAATACTGTCCTGTAAGGGAGTATTCAGATCAAAACTGAGCCTGTCAAAGCCTCGACCATGTAAAACTTTGCCCTATATAGGTTGTAGGTAGAGCGTTAATAAAATGAGTGTCTGGAATCGACTCCACTGCCGACTTTTATTATAAAACTTCCACTATAAACAGTGTTTTATAAAAATACTATACAGATAATTTCTCCAAGTTAACAAAGTTAGTTATAGGTACTCTTTGACAGCAAGGTCGCAAACAGGATCTCTACAGAGCTCCGTAGCAGGATAAGCAGAGTAGAGTTAGGGAACCAATGCTCCGCTGCAAGCAGAGGGATGGTTAGGTGGTTAACAGAGCCCCGTAGCAGGCTAAGTGGCTGAGGTTAGGAATCCCAGACAGAGCCCCGTAGCAGGCTAAGCCAGGAGAAAGAATAGTAAAAGAATTCCGTTGTACACTAGAGGTTACTCCTAATGTTCCGTGGCAAACAGTAGGAGGGACACCAGAAAACTGGTACCTAGTTGCTATCGTCCACCAAATTTATAGGGATCCTCGGGTGACGGTGGCGCTGCTGCTTCGTTGTCATCGTCTGCTCCATGGGAGGGGCCAGAAGTCCGTCGTCTGCAAGTGATAGTGGATCCATCTGGTGTGTAGAATCCTCTTGTTAAACCATGTGGTGGTGTGTGTAAACATTAGCGTGAAGAGTTGTTTATGCTCAACACCACGTGGGACATTACAATATACAATTTATGGGAAAAACAAAATGGGCAGTGCCAACTTCGCATAATATTACACAGTTTTGGATATCGAAAATAAACCATGCAGATCGTTTGTTCGCTATTGTCCACTTAAAATTTTCATTTGTTCACGATTTACATACAATTTATAAGAAACTTTACACACCTGAAATAACTTCGAAATTCAAAATAAATCTTGCTGACCACATTCTCACGATTGTTCACGTACAATTATTGTTTGTTTCGGTTTGTAAACAATTTCCAACAATAACAAAATTGGCAATGTAACTTCACGTAGCAGAACTCATTTTCGCAAATTGATGATCGTTTGTTCATCGTTAGCTCACGATTGTTCAATTAAAATTTACATTTGTTCACGATTTGTAAGAAATTTATGCGAAACACAAAATGGGCGGTGCCAATTTCACGTACCTAGAGAACTTTGGAAATTGAAAATCAACAATGCAAACCGTTTGTTCATGATTTTTCAGGTAAAATTTTCGTTTGTTCACGATTTATTTACAATTTATGCGAAAACAAAGTAGGCGGTGCTAGCTTCACGTCGCAGAACCCATTTTCGAAAATCGAAAATAAACCATGGAGATCGTTTATTCACTGTTTGTTCATTACTAGGGCCCGGATAATTATTTTATTACATATTTTTGTAGGAGTTATATTTTTATACCAAATGAGTTTCATTTGTGATCCATAGTGCCTAAAAACACCCATTCGAAAGTACATATATTTACATATTTTACACTTATGTACATATAATTACATATTTTACTCATGAGCACATAATTTTACATATTTCTTGATATTTTCATGTTTTATAGGGATTTTTCATACAAAAGCTGTTCAACAATAGACTTTGAAAAGAAGAAAACACTCATCTCTCTTTGAATTTAAAGTGGTTGCTTTATTTTTAATTTTTATTATTTATTTATTTATTGTGTCACTGCGTTACACCCTTTTAAAATAGTATTGAAGCGTAGTTTGGCGGATTGGTAGGGAGAGTTGGACACAACCGTGTTTGATTAGCAATCGTACACTCTCGGTCGCGGTAGTAGCGCTCACATCCTTACGTGAGATTAATAATTCAATCGAATTACTATCGCGACGCGGTTTTACGATTGCCTATCGTGTTGTTGTCGCAAACTCGCCCCACTAATATTTTCTTTCTTCGAAAAATATTAAATCAGATGGGGAAGTTTGCATTCACGCAATTGGTAACACTGAACTCTTCATTGACAAAAGTGAAGCGCCTGCCGTCATAACGCATGCTGTAGGGAAAGTGTGAGCTAGGAGTTCGACAATGGCTGTTACAGTGAGTGCCTCGTGGCTGGTGGTGCTCCGTGAGGTAGGAGATTAAGTGGGCCCTGTGATACACCTACACTACACTTACACTTTCTGTTCCATTTACACGTACATACATTCCCTTCTTTTTTACACTCTTTCTATTTTCATTTTATACTTCCCACTTTCCTCTACTTTTTTGCCCTGTTCACCTTGGCTTTTCGCCCTCTTTCTCTGTCTGAACTTCTTTCCCGATTTTGACTTTTTTCCCGACTTGTGTCCTTTTCCCAATTGTGTCCTGTATTTTATTCTATTTTGCTTTTGAATCATAAATCCTCTGTTTGAGGTACACATTTGACTATTTTGCATTAGTAGCACATATGACTAGTGAGCCGGTGCATATACCTATTTGACCGGTAATGGTCTACGACAAGACAAGTGTGAGCTATTTTATCGAATATTTAATCTCCTGTGCTGTCAGCAAATTCTGTTTCCAAGACGCCAAAGGACAAAACCCCGTTGTCAATAAGACTTAAGCATTTCACGGAAGAATTTGAGCATTTTTCCACCGATGGAAAAGTGCTTTATTGCCAGGTTTGTGAGAAGAGTGTCTCATGCGCTCAACGTTCCCAAGTTGTGCAACACATATCCACATCACGCCATCAGACCCGAGCTTCAAAACCTAAACCACAAAAGCAGTTTCTAGTAACTGAATCTCGAGCTCAAAGTAGTCCAGGGCCACGGAAGTCTCAGTTTTCAAGTGATCTGTGCCGTGCTATGGTATGTGCTGATATCCCTATTTGGAAACTAAACAATACAGTACTTCGTGAATTTCTCCAACAATACACACACGAAACAGTTCCAGATGAATCTACAATCAGAAAGCATTACGCGCCTGATTTATATGTGGAAACAATAAACTCTATTCGTGGGGAAATCGGTGATGGTCTTATTTGGGTGTCAATTGACGAAACAACTGATGTAGAGGGGCGACATGTTGGTAATGTTGTAATAGGTTTGTTGAAAGATAATGAAGGCAGCAAGCCTATCCTGTTAACTAGTGATTTGTTACCGCGATGCAACCATCAAGCCATTGCAAAACTCTTTAATGATGCTATGGGACTTATGTGGCCTGATGGTATCAAGCATAACAATGTCTTCCTTCTAGTGACTGATGCAGCACCGTACATGTGCAAAGCCGTAGAAGCTTTGCAAGTATTGTATCCGAAGCTGTTACATCTAACTTGTCTTGCCCACGCATTTCATCGTGTTGCAGAATTCGTTCGTTCTAGATTTTCACATGTGGATGCATTAATTTCAAATACAAAGAAGGTATTTTTGAAGGCTCCCAGTAGAGTTGAGAAATTTAAAGAACTGTTTCCTGAACTACCTCTTCCTCCTCAGCTGGTACTAACCAGGCGGGGAAGCTGGATTGATGCTGTGTGTTACTATGCTACGAACTTTGATGCAGTGAAACAAGTGTTACAACATTTTGATTCTCAAGATGCATCTTCCATAGAAATAGCGAAACAAATGTTTGATGACGGGAAGTTGAAGCATGATATTGCCTACATTCAGAGCAATTTTTCGTGTCTCAGTAGTACTATTGAATCCTTGGAGAAATCATCATCTAGCCTTTCAGACAATCTTGAAATTGTTCGCTCAACAGTTGTTTCTCTGGTAGGTGTGAAAGGATCGGTTGGGGATGCAGTGAATAAGAAGATGGCTTTCGTTTTGGGGAAAAATCCAGGCTATAAGACAATCTGTGCTATTAGTGGAGTGTTAAGTGAAGCTAAATCCGATGTCGTGGCTATTGAATACACACCAGGCACGTAGCCAGGATTTCGTAATAGGGTGGGGTCCGTAACGAAATATTGCGGTTATCACGCCAGGGGCGCGATCATTCTGAACTATTTTACTGTAAACATATATTGGTTCGTTTAGCCAGGACTTCGTAATGTTGGCGGGGGAGGGGAGGGAGGAATAGCGTGAAATACTCTGGTTACACACCAGGGGCTCGATCAATCTAAACTATTTTAGCGGCAAGACGTATTGGATTGTTAGGACAATAAAATGAGTATATGCTAGTAAGTATTTCAATAACGAACTATCTCTCGAGTAAAAGAATAAAGAATCTCGAGTAAAAGAATATAAAAAAAAGTATTGAAAAAGATATAATATTCCAAGTTTCTTAAGTTCTTCGTAGAGTCTATCTGATCGAATCGGTTTCTCGATCATCATTGTTGTCCATAGGATTAGCATGGAGCTAGATGGAATTTGGAATGCTCCGTTACAATAATATTCATTTTCAAGTTGATACCCCCCCCCCACACACACACACAGTTTCCTCTACACAAAGCTCCTCATAAGAAAGAGTAACCATACGCTTGCTGTAGCTTTATATTTTTAACGCTGATTCTTTTTTTCTCGTTTCTTATTGTTTCATCCTTCCTTAATTTTTTATATTTCTAGTTCCGAAGGGGGAGTCCGGACCCCCCGGACCCACCCCTTGGCTACGTGCCTGTACACACCTTCTCATTTGTGCAAGTTTAAGTATGCACCAATTACTTCGTGTGATGTTGAACGATCGTTTAGTCAATACAAAGCTCTGTTGCATGATAACAGGAGAGGTTTTGTGTTTGAAAATTTGAAACACATTTTCGTTCCTTACTGTTACGGAGATCGTCTGTTGAAATAGTGAAAAGAATAATTGAGAATGTTTTGTTCTTCACGATATTTTTTACTAAAATGTCTTGAGTGTGTAAGGTACGGGAAGGTCCTATAACGCTGGACGCCCATTAGAAGTACAATGGCACAAAGTTTTCGTAAAAATTCCTTCCTAAATAAGGTTAATTAAGATTAATTAGAGAGGTAAGGCTATGTTAGGTTAGGTTAGTATCTTGTACAGGTAGGTGGGCCAGTGTTCTAGAATTCTTCCGTAATGTACAGTTGAACGATCTTTGGATGATTCCTGAAAAGTATAAATATGCAGCAAGGCTTTGTGTGGAGTGAAACGACCATTTAGTGCATAGAAACTCTTTTATACGCGATAACAAGATAAGTTTTCTGACTGAAAATTTGAAACTCACTCTGTTTCTTAGTGTTGCGGAGATCATGCTGGAAAAGTAACAGGTAGTAAACATTGTAATTGAATAAATATTGTATTTACCACATTAAATGTAGAAAACGTAATAGAAAATGCTGGTATTTTCATTTTACATATTTTGCTCTTTTCGAAGGGTTTTATTACATATTTTTGAGATTTTATGTGCATATATATGTACATATTTTCATTGTTTTTAGTACATAATCATCCGGACCCTATTCATTACTATCCGCTTAAAACTTTTGTTTGTTCAAGGTTTGTATACAGGGTGTTTCAAAACAATACCGACAACGTTTAGGAGGTGTTTTTTGACACCAAGATAAGATGAAACGTATAGACCAACCTCGGTGCACAAATGTTTCCTTTCGAAGTTATAGGCTGCCGAAAAATTGAAGAAATGAGCTTTAATGGTTCATAGATCCAAAACTATGGGACCTACCGTATTCGGGTCAAGACTTCACTTAGAAACTAGTATGTGCACTATTCAAAAATACATGTTTCGGAATCCTTTAGTACTCACACAACAATATTTATAGAGGCAGTTTGGCTACAGGGGTATAATTTGAAGTACTCACCAAGTACCTCTATAAAAATCGTTGCGAAAGTACTGCAGAATTCTGAAACATGGACATTTGGATAGGGCACATACTAGTTCCTAAGTGAAGTCTTGATCCGACTACGGTAGGTTCCATAGCATTAGAGCTATGGACCTTTAAAGATATTTTTTTATATTTTCGGCAGCTTATAACTCCGAAAGGAAGCATTTGTGCACCCAGGTTTGTCTATACTTTTCGTCTTATCTCTGTGTCAGGAATCACCTCCCAAACGTTGTCGGTGTTGTTTTGAAACACCCTGTATATTTATAAAAAATGGGGGCGCTGCTAGCTTCACGTACCTAAAAAAACTTCGGAAATCGAAAATAATACTGCAGATTGTTCATCGTTTGTTCACTATTATTAAATGAACATTTTCGTTTGTTCAATAACTTTTCCGTTATTGACTACTGATGCTGTACATCGTTGAAACGGTCGATTTTCTCTGTTTCCTCTCAATAATTTCTACTTTGAAAGTAGAACCGACGTTTTCCCTCCAAATAATAATAATAATAATAATAATAATAATAATAATAATAATAATAATAATAATAATAAATAATAATAATAATAATAATAATAATAATAATACTTGCAGTTCCGGAACCTAAAGAGGTTTTCTGATAAAAAACTGTTTCTGAGAAAAACGGTTCTACCTCGGAACTGGTATTGATTTTCTGAGAAAATCGGTACTTGTTTTAGAACTGAAACAAAGCTTGTAGTGGGTGCGAAAATACAGAGAAAAAAAATGAAATAGATTTCGTAATAAAGCCGTTGTATGTGATTCCATCTAGTTACCACTTCATAGTTATTCAACATCAATTGCAGCTTATAACGATCTTCAGCTAATGATGTATGCAAATGATGACGTCAAGATATATTTCGGTTCTCTTATCGAAACACATCGAATTGTGGTTTACGATTCCGTGAACATTACCGATTTGTCTATATGAATTTCGGGTTTCTTGTCGCAGCAAGCCGGATTAAATCATTTATTTAAGTTTCGTTATGATTAACAACCCTAATACGTAATATCTACTAGAAATTCTGTAAATGCACTTTTGTAGTCCAAGTTACAAATAACATGTGATAGATGAACGATTTTCTGTCGTTTATTTTGTTTTCTTTATTTGTTAAAACAAGAATTTTAGGAATGATAAAAAACAAAAGTGCCTCAAAAGATTGCGATGTTGCCCAATAATTAGTTTTTGGATCAGAGCCAAAACATTTTTTACACGGACCCTAAATCGAGTTTTCGTATTTTCTACGGAATAAGAATATCATACTGAGTTAAATGATAGTTTGAGTTTGCCTACACTATATGTAGTTCTCCAGGTATAAGACCTACAACAAAATTTGTGATTGAAATATATTGGATCTTTTGATCCAATTACATTAACTTCGTTCCGTTGCTTTATGTTCTACTTGGTCTAAAATATCGTAAAATATATACTATCGTATACATACTATCTAAGCCCAATATAGCCTCTTTGTTTACGTACTTCAAACAGAAACATCTATCATTTTTATAAATTATTCATAATATTTTCAATTCAAAACTGCGCATATTTAGGTGCAGTTCTGAGTCGATCAAGCTTTTGAAAAAGATGGATTAAAAATGTCTTGCATCAATCAACCTCTAAGTAGCGTGTATTCTGTCAGTTTCAACTGCAACCTGTCACTTCAAAATGTTATGTTTAGAAATAACTTCACGACATTACTTGTTTGTAATTTAAATGTTTTGGTTATACGAGAGAAAAAAAATAGCACGAATTGGTGAGTAACTTTTCTTTCCTGATTTAGGCTACCTTTTAAATAGTACCATATTGTGCAAACATTTTACGAATACTATATCAGTATTTCTATTAAATTAATTTCAGCTTTTTGTACATTTTTTAACTCAGACAGAGTCATATACATTGTACATATGATGCTTGTGAAAAAAAATAGACAAATACTTTGTTTGTGGACACGCTCTTTACTTACGATCTTAATTTGGGTTATTTTGGTTATGATCTTAATTTCTTCTACTTGGTTGTTTAATCACTTACAAATAGTTTGTGCATGACTGTTAGAATTATGTGCTCCATTGTTAGGAATATATATGTCATTAGGAATATGCTAGGAACATGTGTCTCTCTCTTAGCACGTGTATTACTATTAGGAGAGGTCAAACAAGAACAGAACAATCTGTTAAATGAAAGTGATTAGACTTGTGACTTAATAACTCTTGAGCTATCTGACCGATCTGGATCAAATTTTCAAGATAGATCAAGTTCGAACCTGGAATGGATTTTATCATTTTACTTTGAAGGTGCAACTTGCGGGAGGGGGAGATTTATAAAAATGATTCAAAATGAACGATATTAGTGTCAAATCTATAGTTTTCGGTGTCGCGAAGGTTTACAGCAGTTACATTTCCGATGCCGTTGAAATCCAAATTCTGCCCCCATTAGTACTCCTAAGGGCGGATGGTGACATGTAAAAATAATTGAAAATGACCGATATTAGTGTCGAATTCATAGTTTTTCGGGTCGCTAAGTTGATTGGCGAAAGTTTTGGTACCCTTTATGCCCAACATGAAACGTATTCTCCCTGTGAAAAAAATGGACATTCTGCTTGTAGTACATAAATTAATAAATATTCTATTCCATCAGAATAAAACCTACCAACTGCACCTGATTGGTAACGAACGATATATCTTTCAATGAAATAAAAATATTTGTTCTCGATTTTCTCGAAAAGTACGTACGAAAATAATTTAAACATGTTATTTTGTTAATCTCGATGTTATATATATATATATATATATATATATATATATATTAGGGTGTCCCTTATTTTAAATAATTTCGTGTTGCGATACGCACACCCATCAAATGTACTCTATATGACCATAAACACGCATTACTGAAATAGCAGCTCTCTACGAGAACGTTAGCTCGTGCCGACTTAACGAGAAAATCATGAAATGGCGTTTCTACATTATAATATAATTTAGAATTTCCAACCGTGATAACGGAGAAACTAAAAGAGACAGAGAAACGAAACTTTGTACGAAGCAACTAGAAAAGAGCGACATCTGCTCGCGTATTGACAAACAGCATCGGATGAACAGTGTTGCCAACCCAAGACAAAGTTGTGTTTTTGTAAATGGAATGACCTAAATTGAATATCATCATTGGAATCAGCAATAAAAATAAAGACAAAAGAGATTGTAAAAGCAGATCAGTGTTGCAAACTTTTCAAGCAATAACGTGTAATGTGTGTTGGCGCACACAGGGAGTGAGGTACTAATATTTTGTACACCTTAAATCAGATGTTGACAAGAATTGTTGGCGTTGATTCTAAGTCTAGAAGCATCCGCTGAACAATGTTGCCATCAACAGAAGGGAGAAATTGAGTTTGGAAGAGACACAAACTCGGAAGAGGTCACTAGTGCTGTATGGTTTAAAACCTATAATGCAAGGCAGAAGAGCATGAGGAGTAGCCGTGGTGAGGTGAGATTGATAACTTACGTACTGACAGATATATTCGGTCTTTTATTAAAGCAGAGAACTAAGGTTTGTAGAAGATGGCAACGCTGCATAGCAGCGGCTTCTTTTACTCTTGATTTCATAATGGTTTTCAGTGTCCTCAAAAGGCCATGAGTATATAAATCCATGCAAATTGAACGCTGTTTTCATATTTTAACCAGGTTATTGGGATTCCAACACACTGTGCAGCGTTGCCACCTTTCACAAACCTTACTTGTCAGCTTTTACAAGATATCGTATATCTCGGTCAGTAATCGATCTCACATAACCACGGTTCTACTCCTCATGCTCTAGCGCCTTGCATTATAGGTTCTAAAGCATACAGCACTAGTGACCTTTTCCGAGTTATTGTATCTCTTCCAAACTCAATTTCTCCCTTCTGTTGATGGCAACATTGTTCAGCGGATGCTTCTAGACTTAGAGTCAACGCCAATAATTCTTGTCAATATCTGATTTAAGGTGTACAAAACGTTAGTACCTCACTCCCTGTGTGCGCTAACACATATTACACGTTATTGCTTGAAAAGTTTGCAACACTGATTTGCTTTTACAATCTCTTTTGTCTTTATTTTTATTGCTGATTCCAATGATGATATTCAATTTAGGTCATTCCATTTACAAAAACACAACTTTGTCTTGGGTTGCCAATACTGTTCATCCGGTGCTGTTTGCCAATACACGAACAGATGTCGCTCTTTTCTGGTTGCTTCGTGCAAAGTTTCGTTTCTCTGTCTCTTTTAGTTTCTCCGTTATCACGGTTGGAAATTCTAAATTATATTATAAGGTGGAAACGCCAGTTCATGATTATGTTAACGTTCTCGTAGAGAGCTGCTATTTCACTAATGCGTGTTTATGGTCACATAGAATACATTTGGGGGTGTGCGTATGGCAACACGAAATTACCCAAAATAAGGGACACCCTAATATTTATATATATGTCTTATCTTTGAACCATATCATAGTTAATAGCTAATCATAATTTTGGGCATTATCTTATTAGCAATGTAATGTACTTCAACATCAGTTTCATTTTAATAGGTGATTTTGTTATCATATTATTATTATTAAGTATTCTGCCCTTTGGTAGGTCCTGGCACTAAAGCCTTGTTTTTCTTTTCTTCTTAATTTTCAGTTTGGACCTGGAAATGTTTCTTCCATGTTCCTCGATTTTCAGCTTTGTCTTTTAACTCCCAGTATTTTCTTCTATTTTTTAAATCATCGATCACTTGTGTTCTTTTTCTTCCTATTCTTCGGTTTCCTTCAATGTTTCCTGCTATGGCGGTATGAAGAAGACAATTTCTTCGCAAGATGTGTACAATCCAATTTGCCTTTCTACGAAGGATGGTGCATAGAAGCGTCCTCTTCTCTCCGATCCGTTTTAAAACGTCTTCGTATGTTACTCTTTCTGTCCATTTTATCTTCTCCATCTTCCTCCGACACCACATTTCAAGGCTCTCTAAATATTTTTTCTCTAACTTCTGTAATGTCCAAGTTTGAAATATACAGTCCAGTGCTCCACACCATCAGTTTTTTACGTTTACAAAAATAATCTTTTTTTCTCGATTTTCTCGAATACTACGCGTGAGGATTTACACATATAAATATAATTTGACGATATACATTCATTCAAATAAACTTGTTCAGCTCAGTTAGAACTGTCGATTGGTATATGTCTCCTCTAGAGATTTTGTTTTTCGTTAACCGTGAATAATGTAGAATTTTACAATAATTTAAGGGTGTAATGGTTTCATTTTTATGTGATAGATTATTCGGTTTCAAAGGAAGGCGTCTACACAATGAAAGAATGATAGGCACCAAAAAATTTCGCTCCGAGAAGCAATAAATTTTACTGATAAAGTCGAAACGAGTAGGCAAATACATAGGGAGAAATAAGGTAGTCTTGGACATCGGGTAACGTCGAACAATGTCAAATCCGAAATAGCTACATGAGTTAAAGCTACTGTATCAGCAGAAAAAACAAAGGACTTTCTTCTTCAGTGCACGTGTAAGTAAAAAGAATTCGTCTTTTAACAAGAGTGGACGTTATGCTGGTCCTTGTGATTTCGTACACTCCTTGTTTCAGCAGAAGTACTTTTCTGAAGGACATTTCTCTTACTAATTTAAATAATGGAAATACAAATAGGAGTCACCGTACTGATTGGAATTTCAACAAATCTGGTATGGCCATTTATATATTTGATTGTGTTTGCGAGTAAGATAAATTATTTTTGAATACTACGTGTCGGGTAACCTCTCACAGGTTATTGGTGGGCATCATCTGACAAAATTTGCCATTATTTAATAGTACAGTTCACGGCACAGAAAATGGGTTACAAAAGTTACAGTCCAACTTACTAACAAACTCTTGCGCTGTGTGCTTATGCATTCAGATACAGATGTTCCGATTGACTAGCTGCTCCTGGTATTCAATCCAACTCGCCCTTCATCCCCTTCTCTCCTTGTCTAAAGAAGTCTGTGTGACGTAATATACTCTTTCCATTCAGACGAAAAACACTAACCATGTTTAGAAGCTTTATAACTCTAAAACCACCTTTTTCATCAATCTAGGAAGATGTTTCTTGTGAAATCCTTGAAATTGTTAATCATGACAGTAGGTTTTGTGCTTCCCAAAGTTTGTAATGCGAGCACAGATCTCTGAAATTACTGACAGAAAATGAGTGTTATTCAATGATTAATTTCATTTTGTTTCCTAGTAATTTCAAGAAAATGTTCCAGAGGCGTCATTTGGGCAGGACAGGAGGGTGTAATTTCCCCATCGTTGAGTTTGATAAACACATATCGTTTGATCAAATGTATAGTAAAACACTGATATAAAAAGTGAAACTTTTATGTTGGCTAAGAATTCATCTACCCCCGAACAAAATCTACAATGACGCTGCTTTTAGCAACAAATCGATAGAGTTACGATAACTCATTAGTAGAGAGCTTGCAGTTGGTTTCAAGTTTCGAAGGTTTGATCCCAAGCCATGTGCATTCATAGTGGACGTCATTGAGAGAGAGAAAGAGAGAGAGAGAGAGAGAGAGAGAGAGAGAGAGAGAGAGAGAGAGAGAGAGAGAGACTGAAATTCAAGTATGGAGACAGAGAATGATGATATGTAAGTTTAGAATTGGAGAAAAAATGATTGGATAGCATCCATATTATGACGAAATTTGTGATTTTTTGAAACAGAAGAAGGAAAGTTTCCGAACTGCGAGGATCACGATCATACAGTTGTCGAATTAAGGTGGAGAACTGTGTTTAGAGCATCATATAATTGGGAAGGGAGAGAAAGCTCTTAAAATCTGGGAAATTAAGATTTTTTAAACCTCTTCGTTATGAAACCATCAATTCAGCCACGCAAAACTCTACGCAGTCATGCAGATAGTTTCCCTTTACCTACGTTGAGAAAGTAATAGAGCGGAATATTCCAAAAGTTGCTTTGCTCAGTATATGTATTTTAGTGTAAAAATAAGAAATAACTTGACCTAACAGGGTCATTCGGTATAAATAAATATTGTAAGACCTCACCTAACTTAAGAAAGTATAGATTTAATTCGTTATAAATTCATATGGTAAGATCTAACGAGTGAGCGAAGGATAACTACGTATAAATGTTGAAAGACCTAACTTAACTTGTAATATGCTACAAAACTGTGTAAGAAAAATGATGCCAGCTACCAGATTAGATGGGAAATATGTTGCATAAATCTGGCTACTTTTATTATGGTGTCGGGTCATTCCATGTCAAATCACCTAATTTTCAAACATGACCGTGCCTCAATGTCTCAGATTCTCTTCAAAATGTTTTCATACATAAATAACAATGAAATTATGCTAAATTAATTTTTCCGATTTTTTGGATGAGAAATGGTCCAGGGAGAAATTTTTGTAAAATGTGAATTTTAGTCAATTTCACTTTCTGGCACTCAGTATCATGGAACTGAAATTACCATAACTTCCTTATTTTTGAAGTTATTGAGTTTATCAATGTATCAAATGAAAGCTTAAGTTTTGCTCTTTCAGTAGATTATAAGAAACTTTGCAAAATGTTACACTGGCAAACATTAATGGACATACGAAGCAAATTTTAGTTGTTTTTTTACACTGTGCATTGCTCAAAAGTTACAACTATGAAACTTTTGAATTTTTTTTGTACATTCATCTTAACACGTATATAGTATGGTTAAAAATAAAGAGGTTGTTTTTTGTATTTTTGTAATTATTATTTTTCTTATATCTTACATGTATGGAATTATGCAGTTTTTAGTTTTGTTACAAATTATGTCATTGCTCGTAAGTTATAACTATGAAACTTTTTAAATAGAATCATCTTAGCACATACATGATATGGTTAAAAAATAAAAAAAGGTGCTTTTGGTATTTTTGTACTTATTATTATTATTATTATTATTATTATTATTATTATTATTATTATTATTATTATTATTATTATTATTATTATTATTATTGTATTTTACATGAATGAAAATATACAGTTTTAATTTTTCTTAGAAATTATATCATTGCTCGTAAGTTACAACTATGACACTTTTGAAACTTCTTTTTATAGAATCATTTTATCACATACATGATATGGTTAAAAAATAAAAAGGGTGCTTTTGGTATTTTTGCAATTATTATCATTTTTATTATTTGTGTTTTAAATGTATAGAAATATATAGTTTTACTGTTATTAATAGACTATGCCTTTCCTCTAAAGTAATGTTGGCCAATTCCGGAATTTTTACTTTCCGAATTCCGGAAAGTAAGATCGGAAAAATTTTCAGAATTCGAAAAAAAACGATTTCGGAAAATCTGGAATTCGGAAAAATTCCGGAAAGTGAAATTTCCGATTCCGGAAAATTTTGGTCATTCCTACTCTGAAGTGACAGTTGTTACACTTTAATTTTTTTAAAAAAATAATCATCTTGGTAAATACTAGGTATGATTAAAAATAGAACTAGTGTAATGTGTAGTTTTGGTATTATCATAATACTGTATTATATTTTTGTACTTTAACTATGACTTTCAACTTTTTTCCCACTTGTACCATCGCTTACTATCAAACTTTTGTAACTTTTATGGTATTATTTTCCATTTACTAGGTATGATTAAATAACAAAAAGGGATACCTTCCTTTGTAATAATTTTCCGGTTTTGTGAATAAAAAATATAGGCCTAGCAATGTTAGAGGTTGAGTGATTATTACAAATCCTATTATAGACTAATGTACATAGATGAAAACAATAAACATACATACTGATAATACTTCTTAAAATTACATAGATTTGCATACAAAATGTTGTGTCCTATATTTCACAGCTCTTTCTTTTCATTGATAATATGATGTATTCTTTTAATTTTGCTTTCAGTTGCGTAAGTACCGGCTGATTCGCTTGTAAGGGATGGAACAGAAACTTCCCAGATGAAATTTTCAAAAGGTACCCAACTAGCCAGTAGAATATAGAGGGCCCAGAGCGATTCATTAATTGCACTCTGACGTACAAAAATAATAATTGCAAAAATACCAAAAGCACCCTTTTTTATATTTTAACCATATCATGTATGTGCTAAAATGATTCTATAAAAAAGGTTTCAAGAGTTTCACAGTTGTAATTTATGAGTAATGACACAACTTAAAAACTGTATATTTCCGTACATGTAAAATACCAATAATAATAATAATAATAATAATAATAATAATAATAATAATAATAATAATAACAAAAATACCAAAAGCACCTTTTTAATTTTTTATCCGTATCATGTATGTGCTAAAATGATTCTATTAAAAAAGTTTCAAACGTTTCATAGTTGTAACTTACGAGCAATGGCATAATTTGTAAAAAAAAAACTTAAAACTGTATATTTCCGTACATGTAAAATATTAAAAAATAATAATTACAAAAATACAAAAAACACTCTCTTTATTTTTAAAACCATACCATTTACGTATTAAGATGAATGTACAAAAAAAAAAAAAAAAAAAATTCAAAAGTTTCATAGTTGTACCTTTTAAGCAATGACACAGTTTGTAAAAAAGAAAAAAAATGTTTTTATGCCCAATAATGTCTGACAGTGCAACCTTTTGCAAAGTTTCTTATAATCTACTGAAAGAGTGAAACTTAAGCTTTCATTTGATACCTGCATGAGCTCAATAACTTCAAAAATAAGGAAGTTATGGTAATTTCAGTTCCATGATACTGTGTGCCAGAAAGTGAAATTGGCGCAAAATTCACATTTTTCAAAAATTTCTCCCCGGCTCATTTCTCATCCAAAAATCGGAAAAAAATAATTTAACATGATTTCATTAGTATTTATGTACGAAAATTTTTTTGAAGAGTATCAGACATTGAAGCACAGTGCTCTAGGTGATTTGACATGGAATGACCCTGTTACCAAAAACAAGTAGTTTATATTTGCCTAACATTTCTAATTGTAGTATAAGCAATAAAAAGTATGTTCTTCCTTTATATTATATGAAAGTTTTATTAAACAGTAAATCATCAAATTGGTGAGTACCAAAAATGATGCTCAAGCTCATAAATTATTCTTGGTCGCCGTGAGCATCAAATATGGAGCTCGCCTCTCATTAGTGCGTTTTTTGCGAAAACCTGCATATGCGTCGAACAGGTTCCCTCTCTTGTCATAAATATGCGAAAAAAATTGCGCTGGCGTCGGGGAAGCAGTATACCCATTTCCTCCTTGCAGTCAACCTGCTAGGGATAGGAAAGAATAAATAATGAACTCACAAGTTTATGTAAGAAGGAAGGCAGAAACTGACAGGAGAGCTGGAGTTCAGATATTTTAATTTCAGTTATCACTGACCTATTTGCATGTCGTTATTCTAAATTGAGGAAGAAGAAACAATTCTTATGTTTTAGTTTGGACGATGTAGTTATCTCTCCCACACTCTCTTGTTATTTTCTTTGGCTTATTTAAGATTCACCTACTCATTTACATAATTTATACACAAACTAACTTGTATGGGCTACTTAACAGTTGGTAACCTGTCTTTAAGCTGAAAGGCATTAGTATTAAGATAAACTTCTAGGGATATACCGTTTGTAAAAATTGTACTACTTAGAAAGAATGGCCCGATTGATACCAAATTTGAAGAATGAGTAGAACAGTGTACCAACAATAAGTGATTAAGTTTGCAAAGAGATGGCAGGCACGTATACCCAGAAGCGTCCCATCTTGTATTAATTTTGCACCGTCACTTTTGGTAGTGTTACACCACACTCAGGCAATGAAAAGCCTTCAAACGAAGTGGAAACATGAAGGTGAATGCCAGTGAGCCTCGTCGACAAAAGACGCAATATCAGCACATTAGCGCATTCGAATGGTGCAGAATAATTGGTATCTGGGAAACGGATATGTCAAACAGTGACATTTCGGCTCGTATAGAGTATGCTGCTACGACCTTAAACCATATGTGAAAAAAGTGAATAGAAGAAGGTCGTACACAGGCACTAGCGTGTACTAAACAACACTATGCGATCACATCACAGGATGGCCGCAATCTTGTTCGCATGGTCGTAACTCACCATTCAACTTATTTCATAGTGTTGGCTCGACGCTGGATCACTAAACTGGGTGTGGACTTGTGCGTATCGACAATTCGTCGCCATCTGCTGCGAGCTGAACTTGTTTCATGCATGCGAGTGCATAATCTGCCTTTGACTAGCAATCACAAACGTCCCAGACTGTAAAGGGAGCGTGTACATCGCAAAATCTAGGATTGATTGAAACGGAACTCGTTCAAAAACAGTATATTTCGCCACTCAGTACGTCAGCGCATCCACGTGTCCATTGCAGTCTGAGTCATTTGTGATTGCTGATCCACGGCAGCCGACGTAATGGCATCTGTGCTACCAGTCCAACCTGAGGCAGACGGCGTCGAACCGCACACAAGTTTACACTCATCACAGTGCTCCAGCGTCGAGCCAACGCTGTGGAATAAACTGTACGGTCTGTTATGGCCATGCGAACAAGATGGTGTCCACCCAGTGCTGTGATCGCATAGCGAGGCCCAGTATATGCTAGCCGCTGCGCACAAACCTCTTTTACCCGCCGTTTTCACACAGGTATCATTGTTGTAGCAGCATGCCCTGTACGAGCCAAAATGTCATGTGTGACATACACATTTCTCGAAGACCTATTATTCTGCCCCGTTCGAAGGTATTAATGTGCTGATTTTGCGCCTTTTGATGTCAACAAGGCTTACTGGCACCAAGTCTCACGTTTTCATCTTCACTTTACTGGAGTAACACTACCACACGCGAGGGCTTAATGATAAACACAATAGGGGGCACTGCTGGGCCTACGTGACTGCCATCTCTTTGCAAACTCTTATTCCTGGTACACTGTTCTACTCATCCTCGATATTTGGTAGCATTCGGGTCATTCTTTCTGGTATTGTAATTTTCACAAACGGTAGTGTATGGCATAGCGACTTCCTTAATTTCATTAGGATCTATAATAATATTATACTCATTGATATGTATAGTACAGGGTTGAAATATCGTGTAATAACAATTTAGATCAACAAAATTTTAAAGTTAGAAGTTTGTGTCATGAGATCGATTTTGAGTAACTTATGATGTAGGATGATGATGCAGGAAGTGATGGTAATAATATAGGAGAGCAGGATGGAGTGCCTAGGATATCATTACATGCAATACATTACGTTGCAACTTACGACATTCATTCGCCTCTTTGTCCTTGTTTTAACAGTATTTACAGAGAAAACCTACTAGTTTAAAGTCTTTGCAATATATCTCTTTTCCGCAGTGTAGCGCAGTTGACATTAAACTTGTCTTTCTAATTCACAGAATAAAAATCTTGCAATATGCATTTAGTGACCAACATTTCTTTAATATTGGGAACAGCAATTGTATGGAGTAGTATCTTTTCCGCAAGTGCACAATGTGGAGGTGGTAGCTCAGGAGTGAGTAAATATACTCTTCAGGAAAAAGGAAAACGATCTACAACCTCTATCCTACGAACATCATTTGTTTTTGATACAGTGGCGTGTGCAGCAGTGGCTTCTAGCATGGGAGCAGCAGCTTTTAATGTGATGAACATTGAATGGAACAAAACAGTGCAGTGTGAGGTGTTAAGTGGTACAGAAGGAACTCTTGAAGATAAGGACAAGTTTTCTTACTATGCGAATCCTAAACGTAAGTGATTAAATCCATCTCTTTTCTAAGATATAATTAAACCAACAATGCTTTGGCGTAATGGCGGCTTTTAAGAGAAGTCACTTCGGTATCTAATTTTTGCATACAGCTTTCTTAAGCTGCATAAATCTTTCTTCCTTTCGTGTAAAATCTAAATTTTTCTCTATGCGACTTCAATCAAGAGCCGCCACTGCGTTGGAGAAAGGTGTAGTTAAGCAATTCTTGACAGTGTGCTGACCATTCCTATTGAATAGACAGTATTTAAGGTAAATAGTTCTATTATTATTTGTACAGGGGGAATAATTTAGTTTCCGGGAGTGGGGTATGATCAACAACGAAACATAAACAATCTATATATCAATCGATTCAGCTTGACAAAACGAATCGATCGATACCCATTTTAACTACTTCCGATTTAATGAGCCTAATTTAGTTTCCGGAGGTAAGGTGTAATCAGCAAGAAATATATACAATCTATACATCAATCGATTCAGCTTGACAAAACAAATCGATCGGTACCCATTTTAACTACTTCCGGTTTCGTAAGTCTAATTTAATTTTCGGGGGTGGGGTATAATCGGCAACGAAAATATACAATCTATATATCAATCGATTCAGCTTGACAAAAGGAATCGATCAATACTGATTTAACTACTTCCGGTTACGTTAATTTCTTTCGCCTTTTTCTTTTTGTTTTTTCTTTATCTCAATTTTTACTTTTTGTCAAAAATCCTTGTAAAGAAATATAAATCTGGTAAACTTAACTAAGAAAGTCGAGTGTCTTCAAAGAAACAAATGTTTTGGGGACAACGTTTAAACAATAATATGAGCACATTCTTGGCAACGTCAACATTTAAGAATTATTATATATATTGTTTTTATTGAAATTAAAAATTTGAAAGACCAGTCAGAATTGGCTCACCCGACTTTATTTTGCAAATAACCTTTAAGATTTTTTTCGAAATAAAATATTTTCTCTTCAAGCCACTCAATAAGAAAGGAAAAATAAACAATATGCTTGAGTTTTACATCGAAACCTAAAGGCAGAAAAAGCAGTGTGAAGACCAGTGTGAAGTTGACCACCAAATGTATCCTCAAATGTATCCTTTTGTATTTCGAAAAAGATGATTTTTATCTTCAAAATAATCAACAACAGACGAGAAGTAAACCACCTTCATCAACTTTATTTCGTAAATATATCCTTATGTTTCTTATAAATGAAATTACTTTTGTTCCAAAGTATTAAGAACAAACTAATATCAAACTATTAATTTTGGACTTGAATTGAAGACCCATTCTAAATTTATTTTGTAAATCTCTCTTCTTATTTTTCGAAAAAAAAAATGATTTTCTCTTCAAAATAACCAATAACAAACAATTATCTTCTGCTTAGATTCTAAATTTGACTGTGAGATCAGTGTGAAGTTTCATCACCCATTCCTTTTGTAAATACATTTTGTTTTTCGAAAACAATTTTTTCTTCAAAATAATGAATAATCGCACATCAAACGAGTGATTTTAGTTTTAAATCGAAATTTGTAAGTAGAGGGACCTGGCTAAATTTGACCACATCTCAACTTTATTTTGTAAATATCTCCTTACGATTTTCGAAACAAGGTAATTTTTTTCTTGAAACCAATTAATACGAAACGAAAAACAAATGATTGGCTTTACTTTCAAGTTTAAATTTGAAAGTTTAGGGGAGGCCAGTGTGAAGTTGCCTCCCAACATTATTGGGCAAATATCTCATTACTTTTTTTTTTGAAACAAACGATTTTTACTTCAAAACAATCAATATCAAACGAAACACAAATGATTGGCTTCGATTTCGAATCGAAATTTGAAAATGGAGTGCCAGTGTAAAATTGTCCTTTGCCTCAACTTTATTTTGGAAATATCTCTTTATATTTTTCGAAACAAACGAGTTTTTCTTTAAAACAATCAATAACAAGAGATGTATTTTGGTTTCGAATCGAAATTTGAAAGTAAGGGCCAACTTCACATAGGTGACCCTAGTGACCGCTGATGCAACAACCTAACCGAAATAAAACACATCAAAATTCTTAATGTTCTCTGTTCATGTAATTGCTTTTTCATGTATGTTTCTGTTCTGTTCTTAAGAAAAAAAACCTGCTAACTAACTAACTAACTTTATGACCTGTAGAGACTAAAGGTTCAATGCTGCGTTCACAAAAACTATCCATTCACTACTGTCCTTAGACAACAGGATCCACTTTCTACTTTTTATTCCTATTTCTGCAAGATC
This sequence comes from Thermobia domestica, assembly GCF_964235325.1. NCBI lineage: Eukaryota > Metazoa > Arthropoda > Insecta > Zygentoma > Lepismatidae > Thermobia > Thermobia domestica. The sequence continues at coordinate 116,957,772 of NC_137465.1, forward strand.
CATCTTAATATTGTCCTCCCATCTTCGACTAAGTCTTCCTATGGACCTTTCTCCAATTGGATCTCCAGTTAAAACTTTGAAACCGCTCCTACTTTCTTCCTTCTGGCTACATGATCTGCCCACCTGAGCCACCTAGATTTCATAACCTTAACAATGTTTGGTAAACGACATAAGTTATGCAGTTTCTCGTTATGAAGTTTTCGCCATTTCCCGTTCCTGTCCGAATATTCACCTAGGGATTTTATTCTCAAATACTCTGTCTGTGTTCTTCTCTCAGAGAAAGCGACCAGTTTCGAAACCATACAGCACAAGAGGCATGATTATCGTTTTATGGATTCTACGACAGAATTCTCGAAGATAAAATATTTTGATCTGAATAATAACACGAATTCCCTGCTTACAGTCGAGATCTTATTTTTTCGTAGATATGGTTTTGGTCTGTTAATATTGACCCTGTAAAGTTTGTTGAAAGAATTCTTTGATTTTTGACGTTTCCATAATTTGCAGTATTACGATCTCAGCCGATTTCCATGTATCTACTTTTCACTGCATTTACTTCTAAACCCATGTCCCTGCAAGCGTTTAGTAAAATTACCTGTTCGTTTCTTTCTACTATTTTTTTTCTATCATCACATATCAGATTTACATAATCGTCATATGCCATAACCTGATGAATATAATTCAGTTCTAGATCCCTGGTTGCTTTCTTTGAATTTCCTTATAGCATATTGCAGAACGAAGTTGAATAACTATGACAACAACATACCTCATTATTTTAGGTTATTTTCAACGTGAAAGCTCATGGAAAAGTATTTTCCATCGCGGACATTGCTATTGAATTCATTTAAACACTTCTTAAACTAACTAGTTTCTTTTTTAGTATGCCAAATTTATTAAGAATTTTGTAGGCTGTTTCCCTTTTAACCGAGTCGTAGGACTTATCAATAAACAATTGATGTATTGGAGTATTGTATTCCCATTTTTTTCGAGTATTTGTAAAATGGTAAATATCTGTTCGATAGTTAATCGATTTCGCCTAAATCCGCACTGATAATCTTCAATATCTTTGTCTCCGTATTTGGTCAATCTTGCAAGTAGAATATTTAAGAGGATTTTATAGGATGTTGAAAGAAGAGAGATGCCTTTATTGTTATTACAGTTAGTTTTGTCACCTTTCTTATGGATTAGAATAATGATTGATTGTGATAATTCCTCCTTGTTTCACATAAGGAGATAAATATGTAACTCCTCCCACAATTTTTTCCTTCCAGTCAGCCGAAATTTCGTTTACACCTGAAGGTTTGTGTTTTTTTCTTTTTTAGCAATTTCTATTACTGCCCTGTTGGGCACTGGGATATCTGGTTCTGCTATATGACTTTCTCCGCAATCATTAGGGACAATTGTTCCATTGGCTTTCTTTAATATAAAAGCGCGAGGTTGATAGTCATTGTTAAATTCGTAGATGCCCTTATATAGTCACTCAGGAGAAGACCGACAGTTGGGGAATACCGACACTTCTAAGCTTACAATACTGCTGATTCTAACTGGAAGTGAAGGTGTTAGCATAATCAGTATTAAGTAAAACTGTGGGGTGTATGGAACGTATTTCTGTAAAAGTTTAAGAATAAGTAGAATAACTTGACGAAAAAGGTCTAAATTTACGAGGTAAGTTGTGCGAGATACGTGAGAAGTCAGGGGTCATTGTAAAATTTGAGTATGTTTTGTTAAGCTCTTGTTTGGAAGTAAAATTTGTATTGTTCAGTGCTCATGGTGGACAGCATATAGCGAAAGTTGTGCAATCACAGGTAGTTTGTTCATCAATGTTCTTTGCTACTAACTTGCATAAAATATAGTTAAGTGCAACATATACATTCGGGGTGCTTTCGACACTCACATTTGGGGCATTTTCGAGAGATTCGTTTTTCCCCTTTGGTTGTGAACGTATATATCAAAAATACTACATTAGTATTAACATATAGATAATAGAACGTCTGCATCCTTTTTGCATTGCATCACGGTTCGATATTACACACGGAAAAGCATGAGATGCTCCTGGAATCTGAACAAAATATCAGTAACCATAGAGGCCGTCAAGAATAAAATGCTATTTTTACTGATACGAGAGCAAGTCCCACGGATACATTACGTGACAGGTTATTCAAAGTTAACTGCAAGAAACAATTTGGTTAACATACAATATTTGCTGAAAAAGACGAACACGCACTAGAAGAAAAATTAATTATATTAGACGCGTATGGATTCAGTCAAGAAAATAAGATGTGATAATGTAAAGCGAAGGACAATAGTGACAAACTTCTAACATCTGGATAGAAAAATAGTAAAAGAGAAAAACCAAAAACTAGTGAATCCCAGAAGAATGTGCAGGTACATAAAAATGTTGCAAAACACAATAACAAAAATGAGAAAACTCAAAAAGAAAATTGTGCTATCTGGCGAGGTTGGTTTTACGGCAAAAGCAATTCTTCTGATTGGATGCAATATACAAAATATTTCAATAGTTTCACGAGGACTGTGTTTCTTATTCAGACGATCCCTTCTTTGTGTGTCAACAATGTGAAAGCTCAAACAAGTATGAGTACTCTTTCCTGTATATGAAGCTAACATTAATATTTTAATCAATAGCCATACCGCTACTTTTAATAACATATGATTAACATAAATTAAAAATATTTTTATGATGTATGGAATTTTTGTGCTCTCTGCACTAGCTCACATTTAGCATATTACATTTTTAATGAAATTAATGTTTCACATATTTCTTGTAACTGAACACATTTTTGTGTTTATTCTTTCCCTTATTTGTAACTCAGTGACATTTTAAAATATTTTTGTAGCTGTGAATAAAGGAATTCTACATTCCTAAACTTATAGATTTTCGTGCTTTTTAAAAGCACATGAACTACTTTACAAACAGTAATATGTTTTGTAGAATTATTAGCGACACAATCATAGTACATAAGGGTTTAATGTTGATGTCGATTTTATCCCAACAACTTGTCGGTCTTCCCCATAGAGTTGGGTAAGTCACTATGGGGAAGACCCAACTTCATCTTTCATTTCAATTGAGGCTCAACAGTCACAGTATTGCTTCTGTGTAACATGTATTGTATCTGTCAAGTAGTTGAAACAGTATACTTAACCATGGGCTATAATTCGTTTCTTTACTAATTCATTACAATCTTGTAGTAGTGCTAATGTCCTTAGGGTGTCGGTATTGCTTCAAATGACCATACTTGTGTCGAATGTTTTTGTCTGTATTGCTTTAAGTTTTGCACTACTTTAAAATAAATAACAGCTGATTAAACTGCACCCTCTGTAACTAAATTAGGCTTACTAAACAGGAAGTGGTTAATCGGAAGTAGTTAAAATCGGTATCTATCGATTTGTTTTGTCAAGGTGAATCAATTGATATATAGATTGTATATGTTTCTTTGCTGATTATACCCCACCCCCGGAAACTAAATTAGGCTCAGTAAACCGGAAGTAGTTAAAATCGATATCGATCGATTCATTTCGCAAACTGAATCGATTGATATATAGATTGTATATGTTTCGTTGCTGATTATACTCCACCCCCGGAAACTAAATTATGCTTAGTAAACCGGAAGTAGTTAAAATCGGTATCAATCGTTTAGTTTTGCCAAGCTGAATCGATTGATATATTGATTGTATATGTTTCGTAGCTCATTATACCCCACCCCCGGAAACTAAATTATCCCTGGACAGAAAGTATTTAGGGAATAGTAACTATGCATGGACGTGACAAAATGTGCTTCATTTATACTGTAGATTTGCTGAGTGTGTACACAGCAAACAAGAGGTGTTGAAATAACACAAAATGACTACCAATTTAGCACGTTACTTGTGTGTCAATTCAACACCAGCCACATCGCCTTCAGCGCATATCAGAAATACCTCGTTACTGGCTGTAAGTATTTGCATTGTTTTTTATTGTTTGGTATGAGCAAACTTTTGCGAAACATATTTCGCATTTATGGCAAGTAACTAACAACATTCTATGTTTCCTTTTTTTATTGCTAGCCGAGGCTAGCTACCCGCCCGAGGGTTACGCCATCCATGGGGAAAGTGAAGTTTGGGAGTTGGGAGGAAAGGACTGGGAGATGGTCTAAGGGAATTTTCATTATTTTATTATCACTTTATTCCATAAAATTTATTATTATTCAGCAGGTGGATATTGCTATCTTTGCGATAGCAATCATGAGGTAGGGGAATGTCGGTATTGCATGAGTGAGTTTAAGAGTGGACAATACTTTCTATATGGGAGAAGAGAAGAATGAGATGACTATGAGATGAGGTGCACTAGACAACACAACACGAGGGTGATTGTTAGAGGACAGATGCAAGTTAATCTTCTCGCTTGGGGGCTGCTCCAAGCATTGATGAGAGACAAAGGGAAGCCCTGTTAGGAACAGAGGACTACTGTGCGGAATATGACGGTGTGATATGAGGTGGAGGATGGTCGATGAGAAAAGTACGAGTCAGTGGAAGATCAGGGTGGTCGGGTGGTAGAGAGTAATGATACAGTGTGAAAAGGAGGGAAAGAGGAGAATGTGTGATGGGATGTGGAAGATCGAAGTTGGTATGAGCGTTAATAGTATCTCGGAGGAGCGGGTGATGAAGATTGAGACGTATCTGAAAGTACTTAAGACGAAGTTGTTCGAGATGGAATAAGATGTGAGGAAAAGGCAGTCGGTCGTATAGAATCTGAGTTGGACTGGGAAGTTTGATGCGGTATGCTATACGAAGGGCGTGTCGTTCAGGAACTTTAAGTTTGTGGTAATAGGAAGGGGGAGCTGCAATTTAGGCAGGATGGCCGAAAGTCAGCACTGGGCGAAGAAATACTTTGTAGGTGTTTAAAAGAAGTTCGGAATGAAGACCCCAAGTGGTACCAAACATCCTGCAGGTGTGCTTTCCAAGAAAGGTGTCTGTCCAATGTAAGTCCCAGGTATTTGACTGTTTTAGAAAGCTGAAGACGAGTGTCGTTAACTGTGAGATTTAATAGAGATGGATTGCGGTGGACTTTTGAGCGTTTATGGGGTGGTAGGAATACTGTAGTTTGTGTTTTACTGGCATTGATCTTAAGCCTCCATTTATCACACCAGAGGACAAATGTATTTATCGCCTCCTGCAGTGCTGTGTTTAGTTGGTGAACAGTACGACCTACGGGAAGAAAGGCTGTGTCGTCGGCGTATTGAAATAAAAGAACGTTGGTAGGAAGTGGAGGCATATCCGCAACATATAGCAGGTAGAGTAGGGGAGAGAGCGAAGAGCCCTGTGGTACACCGGAATGTAGGAAGATAGGATGAGATGATTGTTGATTGATGAAAACGTATGCGAGGCGTCCAGACAAGAAATTATAAATTAATCGTATGTATGCGAGAGGAAGGCGAAAATTGAGTAACTTAGAGAGAAGTCTTTGATGCCAAACTTTATCAAATGCCTTTTCCAGATCAAAGAGGACCAGGCAGTATGGTTTTGTCGTATTGTAGTGATTAGTAATGTAGTTTAGAAGACGCATGAGCTGATCGTTAATACTGAACTGTGGGCGGAATCCTGCTTGGTGGACTGGCAAGAGATTGTACCGTGAAAGATGGAGATGAAGGCGTTGTACTATGATTTTTTCCAGAATTTTAGTGAAAACCGGGGTGAGCTGAATCGGACGGTAAGAGGATACTTGGTCGGGAGGTTTCTCTGGTTTAAGAAACATAATAACTTTAGACGTTTTCCACGGAGCGGGTATATAGCCAGTACGAAGGATAAAAGTATAGATCAGGGCAAGAATATTTATCAGAACAGGTGGGCTTTCTTTCACATGGCGATAGGAGATGTTATCGATGCCAGGTGCAGTGTTGCGTTTGCGGGTAACTACATGCTTGATCTCGAGAGGAGTGATGGGGGCAGTGAGAGCTTTGTGAGAAGAGACTGTGTGATTCACGTTGGGTTGAAGATGTGGAGACCAAAAGTTAAAGTGCTCTGTAGGATGATGACGAAAATGACGTGTAGCTGATAAAGGCGTAAAGATATCCTGTAAATAGGTAGCGAAGGCATTAGCTTTATCTTGGTCTGAGTGGAGTGCTTGATCTTGATGAATGAGTGGATAGGTTGTTCTGGTGAATTTTCCGGTGAGTGCGTTGAAACGCTTCCAATATTTTGTAGGGTGGGAAGTATCAGAAAAAGAATTGCAAGCCTTGATCCATTGTCGTAATTTATAAGCTTTAACATAGTTTGAGACTGTACGGCGGAGGGCTCGATGGTGTTGAAGAGCTTCACGGTTTCCAGATCGCACATATTCTTTATAAAACTGATGGGAGCGCTGTATGAGAGTAAGATAGTGTGGGGGTAGTTTAGGTTTATGGGGTGAATATGTAGATTTAGGAATGAACTGTTCGAAGGCAACTTGTATATGTTTAGTGATATGATCCAGGGTAGAGTATAACTCATCTTCCGTAGTGGGAGGAACGCATTGCTCAAGAGAGTGACTTAAGTAAGTTCGATACTTCGACCAATCTGCTTTATCATAGCGGGGGATGAGTCTGGGAGGGGGTAGTGTGTTGGTGATAGAGGTAGAGGATACTCGGAGGCTGAGTTTAATTGGGACATGATCGCTTCCTATTGGATCTAAGATATCGATGTGAATACGGTGTGACAAAGAGGATGAAGTTATGGCGACGTCTGGGGTAGTATTGGATTCTGGGCGGGTGGGTTTAGGTAAAGGATGAATTATACCGGTCGTAGTTGTGACAATGAAATTCGTAAAAGTTGTCTTAACTCTATCAGAGCGGCTGTGAAAGTTAATGTCTGCTAAAATGATGTAATGACGGAAGTTATTAGAGATGTAGTGAAAGAATGAGAGTGGAATTGTGTGACCGGGACGAACATAAATGATGGCTACTGTTATACATAATGACTTATAGTAGAGAGTAGTAATGAGATGTTCTGGTAGATTTTGAATCGGAGCAGAATGAATACGATGAGGTATATGAGGTGAAAAACCTATTGCAACGCCGCCATTAGCACGGCGGGCTGGTATGGTACTATCCTGGCGAAGAATGTGATTTCCTGGAAGGCGGCAAGTGAGCTTGGGTGTAAGGTGCGTTTCATTCAGAAGGAAAGTATTGACTTTTTCTTCTAGTAGAAGTTGTTCAAACAGAATTTTATGAGTGAAAAATGAACGGATGTTGAGGAATAAGAATATGAGGGCCATGATAAAAGCCATAGTGAAGATAGATTTAGACAGCAGTTGTAAGTGTAGTGGCATGGAAATGTACGTAGGGGCCATTATAGGTATTATGGAAGTCAAGATGGAAAAGGTTGCGAGCGGCATGTTGAACATGCTGTAACATGAGTGGCCGTGCAAAAGGATGTACGTTCTGAAGGGTCAAAGTGATGAATGGTTATAATTGATGAAGGGTGACATATTGATTGGGTTCCAGTGGTGTATCCACTGTTTGATTCTGAGCGTCGTGAGTACGTAATGGTACTACTAGTTCTGGTTTAGTTTCTTCTGGAGTAGGCCGAGATTTACATTTATAACTGTAAGTTGGATGAGATCTTTCGTGGCAAGTATTACAAGTAGGAGCTTGTTGAAGATTCATGCAGGTGCGAGTTAGATGAGGTCCAGAGCAATAGCCGCATTTGAATTGGTTTGTGCAGCGATCAGTGGAGTGCGTATTGTATTCCTGGCATCTGTCGCATCTAAGAGGAAGTGGTGCTGGTGTTCGTGACGGTTCTACACGATGTCTCTTTTTGAAGATGAATACTCCATTATCTAGTAGATCGTTGATCGTTTCTTGTGAAGTGGTCAAGATCCGGACCATGTAGGTAGGCCCCAGGTTATTCCGAATACGTATACATTTTTTGAAGGAATAGGCTTCCTCTCGTAGTTCATCTTCAATCTCTGCATCTGTTATCGACGGATCAACCCCGCGGACCACTACCGACATGGTAGGTGGTTGGCGTGGGGGTGGGCGCTGTTTCTGCTTATTGCGAGTGAGTGGAGAAAGTGTTGCGGTTTTTCCGAAGATTTCGAAGCTATGTTTATCTCGGATGGTTGTAGCAAAGTTTGGTGATGATGACTTAATTATGAAGCCGTTCTTGGTTTCTACTATTTGTGATATCTCAGAGCGTGGTCGGTATTTCAGAATTTGTTGAAGAAGGAGTTTTGAATTCCGGTACTTAGGATCGTAATTTTGAAGAAGAAAGCTATATATGTCCGGTTGCATCTTTGGAGGAGGCAGAGGAGGAAATTCCTCGTCAATGATGAGACGGTCATCGTCTGAACTAGAGATGCTGTGGGCATCTGTATGGTATTTCTTGGATGGTGGCGATCTTGACGACGGTACTGGGCAGCTAAGAGGTGAGCGAGATCGATCTGGGCTTGTTTCTGCTGTAGACTTTTCCCTACGAGGCTTCCGTTTTTCCGTCTTCGTCGAGATAGTAGAAGGTCGGGAAGCTGATGGTCCTGAAGCCTGTCCGGTATCCATAGCCAGATACCATAAGCGATGAGAAGTTATACACTGCTAACGGTGAAGTGATGGAAGCGAAGCGAAACGAAGTAATAAGAAATAAGGAACAAAAAATACACAAATAGTGTACTTCAGCAGGCTTCCACTTGGATGAAACCCTCAATCTCTCGTAACCTGTCGCCCGAAAGTGAATTCCGATCGCCGTGCGTCTACACGTACGCAAAGAAGACAGTCTAGACTTGTTACGAAAGCTGTACTGCGCCAGCTGGTTAAGTATCTATGTTTCCTGTAGTCGGTCACAATAATATTGTTGTAAACCTGTAAATCCTCTGACAACAGTTACACAGATAGCTGTGCTTCCATCTGTTTTCTTTATCTGTTATTCTTGTGTCTTTGCATATATGAACATAAGATGGCAGAACTGTTGCCAATGTAAATGTTGTCAGACGATTCACAGGTTTACAACAATATTATTGTGACCGATTACAGAAAACATAGAACATTATTCGTTACTTGGCACAAGTGCCAAAGATATTTCTCAAAGCTTTGCTCATATTAAATGATAAATACCAATGCAGATTCTCTCAGGTAGTAACCAGTTATTTCTAATATGCTCGGAAGGCGATGTCTTGGTGCTGCTGGCTTTTATCCCATACCCTGGAAAACCTCTACTACATTAATGTTTCTTAAACCCAACAAACCAGCGAACTCACAATAGTATTTAGCAAAATTCTCGAACGTATCCTTGTCACCCGTCTCCACACCCATTTCACTGCATATAATTTACTCCCGCTCCATCAAGCTGGTTTCTGCCCTTCCTTTAGCATCTCAGATCAACTTCTCCGCCTCACTACTTTCATCACCAACCAGTTCAACACTTCCAAACCATCCTGTTTTCTGTTATTTGATCTCGAGAAAGCTTTCGACAAGGTATGGCATCTGGACCTTCTCTATAAACTCTTTCAGTTCAATCTACCCTATTGTTACATTCGTCTTATCTATCACTTTCTAACCTGTCGCCTTAGCTACGTATCCATTAACAATCATCTATCTCATCCTATTTTTCTTCACTCAGGTGTTCCACAAGGCTCGGCTCTCTCACCCTTTCTCTACCTTCTTTATGTCGCAGATTTTCCTACTCTACCCGCCAATGTCACCCTTTTTCAATATGCCGATGACACTGCCTTTCTTGCTACAGGAAATACGATCTCTCGCCTTAATCTCTTACTCCAACCCGCCATCGATTCCTTTCTTTCTTGGTGCCACACGTGGCGACTTACCATCGATGCCACAAAAACTCAGGCGATCATCTTCTTACCACCTGGCCAACGGTCCCGTGTCTATCGTAACCCCGCCAACCTCCATCTTCACATTTCGCACACTCCTATTACCATCAGTAAAACAGTCACCTACTTAGGCGTTACTTTTGATCAACACCTCAAATGGACTCCCTACCTCAAGTATATCTGTCAGAAGGCCTATTTTCGCCTTAATCTTCTTCGTCGCCTGACCGGCACCACGTGGGGTCTTTCTGCTAGCACACTTCTGAATACCTATATAGCTTTCCTCCGACCAGTCCTCACTTATGGCTTTACAGCTTGGATCGATGCTCCTCCCTCCTTCTACAAACGCCTTCAAATTCTGGAACGCCATGCACTCCGGCTTGCTTTCCGAATCCGTCTGCCTAGCCCAACCCGTGATTTATACGCCGTACACCATTTCCACAAATTCTCTCATCTTGAAACTCTCCGCTTACGATACATTTCGCAGCGCTTCCAGAACCACCATCCGCTTCTCTTCGACACTACGCACTTCAACGACACCTTCCGTAAAACTACTGTACTTCGCGATACTCCCTTATCTTTACTCTTTACTCTCTACTACTACTCCCTACCGCCAGATAGTTTTCACCTTCCTCTCGTAGCCGATTTCATCATGCATCTTGATTCATGTTCCATTTTTCCATCTACTGCACAGTAGACCTACTGTTTCACTAGGCCTCCCACTGTCTACATCACGATCCAGAGTAGCCCTGGATCAGAAGATAACATGCATGTGTCTACTCTAACCATCTCCCTGTTGTTGTGATGTTTACTGCACCTCATTCTCATCTCATCCCATCCTAATTGAATGATTATGGTCAAAGGCCATAATGTCCTTGCAGCTCAAGACAGTCCCGCTGCTACGAATTGATGCTTCCTTCAACATCGTTTTTTTGGATTTTATATGGAAATAAAGAAATAAATAAAAACTGGTTTCTAACAATCCACCTTTTACCTACCTTCGTTCAGTTTTCCTTTCCTCCCTCATCCCTCAATAAAGGGCGTGACCCTTTGGGTGGGTGCTAGTCGTAAGCGGCTAGCAAATAAAAGAAAAAAATTGGTGCTGAATTAACACACAAGTAACACGCTAAAGTGGTAGTCATTTTGTGTTGTCTCAACACCTCATTTTTTACAATGTAGATATAGTAAAAAGTTTGATGAGTTTACGATGAGTTGAACTGACTGAGTTGGCAATTATAATAATTTGGAGGTGTTAGATATTTTGTAGCATCTTGAGAATTCATTACATGGCTATAGAGGATATTTCTTAATTGATGTGGTAATAAAAGAAATAACAATTAGAGATGTGGACGATCCATTCATATTGAGAAACATTAGGCTTCATAATTGTTGATCGTGTTTCGACCCTGTTTCTCTCAAAGTATATAATGACGCACTTGGAGCTGCCACTAAAAACGACCCGCTCGGGAGAACAATACTCCCGGAAGGACATTTTATTTGCGCACTAACCTAGCCTGCTGTTTTACGCAGTACCCTAGCCAGCTGCTTTAAGTCACAAAATTTATATAATGGGGGTCAAGGTGGAACAAAACGAGCCCTGCGGGACTTCTAACTGGTTCCTACTCCTTCTCCTCCTGCTACTACTATTACTATTTCTACTCCTAGTCCTCCTACTCCTTCTCCTCCTCCTACGACTACTATTACTACTTATGTGCACAAAAGTAAGTAAATCACTTTTTTGAGTATTATTTTAATCTTATTTTAATAAAAAAACTGTTATGAAAAATTTAAAAAAATATATAAAAAACTTTCCTTGGGCCGGGTTTGCACCCACTCCGAAAGCGACTAGCCCGTAGCGCTAGCATGCTCGGCCACAGCAGCAAACGTTTGATTTCTGCTATATGTGTTCTACGTGGCAAGAAAATAGATAACGGCAACCAATCAGAACCGTGTACTTAGTTCCTACTCCCGAGCTAGTCTTCCACTATCCTAGTAATCAAGTATCAATTTTTCATTTAACATTTTGATCACCAGAGAGAAAAAAGCTAATAAAATGCTGAATGTTTCATTAAACTCACTTCAGGTAACGTGCCACTTTAATTTTCAAACAAGATTTGGCAAGTCTGTCGTAGCTCATCGTCACCTTCCTTCGCCTAAGGATCTATTTCCTGTAAAGCAAACAACCAACATTCGACAACCCATTGAAACTTAAATGTTGAGCAAAGCAAAATAAGTAAAATTATCGAACATAGTTCAAGTAATTCTGTTTCTTGTTATTCAAAAATGAAAACTAGAAATGTCTTACCATTTTGATAGCAAGGGGATTCAGGATCTACATCCTCAAAATTGCACTAGATTAAGATCATTTTATCACATTTTCTAAGTCATTATAGTAAAGGTTCTTGCGCATAATGACACTCCTTAAAACTTTCTGTACAGATCTTTGCTCTTAATCAACTAAATCCAATTAGTTATCCTCTAATTGCTAAACTATATATGTCTTGATGTTTTGGTAACAAGATTTACTAGAACCTATGTAATGTGTTATAGTTTTTAAGATTTCCGAACAATCATAATATTGTATTGAAGGGTTTGTAGTCCTGAAAAAATTAGAATTTGGCATTTTCAGAACATTTTCATTCACGTTTTTAAAATGGCTCCTACATCAGAAATTTGATTTCGGATGTTTGTTCGCCCTTCCGTGCATGGACCAAGTTACTACACCTTTCAAAGGAATGATTAATTTTCAGGTTTTCAAGAATTTCGTTACGGTTTCTTATTTTCCCTTAAGTCCTTAATAAGTGTAGTTTTACTGAATGGAAAACAAATCGAAAATCAAAATTTCAGATCTAGTTATTTTCGTAAAATTTCATACATCAATTTGAAATTGCTGACCATGGCATTTTTCGTTTCACTGGGAGAAATCGAGAAAAAAATTTTACAGAACGTGCATAATTACTTTCGCATAATCCTCTTAAAATTGATTCCAACGAGTATGATCGAATTTACAAAATTAATATGCAATTAATTACCCTACCATATTACATCATCAAAGAGAACATTAATTTCATATTCACAACTTTTCAATCATTTTGTAAATCAATACGTAGCGGGTCGCTAATGGCTAATATGTGATCATTCATTCTCAATTTTTCAGATACGACTAAAACGATTCTGTCCATGTTTCATAAATCAATGCCAAACAACAATCTAGAATTCAGAAAGATTACTTTCACACAGATGTAATACGATAAGATTAGTATTGAGTGTAATTTGAATTGGTTATCATTTGATGAACCTACTTAAGCATTATTTTCTCTTGACAGCTAGTGGTTTCCTCTGTGCGCCTAATTCTCAATTGTACAAAATTTACGCAATGGACCAGGATTTTTCTTCAGCAAGGTCCAAATGCCAAGCTGATGGATCAGATTTAGCTGATTTTCAATCGGCTGGAGATGGCCAAATCATGGCGACCTTTTGGAAGAAACATGCAGGTGATTCATACGCTGGTAGATCGTTCTTTGTTGGCTATGCTAAACAGAATTCAGAATCGCCGTTTAAATCTGTGATTGATGGTAAGTTTAGTAACTTTATTTGTTGATCCTTAAGGAGATTTTATGCCTATTTTCACAATGCTCTACTTCCATCAAGACTGAGAAAGAAAGAATAAAAAGAAGAAAACAAGAGAGAGAGGGAGAGCACTTCTCGTTTTCCTTTCATCTTTCCTTCTCTCTCTTTCTCTCTTTTTGAAAAAGGAAAAGAAAAAGAAGAAAGAAAATTGCATCCCCTTTCTTTTTCTTTTCTCGGGAGAAAAGAGAAAGAGATTTTTCCCTTTTCTTTTTATTTTGGTACATGTATGTCCCGGGGTTTGAACCCCCGAAATCCTGACTTTTCTGCGAATTTATTCTAACTTCAGGGAAAATTTTACAAATTTTAATATAATTTATCCTTTTATTGAATACTGATCTTCCTCGAAATGCTCTGGATCTCTTCCGAAATAAATTTTTATTTACGTCTCTGCCAATAGACAACAATAGACAACTGGAAGTATAAGGGAGACTGTAACTAGTAGGACCCAGTCCCCCATGTCACCCACTACCTATGAGCCTGTATGGAGGTAGACCTTAAGGTGGATCACTAGGTGTTCTCGGTGCTATGCTAAACACTGCTTGAATAGTGCGGCGTTGCCAGATAGTGTCGAGTGTTTACTGGTGCCAGATAATAAAGGAAGTAATCATGGAATTCTGCTTGGATACTTACTGGAGAAATTAGTTTTCGACCCTTGCCGCAATTCACAGCTAAGTTCCACTTCTCGAATTGCAACGCTAGAATCCAGGAATTAAATGTACAAATTTTACAAGAATGCATTAATGCGTTCTGCGCAAGTTTCCTCTCCAAATCTATTTCCTTAAATGTAAATTAATATTTAAATAAAATGTGAAAAATGGTCAAGCAATATAACTATTTCGTAAGAAGATCGTTACTTTAAAGTACTTTACACATTCAAACATTTCATAAAATTGAGCACTTCTAGTAAGATCTAACAGCAAGTGCCATCTTGTGTGCTCATTGTAAAACGAATTAAATATTTTCTTTTATTTGTTACCTTTTTCGATATCAGAAGACACAACCAAATGAATCAGTGTCTTGTGTTGTAGCTGAAACAACTTTATCTTATAGTACAATATTTATAATATGCAACGTTTCATTGCGCATTAGTTAAGGGAATGAGCTAAAATATGTAATGACTTCCGGGTGGTGATCCACCTTAACTTGCTTAGAGTGCATGTGAAATATTTTTCTGTGCAGAGTTATAGGTCACCAAAGTTAGGGATTAAACCTAGAATATATACAGATCTGTATCAGTACAACTGAAAAATCCTGATAAAAGTGCAACTTACCGTATTAGTATGACATTGGACCATTTTTCACATTCAGAACTACTCTCATGTGACGTGGAATGAAGTCATCGAGATTGTGAACTGTAGCAAGAGGAACATTACACCATTCCGTGTGTAGTACAGTTCTGTGTGAGAGAATGAAGACGGAAATTATTCTGGATTTGTGCCTCCAAAGCAGACTATAGATATTCAAAAATATTCAGGTCTGGGGATTGGTCGTCCGCCCGATGTTCCTAAAATTACGCCGCGACAGCTCCAGCTGTGTGAATATGCACATTGTCATCCTAGAATGTTGCAGTATTACCGAAAAAAAAAAAAACATTTGGATTGTAGGATGCAAAAAGTCATCTAAAATAGGGATATAATCACGGAGAGAAAGGTGATCAGTGTGTCACAACAAAATCTATGCAAAACCAGGATATTACGGTCCTCAGCAACACAGAGCAACCGCCACGTTTCATGGTTGGGCAGTTTTGCGGCTTATGACTTTCTTGAATTAGTCCCAGAAGTGACAGGAACTGTTATCTGCCCTATAAGCGATCGATTCATTTACATTGAGATGGTGGAAGATGATATGATTGTATCTCGTAAAATATGTTTGCCTCTGGCGTTATTAGCGCCCGAACAACCTTGGTATGAAATATGCACGTGCTAGTGATACTGTTCCTCAAATATATTTTTCCTCTACTGTGAGTGCAAATAAAACTTATTTTAATTTTGAGTTAGGTTTGACATAAAACATATCAAGTAATTTAACGAGACAACATGGATATTTCCATAAAAATATATTCCTGTGTAATTATTGAAACTCCAGTTGTATTATCCCCTTTCTTCAAAAGCTGTGTTTTCTGTACTTAATTTGATTCAAATCTAATTACTCACTAAGCACAATACCGGTAATATATGTTATTTTGAAAAACTTAAACGTGTAACAGTTTCGCCAACTATTTACTTCTTAGACTTCCTAAGATACTGTGAATAAAATGAAAAACAAATGTCAATGATAAAAGACAGCTTTTGAGATCTTTTACATCTGATTGGCTATTCTCAACCAATCCCACCAATTACAATACAGTTCACTCTAACAATCCAAAAGGTAAACAAACTCTTTAAACTACCTCCCCCCATTGTAAGCTACTAAAACGTAAACTAATTGCTTAATTTGCCATCTTCCCTTGTTTTGGCTTATCCATAAAAGCTTGTCGTATAGCAATCTGAAATAATTCCTTATAACTAGACGAACTGTTAAGTCCTGCGAGATATTTGTAACTTGTGTAATAATTTCTTCGAATACACCGTGTTTTCAGATTTATTTGATATCCTCAAGTGGTGAACACTCTCTTTCCATGGGCGCCCGATAGGAAGGCAGGGATCCCCCCTGGCTCAAAAAATGTATACGTAATATAGCAAACCACATATATTAAATACCAGATATACCAGACGTGATACAGCAACCATGAAGATGCCTCTCCCTAGAAAATTTTCTTCGGGCGCTCCTACCTCGTCCTGATTTCTTTATTATGCCATAAACATATTCAATCTAAACTTATGCTCCATATCATTTTAACACGAAATTTTTAATTATATTAGAACATAGACATCATACTCTGAATATTTAGTTAGTTTTCCCCTCGATATAGTCAGTGTATTCATACAAATTAATTCAAAATATTAGGAAAAACGTATAAAATATTGTTAATGCAATGAGAGCATTCTCACGTATTAAATTCAGGTAGAGCGAAATTTTTCATAGTACATTTTGTTAGGTTCTAAATCACATTAGCATGAAACAAGTTAAAGAAGAGAGAACCTTATCTTCTTCCATTATCTTAGTATGAACGAACCGGTGACTAATAGGGCAGTTAACAGATCGAATCGGTCGCTCATAGGACAGTTAACAGTTCCTGTCGCAAATAGGACAGTCACAAGTGGGACGACACCACTTTCTTGGTCATCCGCCACATATAAACACGACCCATAGTTAAAATAAGATGAATAATGAGTCTTCCATTTATATTATACGTTTCCAGTCATTAGCGGTCCATGTTGCAAATTCGTGGCATGATTGCTGCCGTCCTAAGGCGTTGTAGTCCCTTATCAGCACTTTTGCCCAGGCAACCCAATCTAGTATGTTCATACTATGTAACCCGCAGTGGACTGTGATTGTAGACACAGGCTGTAGCAGATGCTGTTGAGTTTGTCCGTCATTTGCACCGCAGTCGCACGACGTTTCTGACTGACAATCTACTTTCATGCTCACAGAACCAGTCACTGTGGGCGACTGATTTTCACCCACTGCAACCACTGATTTTCGCTGATGTGGTTCTGCCATGAGTTTTCTAGGATATCATCACCTTGGATACCGTCCCACACTACATAACTAAAACACTTACCACCTTCGTCACTCTGACACCACATAACCGAGCGCCAATTATTTGCCTCCTTGGAATTATTTTACACTATTACCGTCTGCGCAATACACTGCATTACTGCACCTTACATGGAGAATTTGAAGTCGTAAGCTAGTGAAAAATACTGAACGATATCTTCAACATTCTTCACATATTCACATCTTCCCCAAAATGCAAGAAACATGAAAATAATTCTCTTGTGTCTTCTCATGTATAGAATACGTAAAATAATCATAAAAATACTGACTTATCTTTTAGAGTAAATGAAAAAATAAACAAATGAATGAGGAAACAAATGAGCAAATGTATTCTAGCTTAAAATATGTAAAATTCGCGGAGAACAACACAACGAAAACTTATGAGAACTCATTAGATTTAAAAGGGAATGCATAAAATAATGTTGTACACTCCGCATCAAAGAATTGCGACAGCCAACGCCGTGCAGATAGGCCACCTAATATACTCCTTCTTATCCCATAATCGTGTCAGGTAAAGAGACCCCCTCTCTCTCCTCCTTTATACTAAAATTAGCTAACAACATGAGCGCATTCTTATTTCAAACTACACATGTATTAATTTCGATAATATGAAATAACGAAACCGAGACGAAACAAGATTCATAAGTTGATGTAGGGAGAAACTGAAACACACACAATGAAAAATTGAAACCAATGGATGTCTATTACATAAACATTCAGAAATGCGGCAGAGAGAGAGAAGAGGAGAGAAGAAGAAAAAGAAAAGGGAGAACAGATAAAACTGTGGAATTCAAATTAGAAAGTTCCGTTTCCAGAAATCGAACAGTAATATAGAAATAACGTTTGTTTTTACATATTCTTTCAGAACTATTCGAATATATAGAGGATGCTTTAAACATTCATAATGTCCCTTTCATAATGAATAGCATACTCAATTTTAAGTAGAACTGTAGATCTCCGAGACACATCTAGGATAATGTAAAAAGTTTAAAACACACGCTTTATTTCCGCGTGGTTCGATTGCAAATTCGGTAGTGTTCATTGCATGTACTGTTCCAAAAACACAGTACATTCTAATAAACACAGTAGATAGCGTTGTTCATATCCTCCATTTCAGACTAGTAATGCAAACTGAACAAAAGAGAAAAAAACCTAAACGAAAAGAAAAGAAAAGAAAAAGAAAGAAAGAGAAAATAGAAGAGTTCAAGTTCACTGCTAAATTTCTATCAGAAATAGCCTATATTAAAAGTCCAAAGTGTATCGTAATGAAAAGTTACAAATATTGGAAAGGAAAAGTTTATGTTCCTCATAGATGTAGCATGTTTCAAATTTCAACGTGAAAAAAACACATTGAATTATAGGATGGGAACAAATTTTGTGTCGAACTAGTATAAATAAAATTTGGTTTTCAAATAACCAAAGATGTTACCATCTTCTAGTCTTTTCCGAAGATTTATCTGTTCCGAACATCCAGCATTGATTTCATCTCTTCCGGATATAACGTAATTTGCACAGATAAAATGAACACGTTAAGAGCTCAAACGGATCATCGTGTCAGTCGGATGATGTTGGTTAGGTCGAGGATTCAAATCCGTAGTGTCTCGGTAATCCGACTGAGACTCGGTAACCCAGAGGATAAAAAATAGATTGCACTTATTCCCTTGCGTTTAAACATTATTTTTGTCAGAGATGACCGGGACTGGAGATGTTATCCTCAGAGCACGAAAAACACGACGCCGAAGTAAACAGATAATTAGATTCTCCATACCAGGTATATCGGGCTCTTGTTCCGTTTCAACTTTGGAACATGAAGTGCGTGTGTGTGAGAGAAGGAGAGAGGGGGAGAAGTGAAAGATGCAAAGACAGAATACGGAAACGTCAAGAAAGAGACAAAGGGGGACGAATATGAATATGAAACATACTTATCATTACACTGTATGATAAAGAACGCACACACTGTTTATTCGAACTATCGCCAGTGATGCCTTGTAAGTTCTCCATCAGAAGATAAATCTCTGCAGGCATTTTTTAAGCGAAAAAATCATTCTACTTGATGGGGAATCGAATCAAGATTTTCCATGTAGAAATCTGGCACGTTACCACTACACCACCGTTTGCTTTAGTCAATCTTTCTTTAACAATGGTGTAGTGTTTCTTTCTAAGAACGATAACACGAAAAATGTACACTGCAGATCAATGATGTCTTTGGAATGTCCTGTTAATTCCCTTGCCCTTTCCCAACCAACATTCTTAAATCGTCTCTATCATGATATGGGTGTTTGCTTCCACATTCTTATGTATTGCTTGTCCAGTATGATAAGTCGATTCTTCACAATCACTTTGTAAAAAATTAATTTTGGCGTGAACATGATTTGAACCTACGTTCGATAGCTGCATTATTCATAAAGCCATTACGTTACCTTACCCCTACATTATCACGCCATCTGAAATTACAAGCCAAATATTGCTTACTTTCGCTCTGATCTTTGGAACGAACCGGCTTGTTTCTGTAACGTATTTTGCACCAAAGTGCACAACGAAATTGATTTATACGACGACCTAGAGAGAAATTAGTGAACACTGAAAATCATACAATCGAGGAAAAGATAGAGAAGTAAAACATATTTTGCAGTAATTTCGCTATGCAAGTTCAAAAGTACGCAAATAATAATAATAATAATAATAATAATAATAATAATAATAATAATAATAATAATAATAATAATAATAATAATAATAATAATAACCTATATTTTAATATTGAAAGTAACTATGTTTGTGACTCCTAATCTCTTGAACCACCCGACCGATCTCGGTCAAATTTTCAACATTGATAAGGTTCGGGCCCTGAAAGTTTTTATTATTTCATTTTAACAGTAAACCTTAGGGGCAGGAGGAGGGGAGGAGGGTTTATATATAAAAATGAATAAAACTTAATAACTCTTGAAGCATCGGACCGATCTCTATCAAACTTTCAACATAGATAAGGTTCGGATTTGCAACGGCTTTTGTCATTTCAGTTTGACGGTCCAACGTAGAGGCCGGAGAGAAGGAGATATATATGTAAAAAAAAATCAAAATGAAAGTGACCGTCTTTGTGACTTCATCACTCTTGAACCACCCGACTGATCTCGATTAAATTTTCAACATGGATGAAGTTCGGGCCTAAGATGGTATTTATATATTAACTTTGACAATATAACGTAGGGTATGAGGAGAGGGAGGAGTTACAAAGAATAAATTAAACTTGATAACTCGTGAAACAAAGGGTCAATCACGATTAAATTTTTAACATAGGTGAGGTTCGGGTCTGAAATGATTTTTATCGTTTCGTTTTCACGGGAGAACTTGGGGAGGGGAATGGGATAGGGAGATATATAATACTAAATAAAACTTAATGACTCTTGAACCACCAAACCAATCTCGATCAAATATTCAACCTAGATGAAGTTGGAACCTGAGATGGTTTCTGTCATATCACTTTGACGGTGTAACTTAAGAGATGGGAGGGGGCGACATTTAAAACAGAACGAAAAATTATCAGTGTAAGTAGCAAACCTATAATTTTTGGAGTCGCTGAGATTAACAGAGACACATCTGATGCTGTTTAAATCCAAATTCAGCCCCTCAACTTGGAGGAGGGGGACACACATAAAAATGATGGAATTAACCAGTATCAGTGTTGAATTCAAAGTTTTCCGGCTTGCTGAGATCAACAATGACACTGCAGATGCCATGCCCCACAACATAGGTTGGGAGGGGTTATATAAAACACATCGAAAATGACCGATATCAGAGAGCACTTTAGTAATCCTAAACAGTGACTGAGTAACGGAATATATTACTATTTTTTTCAATTTAACCCAACGAAGCGGGTAATTGATATTATTATTATTATTATTATTATTATTATTATTATTAATAATAATAATAATAATAATAATAGACTACTGTACGGTGAATGTTAACATTTATTATTATTATTATTATTATTATTATTATTATTATGAATAATATAGCAATCGAACGTAGGTTCAAATCCTGTTCACGACAAAGTTATTTTTTTTTTGCAAAGTAATTGTGAAGAATCGACTTATCATACTGGACAAGCAATACTTAAAAATGTGGAAGCAAACACCCATATCATGATAGAGACGATTTACGAATGCTGGTTGGGAAAGGGCAAGGGAATTAACAGGACATTCCAAAGACATCATTGATCTGCAGTATACATTTTTCGTGTTATCGTTCTTAGAAAGAAACACTACACCATTGTTAAAGAAAGATTGACTAAAGCAAACGGTGGTGTAGTGGTAACGTGCCAGATTTAAACACGGTAAATCTTGATTCGATTCCCCATCAAGTAGAATGATTTTTTCGCATAAAATAATGCCTGCAGATTTTTATCTTCTGATGGAGAACATACAAGGCATCACTGGCGATAGTTCGGTGAACAGTGTGTGCGTTCTACATCATACACTGTAATGATAAGTATGTTTCATATTTATATTCGTCCCCCTTTGTCTCTTTCTTGACGTTTCCGTATTCTGTCTTTGCATCTTTCACTTCTCCCCCTCTCTCCTTCTCACACACACACACACTTCATGTTCCAAAGTTGAAACGGAATAATTGCCCGATATACCTGGTATGGAGAATCTAATTATCTGTTTACTTCAGCGTCGTGTTTTTCGTGCTCTGGGGATAATATCTTCAGTCCTGGCCATCTCTGACAAAAATAATGTTTAAACGCAAGGGAATAAGTGCAATCTATTTTTTATCCTCTGGGTTACCGAGTCTCAGTCGGATTACCGGGCCACTACGGATTTGAATCCTCGACCTAACCAACATCATCCGACTGACACGATGATCCGTTTGAGCTCTTAACGCGTTCATTTTATCTGTGCAAATTACGTTATATCCGGAAGAGATGAAATCAATGCTGGATGTTCGGAACAGATAAATCTTCGGAAAAGACTAGAAGATGGTAACATCTTTGGTTATTTGAAAACCAAATTTTATTTATACTAGTTCGACACAAAATTTGTTCCCATCCTATAATCCAATGTGTTTTTTTCACGTTAAAATTTGAAACATGCTACATCTATGAGGAACATAAACTTTTCCTTTCCAATATTTGTAACTTTTCATTACGATACACTTTGGACTTTGAGCTCCTCCGTGGCTAAACGGTTAGCGTACGCGCCTTTGGCGTGGGAGACCCGGGTTCGATTCCCGGCGGGAGCTCATGTGGTTCGGATTCCACGTTAATCAGTAGGTCCACGTCTCATATAGCCTCGCTGCTGAAAGGGACGCTAAACTAAAATCAACTCAACTCAACTTTGGACTTTTTATATAGGCTATTTCTGATAGAAATTTAGCAGTGAACTTGAACTCTTCTATTTTCTCTTTCTTTTTCTTTTCTTTTCGTTTAGGTTTTTTTCTTTTGTTCAGTTTGCATTACTAGTCTGAAATGGAAGATATGAAGAACGCTATCTACTGTGTTTATTAGAATGTACTGGGTTTTCGAAGAGTACTTGCAATGAACACTACCGAATTTGCAGTCGAACCACGCGGAAATAAAGCGTGTGGTTTTAAACTTTTTACATTATCCTAGATGTGTCTCGGAGATCTACAGTTCTACTTAAAATTGAGTATGTTATTCGTTATGAAAGGGACATTATGAATGTTTAAAGCATCCTCTATATATTCGAATAGTTCTGAAAGAATATGTAAAAACAAACGTTATTTCTATATTACTGTTCGATTTCTGAGAACGGAACTTTCTAATTTGAATTCCACAGTTTTATCTGTTCTCCCTTTTCTTTTTCTTCTTCTCTCCTCTTCTCTCTCTCTGCCGCATTTCTGAATGTTTATGTAATAGACATCCATTGGTTTCAATTTTTCATTGTGTGTGTTTCAGTTTCTCCCTACATCAACTTATGAATCTTGTTTCGTCTCGATTTCGTTATTTTATTTTATCGAAACTAGTACATGTGTGGTTGGAAATAAGAATTGCACTCATGTTGTTAGCTAATTTTAGTATAAAGGAGGAGAGAAGAAAGGAGGAGAGAGAGGGGGTCTCTTTACCTGACACGATTATGGGATAAGAAGGTGTATATTAGGTGGCCTAAGTGCACGGCGTTAGCTGTCACAAATTTTTTGATGCGGAGTGTACCATAGGAATAATAAGACATTAACTAATAAAATAACATACTATATGCTGATATATCATACATTTCTCTTTTTCCTTTTCTTAAATACTTCGTCCAAGCTGTTGTAATGCTACATTTCTTGAAGATACCAATCTTCTAAATAAAGAAATGATGATTTTCCGGCATATTTAAATGCACAATTCGATACCATGACTAACTTATTCCTAGTATGGCCAGTGCTAAAAGAAATGAAATAAAATAAAATAAAGTTCGCCGTACAACTACTAGGTGATCCTATCTTCATTCCAGTTTTCAAAAATGTAAAGTTCATAGCTTTTACGTACGGACAGACGTGCTAAGATCCTTCTTGTCTACGTATAGCATAATATATACATTGGGAGCAAGTGTTGAAGTATGTTCCAATTTTCTTTATTTAAATATAAAATACAATATGTCGTACGTCATCCAGGTGTTGTTCGAGAAAACTCTTCGTAGCAGCTAATGCAATGCGGGCTGCATCCATTTGGATAAATGGAAGGCTTCTGTTGAAATTCAAGTTAACACGATTGTTGAAAAATCATTATCCAACATAATTTTGAAACAGATCTCGTAAGCTTCTCGCAAGATTTTATTGTCAGAGTTTTGTGGTTCACACGGTAGAATTACGTGACTAGTTGGTAATTGATGATTATTTGCTGTTTTTGCTTGTCCAGGTTTTAGGAATGCTATGTGTAAACATTCTTCTAAAAATTCAGGTCCTGCTGCGTCCCGTATCGCTCTGTCTGTGCCACCGAGAGGAGTTAATGGTTTGTTTGTTTGTTTGACTAATATGTCTGCTTTTATATCCACTATATAACCACGATAAGTACTAATTTTTTTGATTGATGGCAATGTTGCAAGCAAATTTCTGTTTCTTCAAACTAGATTTTTTCTTGTTGCCCAGTAAATTTTCTGCACTGATGATTTCTCTGATGTAAAGAAAAAGGATGAAAACATCTATACGGGTCGATTCCGTGGGTTCAAAATGTTTTTTCAGATGGTTGTCCTTGACATTTTTTGTTTCTCATCTTCTTCTTACTCTCATCTGCAATGCAGACAAAAACAAACATAAAACAAATAAAAAAAATAGTTGGGGAAGTAAGATTTAAACCCTAATCGGGTTCATGGGAATTTGGTACGCTATTTACACTTGATCACAGCAGTAACAGGTACATGTGATACATATCAGTGATTTTCACCTCATTCGCACTTCCTGGCCTGATTCTTTGAGGTTAATTTGTTTAACTCACTTTGATGTTCTTTTGTTTTTGTTAGTATGTTTTCAATATTTTGATATAACATATGTATTGTATCAGTTTAGGAACTATTTCATTTGGAATATTCTTTCCAAAATTATTGAAAGATAAGTTTATTTATATAGCACTGTGAGTAAGTACACACATTTTTGAATTTGACGGTACCATTTGTCCTCTTTGGAACTACTTTCGTCAGAAACAACTATCTTTTTTCTCGTTATTTTAATTTCTATATATTAAGCTGTAGTAATCTATCTCCACATATATCATAAAGTTTGCAACACTGTTACGTACAGTATTAGACATATAATCTTTGTTCGTGATTACCCAGTCAACTTACAGTACGTAATAACATGATGTAGTACCATTTCGAAAATTTAAAAAAAAAGGTAGATGTCGAATTTGGTAGGAGACTGGATTACCTACAACATTGCTGATAATGTCTGTGGATAGCCTCTATATAGTATGTATAATGTTATTATAATTTCTTGTCGATTGCTCAAATAAATTTGTACATATTTGAATTTATTTTTAAAAATTTATCATTCCTGATATATTTATTGTGCTATTTATACCAATTAACAGCTACAAATTTGGAATATATTACATCTTCGGAAGGACTACCTAAATAAGTTTCAAAATACTCAAAACCCATTTTACAATTGGGAAACATTTCTAGTAAGTGTTTTTCTTTAAGTACTAAATATTTACGTAGAGAAACTTTGGGATTGTTTTTTGCTTTCGGAACATTTTGAAATATGTTAAAAAGAAGGGACACGATTGATGAGCACCAAAATATCAAAATTTCCCAAGGCACAAAAAAAGTTATTCCAAGGCTCAAAATCGGGCAGCCCAAAAAGACAGAAAAATATTGCACCGTCAACTGTCCATTCATCGTCCTTGTCCGATTGTCAGTTGTTTCCATCATAACTTTGTGAGAATTGTTGCACGTTTATCAAAATGTGGCAAAGTTTCCACACTTTAAAATTTTTATTCTGTATTTTATCTCATATTACGAAACTAAACGGCACTTTTTGAGACAAGTAATGCATATTTCAGAGCCAAGAGAGACCTAAGTCTTGTCTCGAGTGCATCCCTAATTTTAACTGTTTGAGTAGGGGAAACTGAAGTTATCTTCACGCACCATCGCATATGATTTGTTCACAATTTTAATGAGAACATGCCTAAACTTCGAAGATTTAACAAGCATGTCGTTTACTTTTGTTTTCAATTATTATCAATTCTTTCCATTCAAAGAAGCTACTAGGTAAGATCTTCCGAATTTCTTCGCTTGCTTCCAATAAACAATAGCCATATTGTCTAGATGAATCTCAAACTTAACATCCAGAAGAGACGAGTCCCCTTTTGCTCCCATCGCTATTTGTTACTAACAAATTACTCACACCAGAGTAAATGGAAATTGTACGAGCAATGAGAACTATTCTCTAATCGAAAATGAAATGACCAGTTAAGAACACTGAAACAGTGAATTAGCCAATTGAAACATCCGAAACAATTCCCACTTACCCCCAGTATGGCCCCTATATCATAAGTCATTTCCATTTACTTTTTCGAGCACAATACTAACCTGGCTACATATTGACCAAAGGAAGACAAACCAAGCCGAGGCAGAGGATGGCAGGAAAGAGACTGCGGAGAGAGAGAGATACTTCAGTGCATTTATTGTGTCTCAGAAATTTGGGAAGACATTTGTCTAGCAGGTGATCTAGAAATTATGTGGTA
This sequence comes from Thermobia domestica, assembly GCF_964235325.1. Taxonomy (NCBI): domain Eukaryota; kingdom Metazoa; phylum Arthropoda; class Insecta; order Zygentoma; family Lepismatidae; genus Thermobia; species Thermobia domestica. Next base: position 116,984,042 of record NC_137465.1, read on the forward strand.
AGAAGCTCTTTGTCATATTGCTCAGTACTGAACCTCGCTTACACTATTCTGTCCTCTGGTCAATATACGGTGGACCTTACAGTTTCAGTTTGTTTCTGATGAAGCAAGAGTTTCATCTTATAGTGTATCTTTCATACAACAGATGGCAGTCGCCTACTCAAGAGAAACAAGCTTTCTCCTTTTAACTCAAAATAACAAAACATATGCTTACATGTGGTACATTCAGACATTTATCTTTATTATTTAAAAAAAAATATTCTAGAATATTATTAAATATTATTAATATTAAACGAAAGAAAAATCGTCCAAAGATGAGATGTATATCAATCAATCCACAAATCTTATTGAGAACAAAATGATATGCGTCTAAGTAAAAGCTCATATTTAGTTTTCAAAAAAGTGGAAGAGAATTTCTTCGCAAACCTAAAAATTGATTCTGTACTGTTTGCCACTTGCTGAGGTGTATATAGTACAGAAATATACCTTTAATAAGCTCTCCATTATGACACTAACATGACAACAATACTTAGTACGGTTAATGAGATATACCGTAAGACGGGGTTACTTTGTACCAGATTTAAGAAATTTTAAAGAAAACCACGTGTAACTTACAAACGTAATAATCTAGAACAGTGTATTTTAAACATATAATAGCTAGATATAGAAGGAAAACATTCATGCAGGTGCATTAGTAAATATTCAGTATGACCATAGTTATTTAAATATAAATTTTGGTGCAAAGTTACCCCATAGGTGAGGATACTTTGCACAACATACACAAAAGTATGTTCAACATCGAACATAATGTTTCTGTGCAATGTTTTCCCTTCAGTATTTTTATTCCACTTCCACACAAAACTGCATGCAGTGCACAGGTACAAATACTGATATTAGAATGAAGGCATCGGTATCAGTACTTAGTATGAATTATCGATATTTCTAAAGAAAATTATATATTTTCTAATACCAACATAGGAACCACATTCTGATAATTTAGCATATGTCCCACAAAAAAGCCCCGTGAAATGATTTTCCTTGGTTGCTCTTTATGTCCAAGAATATCATCCCAAACATGATCAGTGGAGTATTTATGGAGTTTGGGGCTTTCAGGCTGAAATCTACCCAAATTGCATGATTTTTTAAAAACTAATATTAGTCATTCCTATGCTTATAAGCTTCAACCCCCCCCCCAAAAAAAACTAACAATAAGCTTTTCTGAGTGAAGCTCCTTTCAAACTATTTTTCTGGATCCATCACTGTTCGTACTTTATTTTCCAATAAGAAATCCATTCCGACATCTACCTAAATAGGAAATTTACTTAAAATTAGAAGGCAGGAGGTACCATCAGTAGTAATTGCCTATCTAAGGGGTTACTTTGAACCGGTGCGAAGTAACCCCGATTAGAGGCTGAAATCGCCTTCTTCCAGTTTTATTTCTTTATGACGTTAAAACGTTTCACACTTCAATTTCAACTATTGCTTCCAAGTTCCTTTATACACAGTAGTATTCTACGAAACTGATTAAACTTTTTTCGACGGAAATTCTTGTATGTGTTATCTTTCAAATTTTGTCGATCTTTACAGTGACTGCTTTCCATATCTCTACAACAACAAACCCTCCTAGTAATTAGAACTGATGATAACCACCAACATTATAGCCAAAATGTAGTTAGATGTTCTATCTTACGGTGGCAGTTGAAGCTTTCTCTTTACAGTTCATGGTTTTACCGACAGAGGACTGTGCAACTCTTTTCATATATTGTCCAAAGTTACCCCTGAAGTGCAAAGTAACCCCATATTACAGTAGCCTAAAACTGCGATTCATTCTTAAATTTTAATTTCTGTTTAACTAAAATATTTTCCAAAGGTAAGACATATATCAGTGGATAGATGATATGGAACTGAACAAAATAATATGCTAGTGGGTACTTTCTCATGCGTAGTTTTCGAGAGAATTGAAAAAGTATGTCGTTCGTTGTCGATAGTAATTAGGAGTTTTTATTTTGCTGGAAGAAATGGTTATTTATGTACTACAACACAGATTACATCAATTAGTTTGTCTTTTTCTAACGGTGCCACACATACATCCCTTTTAATGTAAATGATTGACCAGACAAATATGAGAATAAATTAATAACCATGATCGGTCATAGTAAATTTACTGCAGGAATTGTTTTGATTACATTGCCGGCTAGCATGCTCGAATGATCTAACTAGCAAGACACAAGGCTGGTGAAAGGAAGACTTAACGATCGCGAGTTCGAACCCCCCAGGGTATGATTGTTATGCATTATACTTTCCTCGTTCATTTCATTATCGTTACTCATTTCTCATACCCTCTTTTAGACTGAAGGACAGAAGTGTGAGACATAACACTTAGAAGTACAAAACAATATAGCACAAATATCACTACAATGTTATTGTCCTTCAAAAGTAGCTGTTGCAATTTCAAAAGCATGGAACGGGCCTTCAAATTCGTGATCGGTGACACGGAAGACCCATTACCTACCAGACCGAATGATCTGGACAAACCCATAACCTGAAGTGACCCTGACAGCATTGGCGGATTAAACCAAACGTCTTGTGGGGGGCTCTTTGTTGTAGAGTGGAATATGTTCCCCGAAATCCAACCTCAAAAAAGAAAGGTAAAACGGATTCAGGAAAAGAGGGTAAAAGATATAATTGCTAAGGAATTTTCACCACAATGCCCCCTCCCAAAAAGATATTATGTCTACAGGCCTGGTCGTGGCTATGCTTTACTAAATATTTCGCTAGAAAAAATATCAGGTTAAACATTTTTTAGAACGCTCATAATGTTTCTGTATTTTAGTAAAATGAATTAAACAAAAGGACAAAAGAACTTAGAAGTTACACTCAAAAAACGCTTTTAGGCGAATACCACTCAAACCGTATCTGTCGGTATAATATTGTCGCGATCTACGACAATGTCCCTATGACATTTAAAAGTGCTAGTAAGATGTCGTGTCATCTGCCCTGAAGTCCGTACGACGTGTTCAGCCGCTTTTCGCCAGAACGAGATCGCAACCACGTTTTCAGTCGGTGCAATGTGTGTGGATTTTAATCGTTCTGCACTGGCCACGCTCGAATGCAGGGTTACAAGTTGAGTTGATGTTGAGTTAAACGTTCCTTTCAGCAGCGAGGCTATATGAGACCTACTGATTAACGTGGAATCCGTACCACACGGTATGCGCAGCAGTTTTCGAATAGTCACGTGATCTTCGTCGCTGGTGGTCAAGGCTTCCAACGCAGTCCGTGATAGAGTTTCACCTTCTTCTTTAATTATCTTCCATTTAGAAGTGCAGAATGCAAATTCAGAACTAAAGAGGAAAAACAGCATTTTTTCTTGAGTTCCGATAGTTTTGTAAAATCTTTCTGCTAGAATGCGGAAGTTGTTGCTGAGAGTTTAGTCAGTTGCGCTTGTTGGCAATAAAATGTTGAGTCCGTATACATTGAAAACTTCCTGCGCAAGACGAGTTTTGAGGTCCTTCACAACCGACTCTATAAACGGAATGTAGACAGTTCTTCAGTAGTAACATGTCGTGTCATCTGCCCTGAAGTCCGTACGACGTGTTTGTCTTTGAGTGAGATGGGGATTTTGAATTTGCACGTCGACACTAGCAGCCATTCTGAATATTGCTTCGAAAGTTGCCTTGAATTCTTTGCTGTTTGAACGCTTCTTGTTTAATGCTGCGATAGTGTCCTGAATTGCATCTGACGTTGCGCTCATGTCTAAATTTGTCTTCTGCAAAAGTCGATTGAGGGGAGGGTTATCGTGAGAACACCCTGAAGACACGAAATAGTTACGATAAACTCGCTGTCCCATGCTTTGGCTGCTGTATCTAACTCGGACCACTTGGAACACACTGTAGAGCCTCACTTATTAATTGAAATTTCACGTGAAATTGTAATACCGCGTCGTTCCGTTCAACTCATCTCGTTTCACACAATGTCTCCAACTGGCCACTAACCTTAAGCTTAAGGACAGTATTACGTTTTGAGATGCGGTAAAAAAACGCAATGATCTCTTTCGCTGTTCCCAGACAGTTCCTCACGCACTGTACTGACGACGACCTGAAGATGGACAAGTTGAGGTTCTGACTACAACATGAACAGTGCAGCGCGTTTGAAGCCTCCTGGATCTCCTGCACTGCCCGGCGACTTTGAGAGGTCGTGACGGAGCAACCATCTGTACCAATACCAACTCAGTTTTTCGGGTCGAATGAGAAATCTCGTAGCAAAGATAGAACAATTTCTCCAATTTTCCCTCCAGTCAGTGAGAGTTCAGGCGGTTCTGCGTCTTCGGATTCCGAGCTCGAACCAATGTCCTCACCTTTCAGCTCTGCTGGTGGAGGATTAATGAAACCTCCGGCATTTTGTGCGGTTTTATTGGCAAAAATGGTCCTTTTCGATTCTTTCTTCCAGTAATTCTTTAAGAGATCGTCACTACAAGCCATTCTAAATTTGAGCAATTCTAAAATTGCCATCGTTGAACTTAATTTCTGCACCGTCACCATCTGAAGTCCAATTATCCGCACAAGTGTCGTCCCTGTGGCCTTGAAAAGCAATGCCTTGCCTTCCAAGGAATATCACATTCCGCAACATTAATGTCAGTTTGTCGCGATTTTGGATGACTTGTCTTCTTGACGAGTTGATTTGATTCTCGACTGTTTTCACTGGTTCCCAGTAGTTTTTCAGAAACGCTTTTCCGACCTCAAGAGCGTTAATGTGATATTGTGCCTTGTTGTGAGTTTCTAAAATACCGTAGAAAGTAGCGAATTTCTTCAAAGGCTTAGTCTTAAGAGTTTGGAGGGGAACGTTTCTTCGATAGCCCCAAACAAACCCGTTGCAAAAAGTGAGCAATATTGACAAAAAAGATCCCTCTCCTTATGGGAAAGAACCAGCCATGGATAGTTTTCCAGATGTTCTAGCCTCAAGTAATACCGTCCTTCTTCCTGAGATTTGTCTGATATTATGACTCGAGTTATCGTTAGCGTAAACGCGTCATGCCGGATAGAGACTTTTTTTTAAATAGAATTTAAAGAATTAATCTTCTTTTGAAATAACGCAAGAACGATCCCAAACTTTCGTTCTTGTGCCGGTAAGCTACAAGCGGCAGTGTGTGTAATTTTAATATTTTAGAGAAATCTTGGGGGGGCGATCACCCCCCTCGCCCCCTCCTTTAATCCGCCCCTGCCTGACAGACCCGTGACTCAGAGTAACCAGACAGACCCGGTATGACCCAGCGACTTCGAAACATCGTCATACACATGGAGAGATGTGTGAAGCTGGTACTAGAATTCTAGCAAACACCCAGTGGCGGATCTAGCCCGAAGCCGGAGAGCTCTAGGCTCCCCAGTTTTCTGAGTGAGAAAAATAATTTAAGCTATTATTTATATATTTTGAAAGTTTATACGAAACTCATGGCATACCTATCATAGTCTGAGACTTGGTTGGCCACCCAGTTTTTACCGTCTAGATCCGCCACTGCAAACAAATTCTTGTCTCTCTTCTTAGTCTTCTTCCGGTGACCCAGTGGCCCATGGCCAGTTCCATCATGGGTACACACACAAGAACCCTCTCCCTACTTTCGAATGTTACGGTATTATTTAGAAAATATAGAAGAAAAATATCTTCCCTAATTTCATATTTATTGATTTCAGTTTTTCTCGCTATCATTATTACAATGCTCACTCACTATTAACTTTCAAATATAATTAACAATTAAGTTAGTCAAAGTACAAAAAAGTCGAATCTTATTCATGGGTGGATTAAGGCTTTTGGAGCCTACTATTTCAAGAGGGCCCTATGTTACGAATAATTCCAGCGCATAAATTTTCTTTGCTGCCTTCCACAGCCTCACAGGCTTATCGAAACACCAAGAACTATGCTGTAATATTTTAATGTGCTCCAAGTTTACAATAATTAATTTAATTACATTCATTATTAACAGTTAAATGCCCATATACTGCAGTGTAACACATAAACGCCAAATACAAGCAAATGATCATCAGTCCCTGTAAAAACACTAGTAGAGTAAAGGGGATTTGGGAAACCTCTTAGATTTGCTCTAAGTAATGACAGAGATATTTCAAAAGAATTGTCACAAGCTAATAATATGGTTTGTAATAGAGGCCCAAAATAGCTTACTCCCTCACAAAATACCATCGTGAGTGCGCTAGTGGAAGAAGACTTAACTCTAGCGATACCGCGAGCGTAGCGAGCGGGAAAAAAATAGCGTGGGTCTGAAGCCTATAATATTATAAGTTGATTGCTATATTTTAGTATTAACGAGAGGGATTTTTGGGGGCCACCTAAGCTTATGGGGCGCTGGAACCCGGGCTCCATTGGCTCCGCCCTGAATCCGCTCCTGATCCTATTACCAAAAATGTACGAGAAAGGCAAAGTTTGTATGATGCGGTAGTACATGGAAAAGTTAACACAGTTTTTACATTATAATAGCTATTTACTATAACTGAACATGAATCTTTTCAGCTCTGAAAGGAGCTTTAACATGTAGATCTTAAAGATGAAATTTATCCAAAATGACTAAAAAGTGGACTTAATTCTCTTATGCGCTCAACGCGCCAATTAACTGCTCAACGTAAGTTTAAATGTTATTTCTCTACAAAACTTCTATCTTATTAAGGGACATTTATTCCTTGTAAGCCTATCTACCGGTAATGATATAGACTATCTGGAATTGAAATGGTGTACTTTTTAATTTTTATACTGACTACACATTTACCATATGAAGGATATTTAATATATAGTATTTCAGTTATTTGAAGTTATTATCGTTTCAAAGTAAATAAATAAATGTTAAATATATATAGGGTGTCTCAAAAGTCTCCCGACAGGATAACTTATTATATCAGAGTTACAACAAAATGTAGGAGGGAAAACCATCTCCAAATATGATGTTTTCAATCTAAAGTGAAGAGTTTTTAAATCAGACGAGCCGCTTGAGCTGTACACTCTTTATGCGCCCAATGTTAAATGAAAATGCAACTTTACCACTTAACGGGATCCACAACATAAGTGAATGAAATTACTGTCTTTTATGTTAACATGTTGTTTGCCTGCCCCATTTCAAACATGTCTCCATTTACCATAATCTTACAAAATTATCGACCTCGTTACATTTTCATTTAACATTGGGCGCATAAAGAGTGTACAGCCCAAACGGCTCGTCCGATTAAAAAAAAAAAAAAATCCTTCACTTTAGATTGAAAATATCATATTTGGAGACGGTTTCCCCTTTTGCATTTTGTTGTAACTCTGATAATAACAGAGTTACCCTATGTCAGGTGACTTTTGAGACATCATATATATATATATTAAATTGATGTAGTCTATTTTAATTCCAGGGTCCCTAGTTTCAGGAACCTGGGCTCAGGGTCAACCAGACAATCCTCAAGCGGAATTCTGTATGACAGTAGACCCACGAACAGGACATGTTTCAGACACTTCGTGCTCTCAATGGAATCCATTCATTTGCAGATTTGTTCAATAGATGACAACATTAATATTTCTTCACAACGTTATAACTTTCTTCAACGTTATAACGTTCTTTTGTGTTAGTATTAAATGTGAAAGACTTTCAGAACACATTTGCATTGAAATGTACAGACGTATTATAAAGTAGGATGGTATACCATTACAGTTGAAGTTAGGATAGATACTACTGTAACAAGAAAACGAAAAAGCTCTTCGTACTGTCATGTTTTGACTAGAATTCACATAGGCTACTTGAGTCTCGAGCAGTTTTTCCCAAATACTTTAAAATTGCGGACACTGTTTTTATTTTTAAGCCAAGATATGGACTCCAACACCTTTAAATTTTGGTATCTTTGTAGCAGTATTATAGTATTAGCACAGATGTAGTTGCAATATTAACAATAATTAAATTGCTAACCTTTATTTATGGTATAAGCATACAACATATAGTAATACATAACATACAGAGAGATATATATAGAAGATATGTGAGATTTATATAATGCCACGAACACCCGTTCCATAGACCACTAATTGGGAAAGACTGTTCTAGAGGCTACAGAAAAATGTAAAGAGGTAAATGCATTTGAAATACGGTACGTATTAATAGCATGTCAATTGCTGTAATTACAATACTTTTTAAACTTCTGACAATAGTGTCGCTTTATTTACTCCCAAGTAACTTATTATTCCAAAAGTATTACGTGAGAGACATTCCTCTCATCTCCTCAGGTTTCGCACTCTGTTATAAAGATGTATATATGTATAGCAAAAGCAGAATTTTCTGACATTCCTGTGAACATACAATAGTTATACATCAATGCGTTGAAGGAATTACTGTTACTTATGCAGAATATATGCAACCAACATTACGCGCAGACTTCGAAAACCAGGACTGGACAAAACATGATTTGACAATATAATAAACCACATAGAAACTTCTTGCTCCAAAATTTACTTCCTTAAAAAAATTATAGCAAAGGTTTTTCTTGTTGCATACCATCTAGGCGTTAGCATAAAGGAGAGTTACGTACATTAATTAAATTCAGATAAAAAAAAAATAGAATATAAAAGTAGACTCTTTTTAATTATCTTATAGAGATGGAACAAACATTGAGCGCCTCAGATTTCGTATGTTGTATGAACAACCCAACCGCTATTTAAAAGAATCTTTCTCTTTAAATACGTAAACTGATCAGGGTTGGGTGACATAACGAAAACAAAAGTAGAGTTGTAACGTAATAGTTGATACTTTTGTTCTGTTTGCTGCGAGAAACAACAAAGTTTCGTTACAAGGCAATAATGTTATCCGTACTATCAAGTTATTTAGCCGTAACTCATTGAAGGAATGAGTATATTTCGGGTGTTCTTTTTCAGGAGTTTATGCAGACAATCAAGACAGGCATCTATTCAACAGCTTTATGTCATCTGGAGGTAGCAAAAGAAAGAAAAAAACAGTAAGCAGTGTCTACGTCACTGGATACAAGAAGGCAATTCAGTTCCCAATCTCATCGATCAAGTACGAGTATTCCTCCGGTATAGGTCCGTAGTTGGGGGTAGCCTAAAGAAGATCAGTTCTAAGTATATTTGGCGACCACCTTCAGCCCCATGAAACTTTCAGTTGTTCGTTAACATACAATAATTTTTAAAAAATTAGCTGTTAAAAATTCTCAGGAGTATAGAGTATTTCGTTCTTTTTTAAAAAAAGTTCGATTTGATTATAGGTCGAAATAGAGAACTCAAGTTAAAATTTTATTTCCAGTTCACTGTTTCTTCGAAAGAAGGTGACAGGTTTTTCTTGCTTTCTTTCTTTTTCCTTTCCTAAGTGACTGTTCCATTATCTGGGAGCTTTTTCATTGACTTGATAAGTATTCCTTTAATCGCTGAAGAAGAGTTAGGATTAGTCAACTCTCGATTCAGAAATTCAAGTATACGTCGGAACCAGCATTTCATTTCTTATTCTAATGTATTTCGAATGATTTTGTTTGCGCTACCTCATTAAGGAGAATTACTTTTAAAGTAGTACTGTAGTATTCATGCACTAAAAACTATGAATTAGGGATGGCCAAAAATTTCCGGAATCGGAAATTTCACTTAACGGAATTTTTCCGACATCGGAATTTTTCCGAAATCTGGATTTTTTTCAAAATCGGAATTTTTCCGATTTTACTTTCCGGATTCCGGAAAGTAAAAATTCCGGAATTTACCATCCCTTCTTTCAATCTAAGGTGAACTCAAGTTAGCGCCTCTCCTCACACACACACACACACACAAAAGAAAATATGTTGTCCCTCCTCCTATTTTAGTGTTCTGACTAGCAGCCTATAATATATTCCGATATAAAGAAACTTTTATAGCGTCAGAAATCCAGGGCTACTGTTGATCACTTATACGTTCATACAGGTACTTTCATGTCCTACAAAGTTTATCCAAAAATTATCGGGACTGTTTTTACTAGCCAAAGGGAAAGGGGAGGAGGGCTGTCTTCATCGGCATAAACATCGGTGGAAGATATCAAATATACATTACGAAACGAGTCAGTTAACTTGGCTCTGAGCCTTTCCAGAGCATGGATAGCTCCGGAGTAAGCAGTTGTTTTGTAGTTTCATCAGGAATTAAAGTGTCAGACAATTTGCAGGTGAGAAAAGTGAATTCCAAGTTGAGTCCAAACGTTTTGTCCGAACAACAAAAGTAAATCAATTTTCGATTTGTTACGAAATGTTCGAACGTGTGGAGCTTGAACCTGCCTTTTTGGACAATGTGATAGTAAGTTTCTGGCAAAATATAACATGGCGACATTGCCTTAGCCTCCCTATAGTGCAGGCTTAGTCCAGTCTGACTTTATGCTCGTCATTCGGATGAAGGAAAGTCTAAGAATACCATTATGGTATGGTAGAAAGAGTGTAAGTAGCTTCGACACTTTGTTTGAAGGAAATTCGAGTTGCACACTCCAACTGGTACTGCAGGCATGACAAAAGCTGGCAACAGTGTATCGATGTGTAATAATCTTACATTGAAGAATTTTAACCCTATATATATATATATATACATATACAGGGTGTTCCAAAAACACCGACAACGTTTGGGAGGTGAATCCTGACATTAAGATAAGATAAAAAGTATAGACCATTCTGGATGCACAAATGCTTCCTTTGGAGTTACAGGTACCGAAAGCATGAAAAAAATGAACTGTAAAGGTTCATAGCTGCAAAACTATGGGACCTACTGTAATCGGGTCAAGACTTCACTTACGAACTAATATGTGCCCTGTCCAAATATTCAAGTTTCAGAATCCTGCAGTACTGCAACAACAATTTTTAAAGAGGTAGTTGGAGAGTACTTCAAATTATGTGCTCGTAGCCAAACTCCCTCTATAAAAATTGTTTCGTGAGTACCTTAGGATTTTGAAACATATATATTTGGATAGCGCACTTATTAGTTCCCCAGTGAAGTCTTGACCCGACTACTGTAGGTCACATAGTTTTGGAGCTATGGACCTTTAAAGTTCATTTTTTTCATATTTTTGGCAGTCTATAACTCCGAAAGGAAGCATTTGTGCACCCAGATCGGTCCATTCTTTTGGACTTATCTTAGTGTCAGGAATTACCTCTCAAAATTTGCCAGTGTTGTTTTGAAACACCCTGTATATTCGTGAAGGTAGTCCGATACTTCTCAGACAGATCCAGTATTTCTTGCTTTTACCCATTTAATTATGTTCTAGAGTTACAACTAAAAGTCCTGTTTTACACAATAAAGTACCAAGTATAGCAATTGAGACTAGGAGTGTTCAATAACGCTGAGGACCTATCGAATTTCGGGAGTGAAAATTTATCGAGTTATCATCGGTTACTCGAAATTGTTCAAGTATTTGAAATTATCGAAGTTTCGGATATTATCGAAATATCGAGTATTATCGAAGTTTAGGGTATTATCTAAAGTTTGAATATTATCAAAGTTTCGGGTATTATCGAAGTTTCAGGTATTTGAAAGTTCTAGTGTTATCAACATTCAGGCAGGGGCGGCGATTAGGTGGGGAAAGACGGGGCAATTGCTCCCACTTTTTTTGAAGTGACCGCTTAATGTATAGTTTCACTTGGAAATGTAAAGTTTTTGTATGCATTACTGGTTCAAACAAACAAACAAACAAAAAAAAAAGTACCATATAATATTTGCCGTTGCATGAATACTTATAGGTTATTTGTCTTCCAGTGGAGTTAAGAAACCTACAGAAATTTTTTCAATTGCCACAGATAATGGTTCAAAAATTAACCTATTGGAGCACAACAATTCCAGCGTACTTTCATTTATTGTCACGAAGGTTCGATATGTTAGTCAGCCGCTTTCAAACTAATTGAGAGAACATTAAAAAAAAAAAAAAGTTTTCCACAAGTTATTCTTTAATTGCACAAAAATCGACAGTTCCTAAAATGTCATTATTCATTACTATGATTAATGTTATCCTTTCTACCTACTGTATTGTTATTAAATAATCTGATCACACAAGTTTCCAGAGAAAATTTTAAGATATTCATGAACAAGGAATTACGTCTCTTCTTACACTTTCGTTGTTTAAGAGTACAAAGGACTAGTACCTATTTGCGTTGCTCTTGTCACTTTACTTAATAAAATATGAAATACGATATACGGTATTCTAACTGAAAAATATAGTATCCTATTAGTTATGCAACCTTCATCAAACAAAGTGTTAGAAACAACCACTAAAACTACCATTGATATACAAAAATTTAGATCATGTCTTGCCCCCACTTTTAAGGTCCAATCGCCGCCACTGTTTCAGATAATTTTGAAAATCTGATTATTACAGAAATTTCGGGTATATTCGAAACTTCAAATGTTAACAAAATTTCTGGTATTCTCGAAACTTCGGGTGTTATCGAAATTACGAGAATTTCGAGCATTATTCAAACTTTCAGTATTACTGACATTTCGGTTTTTGTTGAACCATTACGAAACATCATTCGTCGAGAATTCAAAAGTTTTCGAATGTCACCAAATTTTGTCAACCATGATTTCTTTTTTGAAGTGCTTTTAGGCCCGCCTCTTATGCGGGAGGCTAATGGGGCCAAAAAATGTATATGCCTGAGTAGTATTCTAATCAAGAACTCCTAGCTTCGGAGTACAGTAAGCTAACCCCCTTTGCTAGCAAGGTCGGCATGAAATCTAAAGTGGCGGTGACTACAGAAATTAACATGTCAGGTATCAAGGGAAAAGAGTGTTTATTAATGCTTGATATTTTATTGCTTGATATATATACTGTATACAGGGTTTTCATAAAGTCTGGACGGATTTAATTTGCTTATAATTTTCATAAAAATGCTCATATTGAAATCAAATAAAGTGCAAACGGTAGCGGAAGGATTAAATTTTTACCTGTAATCTGCACCAGCTCAGTTCATTCACCGCCACACCTCCAACTGGGCGCCATTTACGTCCACACATTCGCGTAGGACCGTCTAGGAATCGACTTCTGTGGGCTGTTGATGATGCTTTCCCTTACCCTGCTCACTGTTGCAGGCGATGTTGGCGGCCTCCCACTTCGAGGACGGTCCAGGACGCTTCCTGTCTCCAAGAACTTAGCATGCCACTTTCGGATTGCACTCTCAGGTGCCGGCTTTTTGAACTCTTTGGTGAACCAGAATTGGCCTTGCCCTCCCTCTTCCTCTCTCAACGTGTTCAGAGTTGCCGCTTATTTAACAGTGTTGCCAACTAAAAATTTAATCCTTCCGCTACCGTTTGCACTTCATTTGATTTCATTATGAGCATTTTTATGAAAATTATCAGCAAATTAAATCCGTCCAGACTTTATGAAAACCCTGTATATATATATTAATGCTTAAATTTGAAAGGTTTAGAATTATCAATGTCGCCCCATAGGAGAGGGAGTGGATAGATGGTAACATGGCTTTTCAAAAAAATGGATGGTTCAGATTCAAACCTTATAGCCGTCGAGCCGCCCAATCTGACTCCTTTTTTCTGTCCTTTTTAGCCCGCCCTATAAGAAAGGACGGACTAATATAACGACTCATGCCGTGTATGTGTGTGTCTGTGCCATACAAAGGGCACCAGATTGAGCGATGCGCTTTTGTAGACACTCTAACATTGTAAGTTACTGCCACAGACAACAGAACCGGCATGGTAAAAGTTGTCAGTAGCACCATTTCAAGACAGTGGCCAAAAGAAAATGGAGGCAACGGGAAAGTGACGAAGTATAATTGCGCTAATATTCTAAACTGGTGAACCGAATCAAGTGATTCTTTGCACGGTTACTGACCTTAGTCACCTACAGGCTTATAATTTCATGGAGCGCGGGCTCCGGCGGGTACCAAAAGGAATGTTCGAAAACGGCAAAAATGAGGGTTTTTCTGCGAATCTTCTTATCGAAGGGGAGAATAGGTCCGATTACTGCGGTACGTGGTCATAGGCATTTCAAGATGACGGCAAAACGGAAATTTTAGTCATAGAAAGGCTCTGTAAAAATAGAATAGTGGTCTCAAGTCCTGGTTTCTAATCGTTTCTTATTACTGCAGTACGTGATCATAGGCATTTCAAAATGGCAGCAGAGAAAAAATGGAGGGCAACAAGATGGTGGTTAAAAAGAAAATGAGAAGGATGGGTCTACCCCGTTTTCCACTCACATGCAGCAAGTATTTGATGGAAAGAGATCTTTAATAATGTAATGAAATTTAGTTTTCTGTTACCATCGCAATATTCTCCTTTTTCTTTTATTTTTGTTTTATTGTAGTTAAAATTTAATTGGGTTGTATAACTTTAAACTATTCTAAAACACATCAATAATTCAGGGGTGCCCAGAAAGGGGGGCTATGACGCAAACTGCGTCATTGAAATATTTGGGGGGGGTTAAAATCTTTATAAATATGCTTGATGAGGGGGGGTAAAATTAATCGAAAAGAAGATTTTTTTCATGGAAGAACACTTACGGATAGACAATTGGGGGGGTGCGTCATAGACATAAGGGGGGGTGGGCACCACTGAATAATTTGATGTAAAATCTACGTACTTCACATAACCTACATAATACCATGAGTCTACAAAGAAGAAATAAAAAAGGCTGAAATATACTATTGAAACGTATTAAACGTCAGATCCAAAAATGACAGTAAAAGATTGTAGTGGTCGTAGTAATATTAATAGTGAAAAAACAGTAATATTAATAATAGTCATAACATCACGAATACACTTAAAGTAGGAATAAATACTCGAATTCAATGGAATTCCTCTTGTAGTAAGGCAACTTAAAACAATAGTTGTATGGCAAAAGCAAAGAATATTTTAACGTAAGTTCCATCACAATCGTACAACCTGTTCGAAAGTTATCGTCGGACATCACATACAACCAGACAGACAGCGCGATATATAGAGAGCTGTGCATTCAAAATTCTCCAAATTTGTTTCAATAATACTCAAAGTTAAGATATTACATGAAGTTTAGACAACCTCAAATACTCAAAGGTTTTCGAGTGCCGAATAATAAATTATCGAATTGTTATCGATTACTCGATTATCGGAACAGCCCTCATTGAGACACACTGGTAGGTGAAATCTTTCTCTGATGAAATTAATTTGTATTTATGTGTGGAAACTGATGTTGCTCTTTTAGGTAACAATTTACTTCACTACCGAACTTTATAAAAGTTATGGAATAAAAATACGAAAAGTGACTTTTTTCAACAAATTCAATAAAACTTGTTAACTTGACCACCTCTGTAAGTTGGTCCCCGTGCCTAACTTGGCCCTATTCTTTCAAAAGGCTCCCCATAAGATACACTTATGTCCAAAATGATTGTCGTATATCTATAAGTGTCTTCTTGTAAGAATATAATTTGATAATGATTTTGCAGGGTACTTTTAATACTGTTACTATGTGTATAATCGGGACAGGTATATTTGTGGTAAATTTCATAGGAAAAGAATTATAACTAAGAAAATTAGAATGAGTAAAACAAAATGTTATTAAATTGTCAAGAAACTTTTATTTTCGTTTTATTGTTCTTATTTACTGCTTTTCTGACATGAAATTTGCCACATACATGTCCTTGCCGATTATACACATACTAACATTGTAAAAGAAATACCGAGCGAATTTGTTATCGAATTATATTCTTACAACAACATATTTATAGACATGCGACAATAATTTTGGACATGAGTGTACATGTTACTTATTATTCTGTAAGTTTGTTACCTGTCTCTGTCGGAACCTGCCTCATTGAAGCAATATTATTTCTATGAGATAAGCTTAAATTTACCTCTGTATATTTTGTTTTTTCGTTAACAATATGGGTGTTTTGAGTATTTTCCGTAACTGACGATTTTATGCGCATTCTATCGTTATAGATGCAAAAGAGAAATATATATGCGTCTTAGCGTTTTGGTGGTGATTAGACTAGCATATTTAAATTACATTTAATTCGTAACGTATGAATGGCGAACTAAGACACATTTATTATATACGGTATATTTATATTGCAGAAATATTTCTTACCATATATATATATATATATATATATATATATATATATATATATATATATATATATATATATAATGTATTTACAAAATACGAACTAATATGACAACAGGATCTATAACAGTTTTTGCTTCAAAACACATATATTTTTTGTAAGCAGGCAGCTTTTCAATGGAACAGATGGTAGCCAACATAGATAAGCTTGAGTGTATAATAAGCATTCTCAACACGTTACAGACACCTAACCATTTTTGGAAGCCTTTATGGAAGATCAGAATGTTTTTTTTTCTTTCTCATGCAGAGAATTAAAAAAAAAGTAAAGAATTTCCTGAAACTTAACACTTGAAAGAGAATTAGAAAAAGTGTAGAAGAGACATGAGCTCTACATCTTCACACTAAATATAATTAAAGTAGGCATTTGGATAAGGGTAGCCCAGGCAGAATAATTAAAAATGAAAAATTTCCTAAAAGGGAAAGTGTGTAGGGTGTATAGTGAGGAAGGATGAATGGGTTGATGGTTATCTCTTTTTCATGGAACGTAACAAGAAACGCATCTTGCCTTTCGAAGAAAGAATTTAAAGGTACAGGAAATGCCACGGCTATCATTACTCCTGTAGATTAAAAAATATTGGCTATTGTCGTCGCCAGTAATCCCTTCGGGTGCTTTCCTACAGTCTGTATATTCCAAAAGACTGCCTGCTTAGTTCAACATTGCCAAGGTCAACTCAATGAAAAAAAAAAACGTATTAAAACATCACCAGTTCGAATGAGATTGACTTTCCACACTTAATCTTGAACTTGGAGTGAAGATTCATTTGAAAATTCAGTAGGAAACGCATTTAAAACTAGGAAATAACACTTTTCAGTAATATATCCTAATGTGAAGCTCTCGTATGCAATGCATGGAGTCAAGAACAAGATTTTTCACCTTATTGATTGATTGATTGATTGATTGATTTAGTTACGTCCTTTATCAGCAGCGATTCCATATAGAACGAGACATACAGTTTAAAGTGAGATCTGAACTACTGTAATGCCATTTTGAATCTAACCCAGTACCTCATGTACAGGTAACGACAAAAGTTCTTTTCGTTTGAAGAAATTAGTTTCGTAAATAACTTCAGAATGGAAGGACAAGTTGAGTACAGTTTTCAGTAATTTGAAAAGAGTAATTTTCTGTGCGTTCCAGCCATACCACCGTTGCACGTTCCAGCCATATCACCATTATTCCGAAAATAAATTTTACCAAACTAAAAGAACTTTTGTCGCTGACTGTACCAAGTTGTTGGTTGGTTGAGTTAGAGTTTAGCGCCCTATTCAGCAACAAAGTATACACCGTACTAGTGAGAATAGTAAGAGTAAAAGAAAATACTTTTCCTCTTTTCTATCTTCATTGTTTTCCATTCTTTTATTTTCTCTTTTTGCGTACATTTCAAGTCTGAATAAAAAATACCGTCTTCGGTTAGCAAATGCTATTTCGAAGCTCCACGTATGCCATACAAGTCAAGGGAAGAATGTGATATGAATTGTTGAACTCATCCTGCATGTATACATCAAGCATAAAATATTTTAAACATACCCTATCCTCCGAATTCTGGCTCGAGAGGATCGATGACTGGATCTTCAGTTGAATGGAGTTCCGGAAATCACCCACCAAAAAGTTCTCTCTCAATCCAGTTTAATTCTCAGCTTCCGTCTGCGATATTAAACTTACGTAAGGGAATGAGATAAATATATTTGGTATATTTGTTAGAAAATATCTGAGGCGTTGTTTTGTAAACATTGATTCAGAAGAAATATGAAATAATAGATCTCCCTTTAACGCCTCGGAATAGAATTCTTTAAAGTAGGATATCCAAACTACGGCCCGCAAGAATCACTAATTCGGCCCGCTACAGTTTATATTGATTTAATTGTAAAAGCTAAGTAAATCACACAAAATAATAATAAGATGTTACACAATGACTGACATAAATAATAAAATTGAACATTGTAACTGTAGTCTATTATTATCAAGTATTCTGCCTTTCGGCAGGTCCTGGAGCTAATGAGGTTCCTTTTTCGTATTTTAAATTAGGTCCTGGAAAGGTTTCTTCCACGTTTCTCTATCTTCTGCTTCCTCTTAATTGTGATTAAAGAAATTAAATTTATCCTTAAAACTTACAATAAGTGGGCATACATAGGTAATGTACATTATGAAATTAAACATTATAATTACGATTAATGAGATTTTTGTAACTGTAACTTTCCAATGACAATTGTTTGCTTTTGTGGATCTATAGTTTACTGGTAGAAATTACCAGCAGCGACTTCAAATGCTCGTCAGTTAACTTGGAAATCTGTAAATATTTTTTGTATATTTCATTTTTGAAAGTTTTTTTTTCATACACATAAGTAATTCCGAAAGTGATTCCCACGAGCAAATTTATGCAACTGATCAAATTGTGTGAGTAGAAGACTTATAAAAAAGAAAAAAAACTCCAAATGATGATTTTATTTATTTATTTTAATATCGCTACACTAAATCAATCATTTTCATTTGAAGTTGATGAGCAAGGGCTTCTTGAAGTTTTTGACTGAATGTTTGTCATGTATTAACATGAATGAAACATTTTTTTTTTTATCAATTGGGAATGAAATAATAAACAACAAAACAACGACAAAAACAACAAGTTTTTGTCGAAAGGATTTAATGAGAGTACAAATCAGGCAGAAGCTGATTTTTCTCTTTGTAATTTTAAATTAAGGTCATTCGTATGTTTAGTTAAAACTGTATAAAATGCTAACTTTCATATAATTAACAGCTGACATGATTAGTTTTAAAACTTCGACGTATCCAAGGATTTTCCGCGTAAAGATTGTTGATCAATAATGTAATATATGATTAATAGTTTGAATTATCGCTATTTTCTACAGTCTGTGATACGAAAGCAACGACACGTTTATTTTTCCACATATATTTTTGCCACCATCAGTAGTAGACACTTTAATTTTTACCGTGAAAGATTGTTTTTCTAAAAGCATTTTCAACCCCTTTAAAAATAGCTTCTCCAGTGGTCGTGCCGCGAATACAATAAATGTCAAGAAGCTCTTCGCACACATCATAATTTTTATCTATGACTCGGATAATAGGTAATACATAAGCAGTATCTGAAATATGTGTTGGATCATCCAGAGCTGAAGAGAACCACTCCAAGTGTCGATTTTTGTCAGAAAATTGAGTTAATATATTTTCTGCAGCATCATCTACTCTTCGAGCCACAGCGTTTGCTGACAAACTGATTTTTTTTATTTTTTATTTTTTAATAAATTGGCTTTCTCCGAACACATTTCTTCTGCTGCTGCAATCATATGATCCTTGATTAATTCACTGTCAGTAAATGGTTCGTCATGTTTCGCTATTCAATGAGCCATGTGGAAACTAGCACGAGTTGTTGCTTCTTGTTTAGCATTGACTTTCTTAAACACCACCTGTTGAAATTTCAGCCCGCTTTTCAAAGAGTCATATTTTTCTCATCGTAGGCTTCCTGTAAATTCTTACTACTTCACTCAATCATGAAATTTTAATATTCCATTGTTCTTTAAATGTTCTACACTCATTATCTATCTTTCGCCTCTTTTGCATATTTATACAAATCCACATGCAAGCATCATAAATTAGAATGCCCCGGATATCATTATAAGGCAGGGGTTTGAATAAGTAGAATGCATTGGTTTTATGTACTCACAATTAAACACACTGTATTTTCACTAGAAAACTACATTCACAAAACACCCTAGTCGAACTCACTTTTTAGATCTCACTCGCCGCTCTGAACTCAAAACTTCGAACTGTCCAACTCTCAGTTGTGTCCCATATTTATACAACGTGCATAGAACATATTCGAAAACACTCGAAAGTACTCGAATTTTTCCCACAAGCGATGACGCAGCGAATTTTTTCAAAGCATGTTCTAGTTCTACTGCTCGCTATCGTTATCGCTATCGTTAAGATGGCGCTGTACACTTCGAATAACCAAGCATAATTGACGTTTTCTTTTGTAATTCTGCCGTTCCCCACAAATTGACGTTAATGCTACATTACGTTGGTATGTGCTTGCTAGGTCTTGGCCCTTGGGACTTAGTGGAGAAGTCAGTGTCACCTTTAGGCTAAATAGTTTGGAGACCTAAACGGGGGCTATAGACGCACACACTTGCATCAAAGATTTGTTTTATCATGCATATTGGAAGATTTTTTTTTTTTTTTGCCCACACACGTGCCAACTTGCATTACGGAGGAGACACATGATTTCTTCCGCTGTCGTGATTGGCGGACCTAAGTATAAAACAATCAACTTATATGAAGAAGTACATACACGATAAACTTGTATGAAAAACGGCAAAACCATCATGCAAGTTTACAGATTTTGAAAACTTTCAACATGCATAAACGAGGCCACACATGAGCAACTTGAATGTGGTTTTATCATTTTTCATGCATGAAGAAACCTTCCAACATCTGATCTCCGGAAAAAATCTGATTTCCAAGTTCACATTTTCAACAAATATTAAGTTTTTACTGACTTTCTTAATATCTCTTTAGCTGGACTTGTGCGGTTATGGAAGTCCCTGCTTCAATTCTTGTAAAGTGGCAGAAAAATATAACACGAAAATCGAAAACTGCGGGAGTTACGGACACGCAATTTTGGAATGCACTTCGTATATATTCTTTTGACAAAAATTCCTTTCCTTAGCCTTTGAAGGATGGATGAGCATTTCTAAAAAGAGAAACTGAAGTCAAACAAAGAAAAAATAAGAACAAAAGATGGATTTTTAAAAAGTTTGAAACAAAAGGAGACATTTTAGAAAAAATGTTTAAAACAAAAGTTTTATCAGATTTCCAAACTATACTGTACATAAGTGTCGGAAGTCTTATAGACTGGCTTTGTCCGTCCGTCCGACCGACCTTCTGCCGAGATACAATTTGTTGCAATCGATTCAGCGTCCCAAAGATAGATTCCATCTCCTGCGTTAACTCTCCATTCAAACAGAAAGTGGTTCAAATTAGTCATTTCCGTATTCAGCGCTTATCACTATAGAACAAAAATGGTAAAAAATATCGAGAGGCTGTTTTTTTAACTATTCACCGTCTTATAACAGCATATCATGACTACCCATAACACTATCTAAACCGGAAGTGATCAAAATTTAGTACGGTTTCAACGTTTATCGCCATACAACGAAAATGGTAACAAATAAGGAGAAGCGGTTTTTTGCAAACGATTGAGCGTCTCAAGACAATTCCTAGTAGCAGAGACAACCGTGCAAACCACTTGCTGTAAGCTTCAATTTCAAGTCGGCCAAGTTTGCATCCAGCTTGATTGAAAAACGTGCAAGCATGCCGCAAGTTGGATTCCAGTAACGAAGTTACATGGGAGCAACCTTGCATTCAATGATCCATTAAAGCTTGACGCAAGCGTTTTACAAGTCAAGTCAAGTCAATAGCCAATGTACGGCCAGTGACGCTATAACGCTCTTCGGAGGACCTAAAGCATCACTTGCAAGTACAATAAAAGGCAGATTGTATGAAAGCATACGTTTTAAGTGCAAGCGTAGAAAGCCAAAAGCCAAGGATGCGCCAGCTGGCCGAAAGCTTTCTTGCTATTAAGGACATATCATGATCATCCACAATACTATACTGAAAGCGGTTTAAATCTTGACTTACGTAGAGCAAAAACAGTAAATGCTATCAAAATATGATTTTTTTTTTCAATCGACTCAGCGTTCCAAGATTAGGTTCCATCTGCTCCGTTAATCTTCGATTCAAACCAAAAGTGGCTCAAATTGACCATTTCCTGTTACAAATTTATCACAATAGAAAGAAATTGGTAAGAGATAGCAAGAAGCGTTTTTCTTTGCAAGCGATTCAATGTCTCAAAACAATATAACGTGACTACCAACAACACTCTACCAAAACCGGAAGTGGTTCAAATTTACTATTATTTCTGGTTTCAATACTGATTTCTTACAGCAAAAGCGGTAAAAGATATCCGAAGCGGACTCTCCAGTCGAGTCAGTGTCGACCGGAAGTCGTTCAAATTTACTATTACTTCCGGTTCCAACACCAGTTTTAACAATTATCACCATAGAACGAAAACAATGGTATAACAAGAAGTGTTTCTGGGAACAATTTAGCGTCTCAAAACACAACATATTATGACTATCTACAATAATCTACCGGCACCGGCAGTGGTTCAAATTTATTATTATTTCCGGTTTGAATACTGATTTTCGTAGGGCAAAACCGGTAAATGCTTCTCTTGAAAACGATTCAGCATCATAAGAATAGATTTCATCTCCCTCGTTGAAGCTCTATTCAAACCGTGCTGTGGTTAAAATTAGCATTTCCGGTTTCAACGTTTATCGTCCTTGATAGCGAGAAGAGTTTTACTGCAAACTATTCAGCGTCACAAGGAAACATATCATGACTGTCCACAACACGCTACCGAAACCGGAAGTGGTACAAATTTACTATTATTTCTGGTTTCAATACTGATTTCGTACAGCAGAGGCGGTAAAAAGGTATCCGAAGCGGACTTTTCAGTGAATTCAGTGTCCTAAGAATAGGTTCTATCTCCTTCTTTAGTCCTTCGAATTTACTCAAACCGAAAGTGGTTGAAATAAATATTTTTTTGTCTTAACTTTTATCGTCTTAGAAGAAAAAACCGTACGAGACAGCGAGTATTGACTTTTTGGTATGGATTCAGCGTCCAAGGAACAGGTTCTTTATTTGTTCTTATTACTCTATTGTAACCAATAGTTAGGCCCTATAGATGCACCACCTCAAGTTTGAGTATTAAATTCGCATAGTTTGGAAGTCTTAGTTTCACACTATGAGACAACACTCACTTATTATTAACATTATTATTATTTTCTTGCGTACATTCTAAAAGTGCGTAAAAAAGAAATCCACATTCTATTAAAAAAAATTACTTCCTGTCTTATTTCCAATATTTCAAATTTAGCTCATGCAATGCAATATTCATTGTTATTATTTGTTGAAGTTTAGCGTCCCTATTTGGCCTCTTTTCAGGCTCAAGGATATACGAGACATTGACCTAGTGGTTAAGGTGGTATCATTCTAATGCTTTCAAATTGTAATGATTTCTCACCTGTAATTGAACCCGGACCCTGCTCACTAAAGTTGCAAGCAAAATCAACTCTTAAAAATTATTATTATTATTTTGTTTTAAAAATCCGCCCCAACCGGGACGTTTTTCTCTTGATCTTTTGCTTCGTCGATTGGTTTGCGTAGATTTACATAATTTGGGCCGTAAAAGGGGCTACTTTGACAGCGGGGATTACTTTGACATTGAGCAGGGCTACTTTGACATATGAATGATTCTTCCTTTCTGTGAGCGTCGTTGCATCTCGACGCATCTACTCCAGCCGCTGAACGTGAACTTGTATGGGGCACTAAAGAAGTGGAGAGCCGTACTGAGTTCATGATGAAAGGAGACCTGACGAAGCGGATCGATTCCCAAGAAACAGTTCCCTTTTCTACTGTCTCGACTCATGGATTCCCTGGCTCCCACCATAGGCGAGAACTTGAAAGCAGGATTCCGCGCTACAGTTCTGGTTCCCCTGAATGTTGAAGCTTCACTCTCAAAGTTACCCAAAGAGCCCGATAGCACCCAGGTCAAGGAAGACATGGACGCAAGTCTGCTGCAGTTTCTTCACGATTCCAGAGCGGGGCCAAGTACCAGAGCGAGGACGAGCGGAGGGAAGCGAGGGAAAAAGATCTTGGTTTCTCCTGGAAAGCGGTTGCTCCCATGGGATGAAGAACCGGAAACTGGAACCAGATATGAGGGTAAAAGAGGGAGACGTCGGAGAGTCCTTGGTGACGGAAGACGAGGTCATCGAGGAACCTCTGATAGAAGAATTGGAAATCGGACAACCATCATAGCTTCAAAAGAAACCCCGCCAGGGAAAGAAGGCGAAGAAAATAAAAAGGTAAAACGAAAACAACTGCGTCATCTGTATGTGTGACTTTCGAAAATACAAGGGCGGAAAAGAGTGGATTCAGTGTGTCAGATGCAAAAAATGGGTTTGTGGGTTTTGCAACATTGGATCCAAAAATCCACAGTATGATTGTTACGACTATGATGTTGACGATTAAGGCTTTCATTCCGTTGTTACGTGTAAAGATATGTTAATAATAAATCTTTAAGAAACATTTGTTTAAAGGTGTATAATCATGTAAAAAATCAAGATTTCCTGGTTAAAAAACATATAGCATATATTATGCATGATCCGAACAGTGTTTTATACTAGATTTACATTAATTCCATGTTAAAGTAACTCCGTACCTCGGGTAACTTTGACCTTACGCAAGAAATACATAAGGTGTCAAAGTAGCCCAGCGACTACTTTGACAGGTTTCGTCCAAAACTAACTTGCAGAAACTTAAGTTAAGTAGTGGATGTGAAAACCTCGATCCTATTGTTATGATGAGAATAGTATCATTGACATTTTGCAGCCAGTGGCCCCTGCACACATGTAAAATAGTACAAAACCTGTCAAAGTAGCCCTGTTTTACGGTATAGAGTACAAGATCTGTAAATCAAAGGAGAATTGGAACTACTTCAATGAGCTCGATATTTTTGCACTAGGAACCGAATCCAGGGTGTTAACCCCTAGAGCAGCGAGGAGAGCTGTTCTGTTCATTTCACTTTCTTAACTACCTAACGCTTTCTATTAATTTGGGCGAATCCCTGTGAAAGAAAAAGTGAGCCTAAGTGTCGACTTTGGGAAAGCTTGTTTAGAGCCACTTTTGGGGAACTTCAGGAACTGTTGTTCAGGAACTGGGGAACAACTTGTTTCCCGTCTAGACGCCAGACGGTTGTATATGTTTAACTATTTTCAATTCACCTTATCTCTTACCAGGGAGAAAACGTGCACAATAATTCAATTCTTGTATGCGTTGTATCGTTCATCCGAGTTGTCAATTTTTATCTCTTCCTCCAAGCCCCTAATTTCTGGTCCTTCATATAGTCCTCGAAACCACAGGGGATAAATAATTTGAGGTTTGGAATTTTGAGTCCTTATGCTACACCGTGGTTATTAAGCAAGGGGTAGCTTCAAACCACGACTGGAGATGGGAGAGGGGAAGAAATTGATCTCTGGTACGAGAAGTCACTGTTGATCCTAGGCCAGTGGTGGACAATATTGTGTCTGTGAGGTTTTTTTTTGGGTTTTCCCGCTTTCTACGAGATCTCATTTTAACAAATCGTTCATAGTAGAGATGGCCAAAATTTTCCGGAATAATTTCGGGATTCGAAAAAAACAGAATTTAGAAAATTTCTATTTCGTAAAACTCCGGAATTTTATAAATTCCGGATTTTTCGAGTTCCGAACTTTTCCGAATTCCGGATTTTTCCGAAATCGGACTTTTTCGACTTTCGGAATTATTCCGATTTTATTTCCTTTATTCCGGAAAGTAAAATTCCGGAATTGGCCATCCATAGTTAATAGTCAATCATTTTCATTAATAATCCGTCTCCTTAGCCTATACGGAATAGTTGTGAGACATAAACCCATTAGAAATTTCCGGGCTTGAATCCAGTGCGGTTAGGGTCCACAGACCATCATGTAAGATTAATCTTCATCGTATAGGCTCTTCGTCATCACGATCCCTCGTCGCCAAAAGAGCTTGCCTATTCCACTGAACTGGTGCAGCACAGGAAAGGAAGAAACTAAACTGGCCATCGTATCTCTACTCCATTGGCCGTGTGACCCACCTAGTTACACCAGACAAATAGACTAGAGTACAATAGACTAGATTTTTGGTACAACTTTCAGACGAAACAAGATAGTTAATTTTGTT
The DNA here is from genome assembly GCF_964235325.1 of Thermobia domestica. NCBI lineage: Eukaryota > Metazoa > Arthropoda > Insecta > Zygentoma > Lepismatidae > Thermobia > Thermobia domestica. The sequence continues at coordinate 117,009,934 of NC_137465.1, forward strand.
AGTAGGAATTAACTATGATTTCAAAATAATGATATTTCATTTTTTTTTTCTTTTGCATCAATTAAAGATTGCAATTGGTGTGAATTTAAGTGTTTGTTTCAAACTAACTGATAAAATATACTCGTTACTCTGCCACCCTTATTCTAATATATCGGGTGTTCTAAAAATGGTGTCCACGGACCACAGAGCACTATTCTACAAGTCAAAGCGAAAATGTTATATGATTGTATGCCCTCCGAGGCCTCCTTCAGCCGCTATGGGGAATCAAAATTTCACTATGTGGCAACGTTGCAGATTAACTTGGAACTATTTGCATTATTCTACTAATCCATTAAGGAATTACATCGATTGCTACACTAATAAATGATGCTAGTACCTATCTATATTGACTTCAACTGCCATCTGGAAAGAATTGATGTAACTATTTGATAGTTTGGTAGATTTACTGGTATGGTTCTTAATCTGCGACATTGGCACATAGTGCAACTCGTGTCTCCAGACGAGGGTCCGAAAGGTACACAAATATATACATTTTTTGTTTATCTTGACTTGTAGAATAGTGCCCTGTGGTCCGTCGGCGCCATTTTTAGGACACCCGATATAAGAAGTTCAACAAGAAAAGGTCACTCTTAACTAGCAGCCTTAATGTTGGACTAAAGAAGAAATTGGTCAAGTGCTATATTTGAAGCATTGGACTTTATGGTTCAGAGACACGGACATTACGGAAGTTAGAAAATAAAAAATATTTAGAGAGCTTCAAAATGTGGTGTTGGAGGAAGATAGAGAAGATAAAATGGACAGAAAGAGTAACAAACGAAGACGTTTTAAAACGGGTAGGAGAGAAGAGGACGCTTCTAGCCACTATCCTTCATAGAAAAGCCAATTGGATTGGACTCTTCTTGCGAAGAAATTGTCTTCCTCATACCGCCATAGAAGGAAAGCGAGGAATAGGAAGAAGAAGAACACAAGTAATTGATGATTTGAAAAATAGAAGAAAATTTTGGGAGTTAAAAGAAGAAGCTGAAAATCGAGAAACATGAAAGAAACATTTCCAGGTCCAAACTGAAAATTAAGAAGAAAGGAAATAAGAAAAAAAGAAGAAAAACATCACTAGTCCCAGGATCTGCCAAAAGGCAGAATACTTAATATCTCTTACGCAGCAGTTCATATACTTTTTTTTAAAATTTTAACCCCTCTCCTCCCTTAAGGGACTCATGTTAATCTAAGTGACATGACAGAAATTAAGTTCAAAGTAGGTACTATGTTCCAAAATTCATTTCAATCAATTTGGAGTGTGGATTTGTGTAGCAGACAAATATACAAACAACATTATAGAGATTATCTTCTCCTTTCTGCGCTTAGAAGAGGAGTTTTCGAAAACACTGGGTCACATGTCCAATTACTTTTAATGAAAAGTTTATAAGTCAAGTATCATCTCCCTAACTTGAGTGACTGCTGAGATACTCTATTCTTGACATAACACTTGAACACCCCTCCCTCCTTGGAAGACACATTTCAATGAAAATGACAATATAAAATCCTGGTGTGAAGCAGGGTAAAAGTAAAGGAGAACGCGGGAGACGCCGTTCCCTTACTTCCAGAAAATATCTATGGTGTCCCTCCACTTACTAAAAAATTACAATGGACAAAGATTGCACAGGGGACGGTATGATGTCATGCGTCCCCTACTTTCTAATATCCACTTTTACCCCTGGCTTGAGGTAGGTCTATGTTCAAAAAATTAATTTCAAACGGTTCAGCTATTTTTTTGTTATGCAGAAGAATGCTCTTTCTTTGCTCGAGGAGATAAGGTTTACGGAAAATAAACAAATAATAAATAAATAAATAAATAAATAAATGAAATGAACTCTTTGAGTTTAATGTCTCGCGATTATGCCCTTTAGGTTGAGGAAGAAGATGATTAAAACAAATGAATGATGATGGAAGAATTAGTGGAATGAGGTAGTGGAAATAAGCGGGAGTACCCCGAGAAAACCCACAAGCACGATATTGTCCACTCGCAAATAAATATTTGAAAAGTCACCACTCTTCGTTCTTTAAGATACGCATAAAAAATTCTACGTAGCCTACGGTTCAGCTCAAAGTAGGTATCATACAATGCTCGAATATTCATTTCTAATGGTTCAATGGTATTTTTTCTTTTCTTTTTTTTTCAATCTAAGATTATTAAGAAATATCTTATTTCATTGAACAGGTTTTATTAGGTTGATACCTTTCTAATATGACGAAGAAAGGCCAAAAACTTTTGACCATAAGCGATTACGTTATGTATTCAGTCACAATAATTTAAAACATGTTTTCCGTCCATTACATTTAAGATGATATGTATACATCAAATATACTGAACGAAGAAATAAAATTCGTACACAGGATATTGCTAAGTAATCTGATTGTGTAATCAATGTCATCTTTAGACAACGGTTAATTCCATTTCTTTCCCATACAATGAACCATGACCTTCTCGCCGTGAGAAATGTTTTTCTTCTGGTGTTACAAAAGGATGAGCATATTAGATGCCTTCAGGCGTAGGAGGTTCATTTCACACACAAACACAGAGATACACTGACAAACGAGTGGATTCGCTTCAAAGAGAAGGAAATGTTTCTCTTTTCTTCTTTCACTTTTTCTTTCTTTCTTTCTCTCTTTTGTAAAGAATCTTTTGGTTAGGTAGCTAGGTATACGATCTAGACTACAAGACCTCCTATAGTACGATAGAGGGCGCCCCTTTGAGCAGACAACAACCGAATCAACATTGTGCTTTCTTGTGTGGATTGGTCCATCAGTGCGCCAGGAAACTTGGCGAAGGAAAGGCGGGTGACTTTTCATCTCTTCAGGAAGCAGCTCTCGATCACCAGTCTCTTGCGTCAGTGGCGAATTGTTTGAACGTAATAAGACATTTCGCATATTTTGAAGAATAACAGTGTAACAAACAGTGAATTTTCTATTTGCTTCAAATGACTGTTTCATTTTCCCCTCATTTGCGTTAGAACTAGTTTCTTTTGTTTACACATAAAAAAATCAAGTTTATTTGATGTTGGAGCACCGCCATGCGACGGACGGGTGACATATTACTGACGGACATTGTTTTAGTAGTAATGGTGTTGTGTGACGTACTTCAGGGAAAGAGTTTGTTAGTGACAGCTGATAGACATGAAGGTAAGGCTTGATGTGCTCAAAATTCGTGTTCCATTCATTAAAGGATGTTTTCCAAATAGTCTAGTAGGTTGAAAGGATTATTTTTTCTTCGTTCGTTTGTTTACTTGTAAGTTTAGCATTTTTTTTTCTTTCTTTTAATAACTTTAACCACAGCTCAGAGTACATGGCTGCTCCGAGGCGCAAGCACTTACTAGAGAAGTTTAATGAGTGCTCATTAACTATTAGATTTTTGTGTGGAATTAATTTCGAAATTTCACTTTCAAACCATTAAAAAAAGGTCATGTTATGTGGCATTTACCAGTGAATATAATTGATTTTATTACTATATGATGCAATCGTCGTCTTTAGATATTCATAAATAATTAAATATGGATAATTATTTTTATATTTTCTAGTTCCTTTTTATTGGTCAATAATATTCTTAACACATTTGAACTGGATGAACAAAATTTCAATGTGTAATTTGAATTTTGTTTAATACAAAATTTAGATAATCGTGGTAAAAACAAAATCGATCCCGGAGTTAAAAAATCATTACCCAGTTCAATGTATTTCAGTAGCCTTTGTCTTCTTGATGGCCTTTCACACCTCTTGGGGGAATTTCCTTACTTTGAGTACCACTGTTCTATTGGATACGTTAAAAATATATATATAAAGCGAAACGTTGTGATTTATCTAGTAGGTAGCGTAGAAAGAGAACCAAGTAAAAAATAATATTAAATAAATAAATAAAAGTTGAAGTTTATGCCCTTAATGATATTAGAATCTAAATCACATGTGCTTTTGTACTTCTATCGGAAGTCAAATTCGAGTGTTCCGCACCACAGAAGAGAACAATATTATTGAAACATATATTATACAATAGAAGACAGAGATCGAGTTTATTATTGAGCTTTTGTTTTAATTATATCACAGAACACTTATATAGATGAAGCAATATTTAAAAGAGTTATCACTGTACTGAAGCTTCTGTCCAAAATCAATTCCTTACTGTTGTTGAGCTCATTTGTGGCTGTATGGTTAGCAAACGCTCCTTCGGTGCAGGAGACCCCGATTCGATACTCAGTAAGAGATCATGAGTTTCGGATTCCACGTAAACTCTAGGTCCACGTCTCTAATAGTCTCGGTACTCATAGGGACGTTAAACACCAAACAAGCCAACCAAACAATTTACTATTGTTCTACCAACAACATGGCAGTGAAACCAGGACTGAATATTGGCTATTTCTATACTTCCAGTGGCTAGCACGCACGCCTTTGACGTAGCCATAGGTTCGATTCCTGGTAGAAAAGCATTTGAAAACATTCGGTAGCTCTGATTCCTCTTAAACGGTAAATCACATTTAATATAGAATCGGTTCTGCAAATGGATGATAAATTTCAGTAAACTATCAACCAACCAACCACAACAAAGAATTAGCACTTTTGGACGCTGCTGAGAAAAAAAAAAAAAAAAAAGAAATCTTATGGTTAGTCTAATGATAACCTGAACTCCAACTTGCTGTAAAGATTCTTTTTCCTTGAGCTACTAACGCTATTTTAACTTTCTTATGTTTAGATAATAAAGTAATGGCTGAGGAAAGCAAACCGATTTTTATTATAAGACTAATATCGTGTAACAATTTCGCCAACTAAACACTTTGGAATCAGACAAGATAGTGTCGGATGAAGTCAAAGTCTTTAGTTGGCGAAACTGTTACTCGATATTAGTTTTATAATAAAACTTAGTTTTGCTTCCCTTAGTGATTAGTTAATTATCTCGTATAACAGACAAAGCTGGTACAGCGGGGGACACTTCTAAATGGTACACCTTAGCCGTAAATCTCCATATGGCTGTACCATTTAGAAGTGTCCCCCGCTGTACAGTATAATGGAGAATTCTTACGTTTCATGTTCATTCTTCGAACAGAAATAGTCTTATCACAATTATTTTGTAAAACTAATTGACTGCACAACTAAGAATAACCCCCGAGGAAATCAGATTTCGAGATTGGAGTATGTCTGTTCTGCCAACATTACACAGTGAATGAAATAATTTAATATTTCTCAGTCACATCACATTTGATCTTATGCTGGATAAAGAAATAGTAGATTTATTGTTGGAATTTGATGAATGAAGACTCTTCAACCTACAAGACATTTTAAAGATCTATCAAGGGTTTATTATTGTTTTCATTCTGAATATAAAGTTGTTCTTTATCACAATGATGAAAGGTTAGTCCAGTATGTTCAAAATTGTTATAAAAGTACAAATTTGTTCAAATATTCTTCTCTTGTAATAAAAGGCTTGTACTAACAATAGTATGTACCATATTATATTAATACTTGCGCTTGAAATAAAGCCGCGATGGATTAGCGGGGAAAACATTCTATCTACCACTGGGTGCCTCAAATACAATCCTCAGTAGAGACGGGATTTAGTTCTCGTTCCAGTGCGACTCAGGGGTTCACTCTATATCTTTAAAACGGGTGCCGCGGTTGGAAAAACTTAGTCAAAGGCTAGTTATATGCGAGACAAGAATTGATGCTGTCTCATCTCGAAAAGATGTAGTGAAGGTGATGTCTCATCTCGGAAAGGGTATTTATTTCTATTGAAAGAACTCTGTCTCATCTTGACAAGATATCATGAGAGTGATGATTTGCCTCGGAAAGTATATCTATCTGTTTCTATTGAAAGAGCTCTATTTCACATCAAAAAGATGTCATGAAAATGATGTCTTCCTCTAGAAAGTGTATCTATTTCTATTGAAAGAACTCTCATCTCGAATGGATGTCATGAGGGTGATGTCTCTCTTCGAAAAGTTTATCTGTTTTTTATTGAAAGAGCCCTATCTTATCTCGAAAAGATGTAATGAAAATGATGTCTCCCCTCGGAAAGTGTATCTGTTATCTACTGAAAAAGCTCTCTCTCATCTCGACAAGATGTCATGAAAATGATGTCTAGCCGCTGAAAATGTATCTATTTCTACTAGAAAGGCCTGTCTCATCTTTAGTTGTTATGAAGGTGATGTCTCGTGTCGGAAAGTGTATCTGTTTCTATTGAAAGAATTCTGCCTCGTCATGAGTATTCTTTCTCGTTTCATTTTGTAAGCAAGACTAATAGGCGGCCGCAGAGTGGTGCTGCCTATAAATATACTTTGCACAACACTGTAATTGGGTATTAAGCCTGTTGTGTTGTATATTAAATAAATAAATAAATAAAATAAATATCGCTTTTGATACATCAACAGCAAAAGTATCTCCCTCCTGACTGCTGTAACTTTAAGTCGAATTCATTAGACTGCTATTACAAACGCCAGGACAGATGCAACTCAATTTACACCTAACATTTCAACCCGCAGATGACGGTAACCTGTGGCACACTGAAACAAGCTTTAGCTGTGGACTTGATGCACGAAGAATTTTTTCCATTTTGAGATTAATCTCTATTGTTTGGAGCGTGCTGTCCAATGAGTGGATATATCAGTGATATTATAATTTGTTGTGTGCTTAATATATTATTTCATTACGTTCTGCATGTGGAAAGAATGAATGTTATATTATTTTACATGACAATAATTTATGCGAAACAAAATGCGTGAAATGATAGGGGTTAGGAATGATCGTTACAACAACAACAACAACTACTACTACTACTACTACTAATAATAATAATAATAGGATTACAATAACAAAGGACTATTTAAGTTTTCTCTCAGTTGAAGAAGGAAATGATGAGTAGCTGAAGTAATGATCTCTGTTCACACAGATATTAGTATCTGGACTAGTCTTACATGAAAGGTGCGCAACTAGCTAACAATTTTTGTGCAACATCAAGTAAGTGGTTGGTGTAGGCAAGTGGTTACCGCATCATTTTCCTACCAAGGCAGCTTGGGTCAAATTTCCGCAAGTCCGAAATTTTTAACTTTCAATCCATACTCTATGGGAAATGCAAGATCTTCTTCTGTGAAGAAGGAAAGAGATGTTCGAATGACGAGACTGACGGGGAATTGCAGTATGTCCATGAATGTGAACAAAGATTTACAAAGTTATTTCTTTCAGTTGTCCCAGATTTGATGTTTCTTCCCACATGCTGGGACGTATTGTACCACCGTATACAGAGTATTTCACATTTTTTTTTTTTAATAAGCATATAAGCGTCTAATAATACATGACACCATGCGTTATTCCGAAGACGAGGAACCGTGGAGCTCTCGTTCCCTAACACTTCCGACTTCCCGCTGACGCATTCCGTATTCACTGCTGGCAAGGTTTACCTCTTGCCTACTTTGGACTCATCTTTATACCAGAGCATATCTGAAAATTCTATTGAGAGCATGTCTGAGAATTATGTTTTATAGGGAATTCCTTGCGCACACATTGGACATTACTGAAATATATGTTCCTGGATGTCATATGTGTGACTTCCTTTACACTGATAAAATTACTGCCACTCTACGGTTTCTCGTGTTTGAGATAATGCGTATTGTAATGTAGCTTTTTTACACTTTTGGACAGAACTAGCTGTGAAATTCAGTACTTTTCCTTATAGGTTCATTTAAACTCTTGAAATTATCTTGGTGTCAGGAATCACCTCCCAAACATTGTTGATGTTCTTTCGAAATGCCCTGTATATATTGCTTTAAGAACATATTTACAATCTCTTTTCGTTGTGGCTACATTTGACACACTTGCAAGAATAAATCTATGCAGAATTCTTTTTCAATGATGACGACACCCAACACTGGTGGATAAGTGTTTCTATTAGATCCAATTACACAGTGAGTGAGAAGAGAAAAAACAAACGCATTCTTGTATGCGGCAGACGGCGTGTCAGCGAGATAAGAGAATCTATTTAGTCATTAACAGAGCTTTACCAGACCATGTGTTTACAATCGCATGTACACGTGGAACAACTTAGATTTGCAACACGAAAAAAAGTGACATTTTGTTGGGTATCAATCTGATTTGTAGTGATTATATCTGACAGCTTTTCATCATATTGTGTAACGTATTTTAATAGCGTAGCATCTTTAAGCAATCAGGCGTTAACCAACGGAAACCTTCTAGACTTTCTGCTGCTACATGTAATCATTCTTCCCAACTTGGAAAAAGTCTTTTCTCAAATGGTTTATTATTCTGAACTGAGCTAATTTAGTAGTATAATATGATACAGAGGTAGGTATTATTGTTAGTTCTCTTCTCTGGTTTCAAGTGGACATTATCATTGCATTTTCTCCAAATATTTTTGTATTTGATACCATGGGCAACTTCAATCATTGATTTCTGTCTTCCATGCCTATGAACAGGCTTCATCTTTAAGTCTTGTGTACAATGGAAGTTCTCTATCATCTTTTTGTCTTGCATGTGACTTATTATGTTAATCGACTTTTCGTCCTATACACCATGAAGACTTTAATCGTCCTATTTTCCTGCATACCACGAAGATGTTAGTCGACTTTTTGTCTTGCGTATCGTAAAGACCTTATTCGACTATTTGTCTTGCATTTTACGAACGGTCTTGATCGTCTTTCTGCCTTGTCATCATGAAGATCTTAATTGTTTTTTTCTTTTCTTGCATACTATGGATAGCTTTTACCATCTTTTTATCTTACACACCATGAAGACAATCGTCTCCTTGACTAGCACACCATGGTATCGTCTTCTAGTCTTACATTAACATAAACGACCTTAGTCGTCTTTTTGTATTGCATATCATGAAAACTTGAATCGTCTTTTTCTCTTGCACATCACGGGCAGTTTTAATTGTCTTACGCCTTGACTATCATGGACGGTCTTAATCGTGTTCTTCTTGTACACTCTGGAGTCGTCCTTTAGTCTTGCATACCATAAACGATCTTTGTCGTCGGTTTGGTTTGCACACCAAGAAGACTTTAATCTGTCACGGGATGGTCTTAACCATCTTATTGCCTTGTATACCTTGTAGCTTATTGCCTATAATCCACTCTCTATGTTGCATTCACGGACGGTCTTATTTATCCTTTTATCTCTCAGGGAATCTAGGAGATGGGACATATCCGAATCCCCCCTGTAAGTCAGAAACAACTGGCTTATCGTTTCTCGTCTGCTCTTTCTCCAAGGCTCTATTAAGTGTACATAAACATAAGTATATGGCTATAGTAGTTATGTTGTGTTAATAAGGGTAGTTTGGGGGTGGGTTGGAGAATATTCTGCTATTATATCTTCTGGAGGCTGGAGGATTGGATAATTACACATACAAAAGTTTAGAAATCTATAAATTAAAATAAAACATTTTCCGCGCTAGTTACTATTTCGTTTGGCACAAAAAAAGCCTTTAAAAGTTCCTTCTAAATTTGTATGGGCTTCTGCTGGATTTTGTAATTTCATAAACTGACATACGAATAACAAATAAGTATTACGATTTGCGCTTATGATTATGTTTAAAAAAAACCTTTCATAATGTTTTACGTTTTAAAATCTCTATGGTTGACAACTTTTAAGACAGAGAAGGTAGTGTGAACTGAGAGACGTTTATACAAAGCAACAGTAATCCTTTCTTTTGATATCCATGCGCCTTTGCGGCCGTCGCCACTGATGGCTTTCTGCACTCATAAAAACCCGACACAACTTCACACTTGCTCTCGCTGTTTTATCGGTTTGCCCGCTCCGCAGTCTGCAGTTAGGGTAAACGATAAGAAATATTAGTTACGCGCTACACATGTTCTTTTCCAAAGTCTCTATTATTAATATAAATTCGACTTCGCTTCAGTTGATGCAAGTAGCAACTTTGAAGAAATTGTATTTTGTGTTCTGCTTGTGACTGTGTTCTGCTTTTGAATGGTTTTAGATTTTCTTTTTACACATGCGTTGAAAATTGTTTTCCAACGTGACATAGTAGTAAACAGTGGCGTATTTACGATTTTGTTTCGGGAGGGCTTTGCTAACTTTCGGGGGAGGGGCTTTGCCTAAAAATGTGAAAATTCTACAAGATATTTCATGTACTTTACTATAATAGGTAAGATTTCTGGGGAGCTTAAGCCCGAAAGTCCCCTAAATACGCCACTGGTAGTAAATTATGTGAAACTTATGCAAAAAAAAAAAAAAAAAAAAAAAAAACGTAACGATAAATTACCTAGCTAATCCTGGCCACAAACTTTGATTCTACATGCGTCTAGTGTGAATTTGTTCTAGCGTTAGTTTTGTTAGCACGTATAGATGTAGTTACAATTATTAAACTATCTTGGTCTGCACCTCTGAGGTCCAAAGTGTACCTTCCATAATACATTGCTAGTACACAAAAATTAACGTGGAGAAAAGGATTTTGAGTGAATAATTATTTATGAAATATTACCAAAACAAAGACAAAAAACTGGAGTTATCTGTACGATCATTTGAACAAGACTATAGCACGGCCAACAAGAGATAGCCTCTGACGTTTCTTACCACATGCGGTGGGACATTGCAGCCCCTACTTTGATACCAGTGTTACCAACCACGATCACTTTGTCTTATACCATTAATTAAATTGCCACTACAGTTGCACCGAAAAAAACTTTGACACGCGAGTAATGGCAATGTCACTGCGAGCTGTCAGAGACCTTCTCTTACTGGACGCACTAGTCGATAGTGTACTATAAATTCAGGGGCGGATCCAGGACAGACTTCTGGGGGTCGCGGTGGGTTGTAATACTGCTACTTAGAGCTATTTTTAAGAGCTCCAAACTCTGGGATGGGTTCAATTTATATATAAAATAAGAAAGTTTCCTTTTCTGTGGGGGGGAATCGCTCCCCCCAGATCCTCCCCTGTATTTATTTCTTTTTCGAGAGAGAAATTGAAATTGATTGAGTAATATATGATATGTAGAATAACGTTGATTTTTTTGAAATAATACATAAAATAGTTCGAAGTAATTTCGAGAAATCTGCAACTTCTGATCCTTGTCATCAGTAAACTACCCTTATTTGAGATTGAAAAGTGAAAATAACAACTAGCCTGACCCTAAGAAAATACTCTAAATACGAGTGCATAAAAAAAAAAAAAAGATTTGTTTGTCGAGGAAATCAAAATTCCTATTATATATATATATATATATATATATATATATATATATATATATATATATATATATATATATATATATATTCTATTCCTATTATATATTTTATATATATTTAGGGATCAAACATTCGCTGCACTCGCTAACATCTATAGAACTGAATTTGTTTAGCTTATGACAATTTTTTTTGCGTCACACCTGTGCTTGCGAAAAATAAAAAAAGAATGTGATTAGTCTGTGGGTTATTACTACTGTCATCGTGCAGCATATTTCAGAAATACAGTGTAGCCTATTTACATAGTATTTTCATCTGAATCGTATATTAATATCGTTTTCTTAATTAGTTCAGTTTAAATAAAAGTCACGTTTTATATTAAACCAATAAAAATATAATAAATGTATTGAAGACTTATAAAATTACAGGTTACGTCATTTTGTGAATGTCTTTTTTTTAAAAAAAATACTAGTCTTCCTTTATTTCTCTCCGTTGGTAAGACATTTCCGAATGGAATGCCAGCAAGTGTTAACATAAGTAAGGGCCAACAACATTTAAAGCCATCAAATAACTAAAACCATCACATTTTTCACACTGCGGGCGTGAAAAGAGTACATAAATTTCGCACTTATAAAATGACCTCCAGACAATTTATGCTCCAGTTTTCTTTCCCTACTTTATTTTGATCTTTATTCTAACGTGGTTTGCCTTATAAAGTATGGGTGTGGCTCACAACAGTATGCGGTGCTACATTCGTGTACCAAAACGTACATCTAATCAGTTTGTAATATATTCTTTATCTTGTATTTATTTACGTAATTTGTAACACTGTACAGTGACATGACAATTCGTAATCTTATGTTTTGTATATTTCTTAGTAATCCGATTATCTAGCATCTATCGCACAGTCTAATAAATATTAAATTATATTTAAATGAACTATTGTTCAGGAAGAGAGAATACCTAAATTTATGCTCTTTTAATATGCACTCGCTTAATATATTTTTCTCCCATATAGCTAAATTGTTAGAAAAGAGCTTTTCATGCATGGTCTCGAGTTCAATTTCTCGGCCAGAAATTGTGAAGCAAGTGAGGAGTTAAGTGAACTAAGAGGCAGTGGACGACCGTCTAGAAAGCCAAAAATAATGTTTCCGAAATTCGAACCTATAATGACCAGAAATAACTCAGTTGAACATGCATCGTCTGCCCTGTAATAATCCTTTGTGAACACTATTTTCAGGTAGTTTATTCTCATTTGATAAGGGTTTATATTAAAAATTAGTCGTATACCTTTCAACATGTTGTACAACATCTCTTTCAATATATATCTCGCCTTATTGCATAGGGTTGAGTTGATTTTGAGTTTAACGTTCCCTTCAGAAGCGAGGCTATATGAAACGGGACCTACTGATTAACGTGGAATTTGCACCACTTGAGCTCCCGCCGGGAATCGAACCCGGGCCTCCTACGCAAAGGGCGCGAACGCTAACTGCTTAGCCACAAAGGAGCTCTTGCCTTGTTGCAACTCTTTTATTTAGTTGGAAGAGGCTTTTCCTACCTTAAGACTTTCGTCCATACATGATGAAATTAGAGAAAGCTGCAATTGTTGTTTCTAAGTAGTTGCGTCTCTATTAACTACTTAAATTTATGGACAAAATGCGCTTTGCATGGTATTTGGAATTAAATTTCGATTTCCAATGTTATTTTTGATCTTTCCGATCCGCCACTCGTTCATTTTGAAAGAGGTCCGTTAACTTGGAGTTCGTCAGAAACCGATTCAAACATAACTTATACCAAAATTTTGTGCACATTTTGTGCAGTTTTGTGCACCACATCTCGGGTTTTGTGCACCTTAAGAAACCTAAAATTTTTCAACGGTATGCCAGGCCTGAGTTCGTCCTACCGGAAAATCAGAAAAACATATATAAATTAATAGACCGAGTTTTGTGCAGTTTTGTGCACCACTTCCCGAGTTTTGTGCACCTCAAATAACAAAGATATAGCCCCTTGAAAATATTGAGTATGCCAGGAACTGGAGTTCGCCTAACACCGATTTCGGTAAAAGTTACATCAATCGTTAGCATTTATTTTGTGCAATTTTGTGCACCACTTCCCGAGTTTTGTGCACCTCAAATAACAGAGATATAGCTCCTTAAAAATAGTGCGTAAGCCAGGCCTGGAGTTCGTCTAACACCGATTCCGGGAAAAGTTACATCAATCGTTAGCATTTATTTTGTGCAATTTTGTGCACCACCTCCCGAGTTTTGTGCACCTCAAACAACAGAAATATAGATCCTTAAAAATAGTGCGTATGCCAGGTTTGGAGTTCGGATAACACCGATCCCGGCAAAAGTTACATCAATCGTTAGTATTTAATTTGTGCAATTTTGTGCACCACTTCCCGAGTTTTGTGCACCTCAAATGCTAGAGATATAGCTCCTTAAAAATAGTGCGGATGCCAGGCCTGGAGTTCGCCTAACACCGATTCCAGCAAAAGTAACATCAATCGTTAGCATTTATTTTGTGCAATTTTGTGCACCACTTCCCGAGTTTTGTGCACCTCAAATAACAGATATAGCTCCTTAAAACTAATGCATTTGCCAGCTGTGGAGTTCCGATAACATCGATTTCGGCAAAAGTTACATCAATCGTTAGCATTTATTTTGAGCAATTTTGTGCACCACTTCCCGAGTTTTGTGCACTTCAAATAACAGATATATAACCACTTGAAAATAAAGCGTATGCCAGGCGCTGGAATTTGCATACCACCGACACCGGACAAAGTAATATCATTCCTTAGCATTTAGTACGTGCAATTTTCGGAAGGATCAACCAAGTTTAATACACATTAGGTAACTGAGATATAACCACTTGAAAATAGTGCACCATGTCCCGAGTTTCGTGCACCTCAGATAACCGAAATATAACCACTTGAAAATAGTGCGTATACCAATATCTCAAGTGCGTACAGCGCCAACCAAATCTCTTAGTAGGCCTGTGTCAAATGTTAGTGCTCCTTCTGTAGAGTTTTGTGCACAATGTCCAGAGTTTTGTGCACTTCTGATACCCGAAATGTAACCACTTGAAAATAGTGCGTATTCCAATAGCCCAATTGCGTACAGCGCGAACGAAATCTTTTACTATGTCAGAAGTTAGAACTCCTTCAGTAGAGTTTGTGCACCATGTCCCGAGTTTTGTGCACCTAAGATCTCGAAATATAACCACTTGAATATAGTGCGTATACCAATTGAACAAGTGCGTACAGCGCCGACCAAATCTTTTACTATGTCAAATGTTAGTACTCCTTGTGTAGAATTTTGTGCGCCATGCCCCGAGTTTTGTGCAATTCAAATCCCCGATATATAACCACTTGAAAATAGTGCGTATACCAATATCCCAAGTGGGTATAACGCAGACCAAACTTTTTAGTATGTCAAATGTTAGTACATTTTCTGTAAAGTTTTGTACACCATGCTCTGTATTTTGTGCATCTGTGATACCTGAAATATGACTAATTGATAATAGTGCGTATACAGATAGAACAAGTGCGTAGAGCCCCCCTTCCAAAATATCTTAGTATGCCTAATGATAGTACTGCTTCGGGATTGTTGTGTGCACCATGTTCCGAGTTGTGTGCACCACGTCCCATGTGCAACTCAGATACTCGAAATATAACCACTTGAAAATAGTACGTATCGCAATAGCCCAAGTGCGTACAGTGGTGACCAAAGCTAGTTTTACGACAAATTTTAATATTCATCGTGTAAAGTTTTCTGCTCCCTATACCAAGTTTTGTGCACGTCTGATAACTGAAATATATCTACTAGAAAATAGTGCGTATCCCCACCAGAAAAGTTAGTACAATACCGGGCAAAGCAATTTTTGTCAAATATTAGTACTTAATTTGCACAGTTTTGTGTACCATGCCCCCAGTTTTGTGCACCGCAGATAACTGCGATATAATTACTTTGAAATACCCGTGTCTGTACAACGCCAGCGAAAGCAATTCGCGTGTCAGATATTAGTAGTCATTTTGTGAATTTTTGTACATCATGTCCCGAGTTTAGTGGATCTGAGATAACAGACATATACCCAAAGGGAAAAGTGTATATTTGTTTACTCTGTGCGTAAAATTTCGACCAAGGTAATTGTTATATTAAACAACTTAATACTAATTTTATTGAGTTCATGTGATCACCCCACTTAGTGGAAAATAGTTTGTATGTGAATTGACCCAGGGTATCCAATGCGGACCAAAGCAATATTTACGCTAAATGTTAGTAGTGAATTTGTGGAATTTTGTGCATCAAGTCGCGAGTTTTGTGGACCTCAGATAACAGAAATATAAATCCTCGAATTTAAATAAAGTCCCTGTTCATTCATTTAAATAAAGTGCATTCATTTCTTCTTTAGTCAGAAATTAATTAAAATAATTAATATCAGTGTAAGTTTGTCAATGCAATCCACTTGATAAAATAAGGATTCTTTCTCTAATTCCTAAAAAACTATTGAGAACTAACAGAAATTTAATATTTTCTTCTTAAATAAACTCAGTGCAACAATACTTCAAATTCTCATTTCAGAGCCAAATGTTAGAAATAAACCCGACAACAGTGAAAAGTTTTGAAGCTAGTCTAAAGCGGTCCATTTAGTTGTAGTACATCTTCAAATTCGAAATTTAACTAGCTCAAAATTGTGTCCAATTTTATCCAAGCAAGAAAAATATTTGTACCATTAAATTAATGAGGGAGGGCAATTCAAAATTTTGCCGCTTCGATCCAAATTCGTTATATAACTAGCTCAGAATTTTACCCAATTTTTGTCCACTTCTGTCCAACCAAAAATATTGTACCATTAGAATAAGCGAGGGAGGCTTATGTCAAAATTTGACAACTTTGATCACATGTAATGCTACATCTTCAAATTCGAATTTTAACTAGCTTAGACTTTTTTGATTTTTGTCCCATTTTGCCCAATCACAAAAACAATTGAACCATGCAAATAAACTAGCGAGTGTCATTTCAATATCTGACCACTTTGATCATCTGTAGTGCGACATCTGCAAATTCGAATTTTAACTAGCTTAGAATTTTGCTCGTTTCTGAATTGTGGGCAGTTTCAATTTTTTGCCACTTCAATCGCCTGTAGGGCGATATCTTCAAATTCGAATTTTAATTACCTCATAATTTTGTCCGATTTTTTACATTTTTGTGCCATCAAGAAAAATTTTGTTCTATCTAAATAAACGAGGGAGGACTATTTGAAATTTTGGCCACATCGATCACTTGTAGTTTGGCATCTTCAAATTTGAATTTTTACATGCTTATAATTTTTGTCCAATTTTTGTACAATTTTGTACCATTGAAATAAACCAGGGACGTCATTTCAAAATTTGGCACTTCGATCACCTGTAGTGAGACATCTTCATATTAGAATTTTAACTAGGTTCGTGGCACAAAAATCTACAAAATGTGAGAAGATACTAAGCTAGTTAACATTCGAATTAAAGATGTCACACTGCTGGTGACCAAAATGGAAACAATTTTGAAATGGTTCTCCTTTCTAATTTGAGTGGTACATTTTTTCTTGATTGGACAAAAATTGGCTACAAATGTACAATGTTCTGAGGTAGTTAAAATTCAAATTTGAAGATGTCGCACTATAGGTGATCGAAGTAGCCAAATTTGAAAGTGACCCTCCCTCGTTTATTTTAAGGGTAGAAAATGTTTTCTTGAGTGGACAAAAATGGATAAAAATTAGACTAAATTCTGAGCTAGTTCAAATTCGAATTTGAAGATGTCGCACTATAGGTGATCAAAGTGACCAAATTTGAAAGTTGCCTTTCCTCGTTTATTTTAATGGTACAAACTGTTTTCTTGAGTGGACAAAAATTGGACAAAATTCTAAGCTAGTTAAGTTTCAAATTTGAAGATGTTGCACTACAACTAAATGGGCCCAGTCTAAAGCAGAGACAAAAATAAAACCTGAACAAATGCCTGAATCGCAGTTCCATTTTTAAGTGGATAATAATAAATATAACAATCTTATTGAAAGGCTGTTTATGGGATTCAAGCATCTCTTAGAATAATTTAGTTATAGGAATGTCAGTACAACATACAGGTCTTATTCTTTTGGAAAGAAATTACCATTCAAGTTGAAAAATCTTGCAACTATATCAAAACGAAAACCACAAAACCGAATAAACTATAAAGAAAAGATTTAGTTAAAATGTACTTAAATATTAAATAACACGGACAAATCAAATAATTAGTAGGGAACACTTGTACTCGGCACAGAGAAAAGAATGTACAGAGTGGTCCGGAAGTGGGCGTACAACCCCTTTAGTTTCAACAGTATAGTGTGGTAGCCTTGAAGCCTGAAGAGTCATAAACATCGGTATTATCACCATCCATGTCGTAACACGGCTGCATTCTGCGCCAAGTTCTCGCAGATGTTTTGCGGAGATACTCCGGAGTCGCAAGGGTGAAGACATGTTCCACAGCTGATCGTAATTTCTGCGTTATGTCGAGTGTTTCTTACTTGTTCTTTATGAAACCCCAAAGAGCATTGTCTGGAGTAGTCAGATTGGGACTTATTGGATGCCAGGCAAAGGGAGCTGGAGAAGATGCACAACCTCTTCCACTCCAGTGGCCAGGAAACGTCTGATTCAGGTAATTGCACACTTGAATCGCGAAGTGCACTGGTGTTCCATTCTGCTGTAACATCTTACTGTGACAAGCAATGTTACCAGACAATGCCAAGCAATGTTACCAAACAAATGTGGGTAAAACTTAAAACCGTCAGAAAACACCAATTAGCGGTACGCCACTTCCGGACCGCGCTAAGTATTTAAAAATAATCAAGAATAGTTTCCTTAAAATATTTAAGGTAATAAGCGAAGTGATAAGCTATATATCTATTCTTCGTAATTACACACACACAATTTTCACTGTGTTATATTTCACTTAAGAAACAATATATTGAAATTTGGCGTAACACTCACTGTGCACCTGTCTCAAGTTGCCTCTCCCCCCTTGACTTATAAATTTCGACTCGAAATCAAAATCAATCGTTTGTTTTGCGTGCGGGAGGGGGGAGGAAACTTCACAAAAGTTAAAAAGAGGACTACAAAACTGGAATAACGGCACAAAATTGTAAGGAAAGATGTTTGGTATAACAATCAAGTAAGTCATTTTAACAAAAACTTGGTAATAGAATTCAGAGCTCATTCGTGGATAAGCGGTTAGAGTGCGCGCCTTTGGAGCGGGAGACCCGGGTTCGATTCACATAGGGAGCTCATGTGGTTTGGATTTCACGTTAAATCAGTAGGTCCACTCTCATATAGCCTTCCTGCAGAAAGGCACGCTAAACTTAAATTCAACTCAACACAACTTGATAATAGATTTCAAAAACCCATATCTCTCTTACCTGAGCTACACAATAAACGGGAGGTAGTGCACAAAAATGCTACATTGAAACAAAAATTACCGTCGTCGGCATTAAACGCACTGGAGCAATTCACATACGCACTATTTTCAAGCGGTTATAGGTTGGTTATCTGAGTTGCACAAAACTCGGGACATGGTGCACAAAACTCTACAGAAGGAGTACTAACATCTGACATAGTAAAAGATTTCGTTGGCGCTCTACGCACTTGGGCTATTGGTATACACACTCATTTCAAGCGGTTATATTTCGGGTATCAGAAGTGAACAAAACTCGGGACATTGTGCACAATACTCTACAGAAGGAGCACTAACATTTGGCATACTAAGAGTTTTGGTCGGCGCTGTATGCACTTGAGATATTGGCACACGCACTATTTTCAAGTGGTTATATTTCAAGTATCTGAGTTGCACAAATCTCGGGACATGGTGCAGAAAACTCTACAGAAGGAGTACTAACATTTGACATAGTAAAAGATTTGGTCGGCGCTGTAGCACTTGTTTCATTGGTATACGCACTATATTCAAGTTGTTATATTTCGTATATCTGAGTTGCACAAAACTCGGGACGTGGTGCACAAAACTCTACAGAAGGAGTACTAACATTTGACATAGTAAAAGATTTGTTGACAATGTACACACTTGGACTATTGGTATACGCACTATTTTCAAGTGGTAACATTTCGGGTATCAGAGGTGCACAAAACGCGGGACATGGCGCACAAAACTCTACAAGAGTACTAACATTTGACATAGTAAAATATTTTTTGGCGCTGTACGCACTTAAGCTATTGGTATACGCACTATTTTCAAGTGGTTACATTTCGGTTATCTTAAGTGCAGAAAACTCGGGACATGGTTCACAAAACTCTACAGAAGGAGTTTTAACATTTCACATAGTAAAAAATTTACTTGGCGCTGTACGCACTTGGGCTGTTGGTATACGCACTATTTTCAAGTTATTATATTTCGGGTATCTGAGTTGCACAACACTCGGGACATTGTGCCAGGGCCAGCTTTAGGTGGTGCGGGGCCCCGGATTTACAACTAACTTGAACCAAGGCCTGAAGAAATAATATATATATATATATATATATATATATATATATATATATATAATATTGCACTCTCTACTGGTCTAGTAGTTATAACCATTTCCCTTTATAACGTTTTTCCATCTGCAAAATTATCTGGTGAAAACACTCACCCTGTTCATTGCTTATAGCAGCTAATTTTTCAGAGAAATAATTCAAATGGAAATGCAGACAGTGAATGAATTTTAAAATACATTTCACCCTTGTGCCTCGCAATTTTTCAAGAAGATTCTGTACCTGTATTTCATAGTTTTCTTCTCTTACAAATAAACCTATCGATTCGAAATATAGTTTTTTGACCAAACTAGATAAGTGTGGAATATCAAGAAACAAGCGTAAACAGAATTTAAAATGCTTCCGTCCATAAAGACAGCCGTAATGGCCAAAAACCTGATTGATCTGAATAAGCTATAACAATGTGTTTCAAGTTTGAAAATTTAATTTTATTTGTAAAACGGGTAAAAGGATGAAAAAAAAAAAAACATTAACCGACACTGGGAGGATATAGACATCTATTTCAGGGTATGCTTATCATGGCCGCCATCTTGTATCTTGCTCGACTTTTTAAAATAGGATGGGGGTCATGTAATATATCAGATTGGGTTAGAATTTTACGAGAAATACAATGGTGAAGTCAATGTTTCCGTAAGTTTATATTTGTAAGACATATCGAAATGCACATTGAAATGAATTCGTTGGTTCCAAGATTTCTTAACAGCTGTATCTTTTTGAAAAGAAATCAAGTCAGGAAAACCTAATGTACGCTAGTGAGAACATCGTATGTAGCTACTTATGAAAGGTATAATCAGCTTGAAATCGTTATCGACTGCAGACAAAATGAAATGGTGATGAGACGATCACAAACCTTAAGGAACTGATGGAAGATGGATGACATATTTTCCATTGGATTATTCGAGTTAGAAGACAAACCTTCATAAGCAGCTACCTATTCAGTATGCACTAGTATATATTCGGTTTTTCTGACTTGATTTAAAAAAATGTACATCCACGGGATTTTTCGCAGGAGAGGGCAAAGTTTGTCCACTGGTTTTGTATCTTTAATATATAGCTACAATAAGAGAAAGGATATGCAAAGAAGTCGCAAGGAAGATTTATTTAATACCATCTCGGTATTGAGCATAGTATCGGTATGAAGTCAGAGTAATACCCTGCGAACTTTCCTAGTTAGGGGATGTTCAAAATAAAAGAGGGTGTGCAACCAGAATAATGATATACATTTTTACACAAACTCAAAGAAAACAATATTTTTACGCCCAGGGATGTGTGTAAGGAAATTTGGAGGAGTATTAGGGGTGTTGTGGGTCTGCAGAATACTCCCTGGACATACTTTTTTTCTTTTTCTTTAAAATTTTTTTTTTAAATTTATTTATTTTATTTATTTATTTATACAAGTAACAATACAGACACAGTGGACACACACACTGCACACACAAATAGTATATCTATTTTTAGGCCGGAAATTCTCCGGTACTCCAGAGACTTATTATCAGGCCTATACAAAAAACTTAGTTTACATACCAGCCTATATGGCCGGATGGCCTCCTATATTCCACGAGGACAAAAAAAAAAAAAAAAAAAAAACACTAAAACACATACTATGAAATACATAAAGACAGACAGACACATACATATATATATTGGTGGCAACACTTCTAATACACACACCACAACTATAAAATTATTTTATTTTTTTCTTTTACATTTATTAGCACTACGACTGGTAACCTCCGGAAATCCTTGAGGTTAAGTTCCAGTCCTTGGCAGGGTTTCTTTAATATTAATCAGTATTATATTATAAATCATTTTTATAGCTGTTACTTTTTTTTACTACAATTTTAATTAACTATCATTTAATTTATTATTAATTTTGCATTATCTTTCAACAAGAAGACACATACATAATACAACCTAATGACATAATATGATTATGATAGACGGCTCTTCACAGAAGCTTTCGCTTGTGAGTGAGAAACCATCTTCATAAAGTATATATAAGTGAAATTTTATCATTTGTTCCTCTTTTTCCTCTTTTTCTTCCTTCTCTCCTCCATTTTTTCTTTTCCCTTCCCCTTCTCTATTTTTCCTTTCTTTTAAAAAAAAATAAAAAAGTAAACCCCCCAGTAGTTGTAGATAAGCATATTTCAAGTGACTTTAGTTGATTATTTACTAATTTAATACGTTAATTTAATACGTTAACGCTCTTAAGTCATCATTCTTTATTTCCTTTAACCAATTAGTTATTAGTGTTTTTAATCTATGCATTTTTCCTTCTTCCCTAATTTCTTTTGGAGTATTATTATAAAGTTTCGGAGCCAAATAATATGTTTGATTTTGTGATATACCCTTATTTACTTTTATAGTTTCAAGATCTTTTTGAGTTACTTTTCTTGTTCCATACCCATGAGAAATTTTATTCCATTCATTTTCATGCTTTTTTACATAGAGTAGGACTGCTTTTATATATAATTTTTCAACAGTTAAGACTGAAAATTCTCTATACAGGTTTTCTAGACTGTCTTCTTTGTTTTTATTTAAACATATTCTTTTATTTAAACATACTGTAATCTTAGAGTTGTAAACGTAAAAAAAAAAAAAAAAAAAAAAAAAAAAAACCGTACGTAACGAAGTTGTAAACGTAAAAAAATTAAAGAGATTACTCCAGCATTAAATTCAGAAAATATTTGCTTATGCCCGGAAACTTAATAGAAACTATTCATTTATTTGTTAGGGAGAGGCCATACCCTCCCTTGTGCAGTCCATGGATGTACACTCATGTCCAAAATGATTGTCGCATATCTATAACTGTCTTCTTGTAAGAGTATAATTTGATAATGATTTTGCAAGGTACTTTTAATACTGATACTATATGTATAATCGGGAAATGTATATTTGTGGTAAATTTCATAGGAAAAGAGCGTTCACCTCTAGTGCTTGGGGTCCCGGGTTCGATCCCAGCCCCCGCCAAGTGAACTTTGTGGTGGACAAACACCGTGTGCGTGGGTTTCCTCGGGGTTCTCCCGTTTCCTCCCACTTGCTTCATTCCACCATTTCATTCATTACTCATCATCACCGTCTCCTTTAGCCTAACCGGCATAACCATGGGACGTAAAACTCAAAGATTTCATTTCATTTCATTCATAGGAAAAGAATTACAAATACAAAAATTAGAATGAGTAAAACAAAATGTTGCTAAATGTACAAGAAAGTTTTATTGTTCTTATTTACTGCTCTCTTGACATGAAATTTGCCACATACATGTCTTTGCCGATTATGCACATACTCATTATAAGAAATACCGGGCGAATTCGTTATTAAATTACATTTCTATGACAACATATTTATAGACATGGGACAATAATTTTGGATCTGTATTTCAACATGTTGTGTTGTACTTGACAACCGAGAGTAGCAGAGCCACTTGGCCGGGGGCTCCGCAAGCATTTGCGGTCCCGCGAGCAAAAATGACATGTATTAGGAGCAAACATTAGTCATGGGATTTATATCACACTTATTTGCTGTTAAAACATCACTGAAGATTAGATTAGACTGGACAGTAGAGTAGACGGCATTAGCGCGGGGCCCGATTGGGAGAAATCGGTCCAATCGGCTTAAGGCCGGCCCTGCATTGTGCACAAAACTCTGCAGAAGGAGCACTAACATTTGACACACTAAAAGATTTTGTTGGCGCCGTATGCGCTTGGGATATTGGTATACGCACTATTTTCAAGTGGTTATATCCCAGTTACCTAATGTGTATTAAACTAGGTTGATCGTTCAGGAAATTGCACGTACTGCATGCTAACGAATGATATGACTTTGACCGGTGTCGGTGGTATGCAAATCCCAGTGTCTGGCATAAGCACTATTGTCAAATGATTATATATCTGTTATTTGAAGTGCACAAAACTCGGGAGGTGGTGCACAAAATTGTACAAAATAAATGCTAACGATTGATGTAACTTTTGCCGGAATCGGTGTTAGACGAACTCCAGGCCTGGCATACGCACTATTTTTAAGGAGCTATATCTCTGTTATTTGAGGTGCACAAAACTCGGGAGATGGTGCACAAAATTGCACAAAATTGCACAAAATAAATGCTAACGATTGATGTAACTTTTGCCGAAATCGGTGTTAGGCGAACTCCAGTTCTTGGCATACTCAATATTTTCAAGAGGCTATATCTTTGTTATTTGAGGTGCACAAAACTCGGGAAGTGGTGCACAAAACTGCACAAAACTCGGTCTATTAATTTATATATGTTTTTCTGATTTTCCGGAAGGACGAACTCAAGCCTGGCATACCGTTGAAAAATTTAAATATGAAAAATTTTAGGTTCCTTAAAGTGCACAAAACTCGAGATGTGGTGCACAAAATTTTGATATAAGTTTTGTTTGAATCGGTTGCTGACGAACTCCAAGTTAACGAACCTTTTTGAAAGTCATATTCAAGACGCCTTCTTCAATCTTTGTACTTTGCCATGTTCTATTTACAAAAGTAAAATGATACTACTTTGGGTTACCAAATACTAAAACTGGCATATGCCTTATGGTTGGAGTGTTAGTGTTTATTGGGTTAAGCTCATCGAATACTATCTTTGAGGCCATTATTTTAGAGCATGTGTTGGATGCGTTGAGTTAAGCCTTCCTTTAAAAAAGACTGTGTCCCCAAAGTCAATTTCTCACTGACAACAGAGTTTTGTTACAGATCCGGACTTTCCGTCTTTGGTTTGACAACGTTATTATTTATTGTTACTTTCATTTCTTTCGCGACATAACCTCACAGCTTCAACTTACTTTACATAATCGTGTTCAGTAATGAAACAAGACACGTTTCCTATTTTCCGACGAGAAAACTCAGTGCGAATAATTTTACTTACCTTATAGATTCAGTCGGATTTGTACCTTGTCGGTACTTAGGAGCGGATTAAGTGCGGAGCCAATGAAGCCCAGGCTCAAAAATCCCTCTCTTTAATACTAAAATATAGCAATCATCTTGTAGGCTTCAGACCCATGCTATTTTTTCTCGCTCGCGGTAACGCTGGAGTTAAGTCTTCTTCCACCAGCGTCTTCACGATACTTATTTTGTGAGGGAGTGAGCTATTTTGGGCCTCTTTACAAACCAAATTATTAGATTGTGGTGACAATTCCTTTGAAATAGTATACCTCTGTCATTTCAATGTCGTTTAATGACACAACAGAATCCTTTGCAAAGCAAAAATGTAAGAAGAAAACTTTTCTAATAATGTAGCGTTGTACAGCTTTACCTATTTGTATATGATTTTTCTCCTTTTACTCTATTAGTGTTTTTACAGGGACTGTTGACCATTTGGCTTGTATTTGGCATTTGTGTGTTACCCTGCAGTATATGAACATTTAACTGCTAATAGTGAATGTAATTAAATTAATTTTTGTGAACTTGGAGCACATTAAAATTTTACAGCATAGTTCCTGGTGTTTCGATAAGCCTGCAAAGCAAGGAAAATGTATGCGCTGGAATTATTCGTAAGATAGGGCCCCCTTGAAATAGTCGGCTCCAGAGCCCCAAAAGCCTTAATCCGCCCCTGTCAGTACTTTTAACCCTCCTGTAGATGCGCTAGTTTGGGTTTGCTCTTTGAACGTTGCTTAACATAAGCACCGCATATCCGTAACCTAAAGTACTATTATCTCTGATCTTCCAATTTAGTGCTTGTTCTTTCCCAAGACATTTGAGATATTTGTCGTGTTGTTTTCGCTTCCGTTTTGTATTTAAAGATTGTAGATTACTGCGATTCAAATTATACTATGGTTCTATTGCTTATGCGTCTGCTAGCCCACCTCTGATGAAGCAACTGGACACTTTTATCATGTTTGCACCTGGCTTCGTAGATACTGATGCTCTATTCTCCTGCTAGCCTGTATGTTGAAACCCATCAAACAACTATTAGCCCTACAGCTGAGAGAGGCTTCTTCAAACCTATGATTTTGATGCATGATATATTACTGATCATCCCTTCATCTTTTTCCTTCGTAAAATAAACGAGAAAGATAAGTAAGTTAGAAATGCAATAGGAAGTCAAACAAAAGGGGAAACGAATACACCATCAAATGAACAAGAAAATGTCAAAGAAAGAGAAACGGAAATGAATAGAGAACAAGAATTTTAGGAAACAAAAAATGGATCGAAAAATTGCGATCTTGACCAGTAGTTAGTTTTTGGATCAGGGGACACAAAACTTTTGAACGGCCCCTAAGCCGAGTTTTCGTATTTTCTACGGAATAAGCACATCATACTAAGTTAAGTAGTAGTTTGAGTTTGCCTATACTATATGTAGTCCTCTAGATATAAGGCCTACAAGAAAATTGGATCTTTTGATCCAATAAAAACACTAAAAATTTTAGTAATGATAAAAAATGGATCAAAAGATTGCGAACTTGGCCAAGAGTTTTAGGAATGATCCAAAAAATGGATCAAAAGATTGCGACCTTGGCTAATAATTAGTTTTTCGACCAGGGAACACAACATTTTTGAACGGGTCTTTTTTTTTTTTTTTAACGGAATAAGCACATCATACTAGTTCGGGTTTGGCTACTATATGTAGTTCTCCAGATACAAGCTCTACAAGAATTTTTTGCCTGAAATATATTGGATCTTTTGATACAAAAATAGAAGTATGGTATAGGATAGGCTTTACCAAGAAGTAAGAGAATGACGACTGCAGATTATTAAAGAGAGGAACAAGACTAAAAATAAAAACGTTAACTTAATGTTCAATGATTATATCTTCAGTCTAAAGAAAATGAGTGATAAATGCAAGGGTAAGATAATGAATGATTTGGTAGAATGATGATAGTAAGAACCTGGAAGATACACTCACAGAATGTTTATACTACGTACTCGGATGATCGGAGATTCGAACCATATATGTACTTTGTGCACCAAAGGTAACTGTCGAATAGCCCCCTGCTAAAGAGACAAACAGAGAGAGAAAAAGAACAGTAGAGAAAGGAAATGAAAATTATGTCAGATTATGTTACATTTTCTCGAAAATGCTTAGATACAGAATATGAAAAAGAGAAATTAAAAAGTAGAAAAATCTGAGAAATTATCGTTGCCAGCGCTAATAAAGCTACCTAAAATCTCGAAGTTTGAAAATACGTCTCAAATAGCCTTACATGAAGCTACACAGTAATTCAGAAGCGCCTTACACACAAAACATACTGCCATCTTAACCTTCCTTCGTTACTATTACCTTTTGTGGAATATAATAGGCTGAAACATAATTATAATGTAGCAACAGTGTGTCCAGAATTGTCATTATGCACAAGTATACTATGCCCAGAGGCAGGGGTAAAAGTGGGTCTGAAAAGGTAGGGGGAATGTAGGTTGCGGCATGACGTCACGCCGTCCCCCTGCCTATCTTTGCCCATTGTAAATTTTTTAGGAACTGGGGGGACGCCGTACATATTTTTTGGAGGTGAGAGGACGCCGTCCCCCCGCACTTTTACCCGTGCCCAGAGGGGGATCTGCAGGAAGTCAGTAAGATACTAATACCTGTATACAACAATTAGTACATCAAGTGATTTTTTCCCCTTACTTTGGAGCATTAAAACTTGAATTTTTTCCATTGTGACTTCCCTCATGAGCTGCTCTGATTTTACGGTACCTTTCTCGAATAGAACAGCTTTAGAATATTTACTTTGTACTGTACTTGTCCTTTAGCATGTAGAATGAGTAAAACATTTCTATGATGAATCAGGATCCATTAAACTGGCTACAATTTTATTAAAGATTGAATTCATAAAATGGAATAATCCAACCGTAATTGCTTGAAAGAAATAATTATGTATTTCTTGAGGGAGAAAAAATCTTTGAAATTGTATTCGTGATCGCTTGATGGTTCTGGAACGTCAACTGGCTTTCTTCTTTCTTTCTTTTCTTTTTTCTTTTATCTTTTTTTGTAAGCAGCATCTGGACCCATATCTGGAGAAGAAGAGAATCTGTTGCATTCTCAGTGAACTGGCTGAAGCGAGGTGATACGGAAAATGTTAGCTATTATGGTTTAGTGATTTAATAAAAGTTTGTGGTATTAAAGTTTGAATAAAATAGTTTTCTTTTAAAAAAATATTCTTTAAACAAAATGTTCCAATGAATGAATAAGTATTAAATAATGATTAATTGTTGAATATGGAATAATCATTCAAAAATTCGAGTAATGATATTTAGAACAACGCTTATTCGAATAAAAAGAGCACAGACATACGATTAGTGAAATTTTGAAAGGCAAGGTAACAGCATTAAGGAAAAGAAACATTCAGTATATTCAAACGTGAAAAAAATATAGTTCTTTTTGAATTGTGTATCAAAATATGTAGAAAAGGAATGAAAACATAAAATGGTACAGTATTTTTGATTTTTCATGTAAATGTTATCACCTGTAGCCTAAAGAAAGGACAATTAATTAAGGAGAATGGTTGTTGAAGGATATGGCCCGACATGAGAGGAAATAGAAAAAAAACAAACCTCAATGTTGCTCATCTAAAACTCACAGGTTCTAGAATCGAAGTAGGACCTCTTGTACCAAGAGTGGTGTAGCACTATTATTATAATCATTTTAGGTGTCCATGAACATTTTATGGTCCAGATGTTGTTCCAGTAAATTACATAATTTTCCAAAACTGACAATGTACCGATTTATACTGCTAAACTGTTCAGGAATTACTTGGTGAACATCAGGATGAACGAAAATACTTTATCTGGCCCGCCAATCCCCAGGTTGCAACATCGTTGAACACCTTATCCGGAGCAGACTCCGAGCAGAAATCTTAGCTGAAGCAACTGAGTGCATCATTACAAGAAGAATTGCATAATATTCATCTGAAAATCATTGATGACCTATATGGCTCACTTTCATGAAAAATCAAGACTGTTCTGCAGGCTAATTGTGGTCCTACGGTGTGTTAATCAAGTATATTATATTTACTACAGATCTTTCCATTATTTAGGTAACCATCTGAATTTCGAACGCTTTGTAAGTGAGTGCATTGTTATGATAAAGAAACGATTGTTCACGCGCCATAGCTCAACACTTTTGAGCTTCAGTTTACCAGACGCTCACGGCTTATGTTCTGTTTTGGAGCTAGTGGCGTGTACCTCCGGATTTTACTCCAACTCTCCCTTGAATAAAATACTATGAAAAAAATAATATCGAGTTCTGAAAGAAACGGCCTTTTTTAATAGGTAAATATCTTAATAAGTAGAATTTATGAAAAAAATAAACTCTACTTGTTAAGATATTTACATATTTAAAAAAGCCGTTTATCAAAACTCGATAGAGCAAATTTTGAGAAATGGAGGTATGCTTTTTATGCTACCAGTCAAGTTGTGAAATCCAAATTGACAAATCTCGAAATGTGCCACGTGTATAGAATACTAAATCATGAACGCTTTGTCAGAACTCGATAAAGGTTATGTACAATAAGAACAAAAATGCAATTCTTATATTAAAAAAAAAAGTTTTGTGGTCTATCGAATTTTGAAAAAAAAAAAAAAAAAACGCTCCTCATAGGAATTTAGGAGCTTGCAACTGACCTTGATGAAATTCTGCGTATGCTCTACTTGAAGCTACTAGGTTTTCACACTATGAACACTGCCCTTCAGGGTTGCCAACTGGCCGGTTTTTCACCAGGCTGGCCGGAAATATTGCTGTTATTTGGATTAAAGCCGGTGACCGGTACAAAGTTCTTACCAGCCCCCTTATGACCGTTTTTTTCAAATTTGTATCTAGTTCGAAGTATGGATTTAAAAAGAAACTTTCATTCTGTAAATCTAAAACTGTCATTTTTCACCATTTACCAATGATTAGATTTTGTTCATCTGTTCAGATAATTTTAAAGAGATGATAGGAACTGAAATCAGGGAAAATTTGAAATTTACTTGTAAGCAATTTTATACATTTATTGGGAGTGAAAAGGACTTCTTAAATCAATTTCGTGTAGCTGAAGTATAGGTTTAAAGAATAAATTTCATTTTCCAAATTCAAAATTGTCACGTAAAGATTAATATGCTTTTGTTCATCTATTTCGATAATTTTAAAGAAGTGGCAGTTACTGGTAAATACAATAAAATGATTAATTCCGATTTCAGTTTCTCATTTATAGTACACTGTATCTATTAAGCTTATTAGTGAATGTATTAAAGATATGCAGAATACAGGTGCTAATGCACTTTTGTTCACGATAGTACATTTCCTTCCCATGGATGGGTTCGAACAGAGATACTTCACACAGGCCTATATCACAGGAAATTTTGAGGGGATGCCGGTTTTCATATTTTCCAGAGTTTTCAACCCTACTGTCTTTCGGTCTTCGGGACGTAGTCGTCAACTCAACTATAGTCCCAAATGATAACCCTCGAAGTAGAGGTTAGGTTATCTAACATATGTTGACAAAGTTCATGACAAAATTTCGAATGTATTGACTTTTGTTCGAGGTACAAACTTAGTACCAGTGCGATTCGTATTCAAAGCAGATGCATTGTTCTGACTGACACATTAACATACTCTTCTGCACTGGTGCAAATCCAGGGAGGATGAGGGGGACATGTCCCCTACAATCTTGGGACTGGGAGGACTGTTTCCCCCAATAATTCGATTTGAAAAGTGTTTTTTGGGGATAAGTGTGATGATTTGTGTCCGTCTGCCAATAAAAAAAAAAAAAAAAAGATGAAATTGATTTCTCTTGACTTTTCCATTTCACCTCATTGATGTAAAGGTTTGAAACTTCATTACATTAAATTTGTCTAATGTAATTAATTATTGTTAGTCTATTTTTAACTATTTGTTTAATTCCTATAATGCTATTGAGATCATCATCATTTTGCTCAAATAACACTATTGTTGCATTATATATAATTGATTTTCTTTCTTCATAGTTTCGGGGAAGAGATTATATATATATATCAAATAAAAATGGCTGTGTTTGTGACTTCACGCTTAAACCACCGAATCGATCTTAATCAAATTATCAACACAGATGAGGTTCGGAACTAGGGTGGTCTTTATCATATCCCTTTGACAGTAGAACTTAGGGTAGAAGGAGGGGAGGGGAGATATACATATAAAAATAAATAAAACTTAATAACTATTGAACCACCTGACCGATCTCGATCAAATTTTCAACATAGATGACGTTTGCGCCTGGAAAGTTTTTTTTTTTTTTTTTAAATATTTTCACTTCGACGGTAAAATCTAGGGCAGGGTGAGGGGAAGGGGAGGTCAATATATAAAAATAAATACAACTTAACTCTTGAACCACCCAACCGATTTCGATCAAATTTTCAACATACATGACGTTCGGACCTGGTATATTTTTTATCATACCGTGCTCCGCAACATGGGGAGGGAAGAGGGATAATTATATGAAAAACACCGAAAATGACCAATATCATAGAGCGCTTTAGTAAAAGTAAAAACGGAACCAGGGCCGGATTTATGGGCGGTGCAAAGGCACACATGCCCCCCCTCGTTGTAAATATACATTATCTAAAAAGATAAGCTAGCAGTGAAAATGTGAACACTTTCCGAAACTTTCTGCTATCATGTTTCCGTTTGGGGCTTAAAAGAAAGCAGAGCTTTGCAAAGGCAATATTTTAAATCGATTTTCAAAATGTTGAAGGTAAAGGATTCTCCAAGCAAAACAATATAGCATTTGTCAAGTAGGGAAGAAAACAGAAACCGGAGGAGAGAACATTTTTTCCTGCATAACACTTGCGACCCTCTTTAAAATACTTTCCTCAGTTCTATGCATTAGTGTTGTCAGGGATAAAAAACACATGTCACTTTGAAGAGTTTCAGTGTGATTGATTATTTTGGTATTATTGCTGCACCCCCTTCAGACAATGCTGGATCCGGCCCTGAACGGAACATGTTACTATTTTTCCTTAATTTAAAACAGCGAAATCGGGGTGCGTCTTACATTCGAGGACGTGTTCGAGTAATTATCATGAAATTCTTAATTAAAGATATTATTAGCGTGTTATTAAAACTACTTTGTTAGTCATAAATATTTTTAATTTTGTATCATATTCAATCATTTAGACAGCAATAGTGTCCTGCACTTGCGCAGGACGTGTGGGTTTGTAAATTTATATTATTTTAAAACAATTGGCCTAAAGTTTTATGTGGAACATTGTGGATTCCTAAGTAAAAACATACCATAAGACAGCGTTACTTTGCACCAGATGTAAGGAATTTTAAAGAAAATCGCATGTAACTTACAAACGTAATGATTTAGAACACTGTATTTTAAACATATAATAGATATATAAGGAAAACTCACGCAAATGCGTTACTAAACATTTAGTACGAGTATGGTTATTGAAATATAAACATTGGTGCAAAGTAACCCCATCATAGGTGAGGATACTTTGCACCGCATGTATGTTCAACGTAAGAACATAATGTTTTCCAGTGTTTGTACCTTTCAGTTCCTACACAAAACTGCACGCAAATATTGATATTAGAATGATGGTACTTAGTATGAATTACCAATACTTGTAAAGAAAATTAGGCCTGTGTATTTTCTGTTACCGGCATAGGAACTACATTTTGATAGTTTATCACATGTCCCACAAAAATTACAACTCAGGAAGAGAAAAAAAAAAAATCCCGTGAACTGATTTGCCTTGGTTACTTTTTACATCGAAGAATATCATACCAACCGTAATCAGTGGAAGATTACGGGGTTTGGGGTTTCCAGGCTGAAACCCATTCAAATAGCAGGATTTCTTTTTACAAATCTAATGTTAGTCATTCCTATGCGTATAAGCTTCAAGCTCCCCCCCCCCCTCCGAAAAAAAGTATAGTGATTTCTAAGTAAAGTGAAGCCTTTCTGAGTGAAGACCCACTCAAACTATTTTCCTGGATCCGCCACATTTTTTCCAAGAAGAAATTCATTCCGGCATCTACCTAAATAGGAAATTTACCTAAAATTAGAAGGCAGGAGGTACCAGCAGTAGTAATTTCCTATCTAAGAAATTGCTTTGGACCGGGGCAAAGTAACCTCGATTAGAGGCTAAAACCGTCCTTTTCCACTTTTATTTTTTCTATGACTTTAGTACGTTTCACACTTCAATTTCAAATATTGTTTCAAAGTCTCATTATACATAGTTGTATTCTACGAAACTGACTTAACTTTGACGGAAATTCTTGTAGGTGATATCTTTCAAATTTTGTCGGCCTTTAGAGTGACTGCTTTCCATATGTCTACAGCAATATACCCTGCGGGTAATTGGAACTGATGTTAACCGCCAACATTATAGCCAAAATAAAGTTATATGTTCTATTTTTCGGTAGCAACTGAAACTTTTTCCTTACACTTCATGGTTTTACCGATGGAGGACTGTGGAACTATTTTGATGTTTTGTGCAAAGTTATCCCTAAAGTGCAAAGTAACCCTGTCTTACGGTACCAATTATTAAAAAAAAAAAAAAAAAATCTTTAAGTTTTACCATGCCAGTCCCACGGTTATGCCGGTTAGGCTAAAGGAGACGGTGATGATGAGTAATGAATGAAATGGTGGAATGAAGAACGTGGGAGGAAACGGGAGAACCCCAAGGAAACCCCCACACACGGTGACCAATTATAAATATGCATGTATTCAGATTGCAGAATGTGTTCACAACACTGGTTTGAAATACTGATATGTACACTCATGTCCAAAATTATTGTCGTATGTCTATAAATGTGTTGTTCTAGGAATATAATTTGATAACGAATTCGCCCGGTATTTCTTATAATGTTAGTATGTGTATAATCGGCAAAGTCATGTATGTGGCAAATTTCATGTCAAAAGAGCAGTAAATAAGAACAATAAAACGAAAATAAAATTTTCTTGTCCATTTAGCAACAATTTATTTTACTCATTATAATTTTCGTGTTTATAATTTTTTTGATATGAAATTTACCACAAATATACATTTCCCGACTATACACATAGAATCAGTATTAAAAGTACCCTGCAAAATCATTATCAAATTATATTCTTACGAGTACAAGAAGACAGTTAAAGATATGCGACAATAACTTTGGACATGAGTGTACCATTACTTCATCTACATCGCCTGATAAATAGGTCCTACAGTATAATATACAATAGGTTCACTTCGGAAATCATATTCATCTACCGTAATATGAGTCTCATCTTCCCCTTCCCAGAGTATATATATAGGAAAGGTATTACCGCCTCCCCCCCAATGTTGAAGACAGATTTGCGTCGCTGCTCTTCTGAAACGAAGTTGTGAATCATTTTTAATTATCCTCATGCACGAGTTCTCTAATTTTGTAATATTTTCGGAAGTTTTACAAGTATAAGGTTGCTCTGATTTCTTTGCGTCTTTCATTGACGTTCTGCCGCCTTTGAAACACGAGCAACACTCAAAAGTTTTGGATGCAAATTGTTTCATTGCTATTAACCTGGTTCGAAAGTTCTCCATTTCAGTTTGATTCTTTGACGGTGGATTTATTTTACCTCTTTGCTTTAGTATCAGTCCATACCGAGATCCGAAATGTACGCAGTACATACGTAGTTACAAAAGTTCGTATAGTATAGTACAGAATATTCAAAGAACGTTGCCCGACATACTATGATAATTCAAGAAGGTATCACTGGGGTCTGCAGTTGTAAGTGTATCCTCGTGTCACCATCCTTCTTTGTGTTACTAATATATATCGGGGTGCTTTATTACAACCTCCTATTTGTAAGCTTAATTTTTCAGTACGAAATAGCAAAAAGCAATCATTATCTAATTAAAAGTACACAGGTTTCTTTTTCTCATCAAACTTAAATTCCTTTCTATTCTTTTTCATTTCCACATATAAAGGATATCACAATTTAAACGTTCCTTAGTGCAACACTCAAGGTATTGCACATAAAAAGTAGGTTGGCCACTTCAGCTTGGACCAATTAAAGGCTACAAAGTTCGCACGATTCAGATGCGGATGTCAAGTTAAAACATAATGAGAACATACTGGATACTATGACATCGCAGTGTGCTGCTTGTATTCTGTGTAAACCAAACAGAAAGAGCAAGGAAAATACAACAAACCCTACTGTAGATAGAAGACAGTGATGATTGACAAACAATCCGTAATCGATAGTTTTGCAGATACACTACCCGTGGATTCATGACTAATCGTACACTGCCAACACTTGTTTTATTGTATTCTAGCTACATCATTTCCTCCCATTCTTTGTTCAATGTCTTCCGTCTGTACTGGGTATGACCATAAAAACCCGATCTTACGTCATACATCAGTTAGTTGGAAAAAATCTTCCAATTTAACGACCCACGTTATGTCCTTAAGCTAAGGGAGACGATGATTAAAGCAAGTGAATAATGGAAGAATTGGTGGAATGAGAAACGGGAAGAAAATCCACGGACACGATGTTGTCCACCACGAATTTACTTAGCCTTACTTAGCCTTACTTAGCCTTACTTACCAGGGACCCCACGCACCTGAGGTAAGTGGTCTACCACTGAACCACCGTGCCACCATCAGCCTTTGTCTAAACAAGAACTGTTCGACTAATGTGGACTCATCGAATATTCATTATTTAAACATTCGATAATATTCGATATTCAAATATTGAAAACTAAATCACTAAAACATTCGAATAATATATGATATTCAAGTATTGAATATTTGGATATTCGAAATACAGCCCAAAAAAAAGTCTGGAATAATTTTATCAGCACTAGCTTAACAGACAAGATGCTATGCATTTCTTTTGAAAAGAAGAAACTGTGATGAGTTGTCTGCATTTTTCAGAAAATTATATAAAGAATTCTGAAAGAAGAGTTCAGTCTAGTTTTTCTTTAGTTAACCACTGAATAAAAATAGATATTAAATTCTGAAGAAAGCAGTCACTTGTTCCTGTTCTTGTCATCTGAAGGTTGCATTCCGCCATATTCAATCGCTTCATCTACCAGTGAGAAATCACGTCCATCAAGTTAGGTGATATCCTTCTTCGTAAAAGTGAAGTTCTCTGGACAAGTATACAACACATCAACACTGACAAGATAACCCATTCTTGAATAAAGCGTCTCTTTATATAAACACCATAAGAAATTTGAACTAATGTTAATAGTGTGTTGCTGTTTTAAACTTATTATCTTGTGATGTGTAGACAGATTCTCTGTGTAAACACAAACATTCGCGTTTCAAAGAACGTTAAAATGTTCCCATGATCTCATGACATTGCATGCAATATGTTAGTAATTTTTTTCCTTATAGGGCTTCTTCTGGTTTTGGATATATTCAACAAAATATTTTTCCCACATTGACTTTCGTGGAACTAAAACCACAATAGGAGGTAACAAATATTTTAAAGTAGATCTAGAGGTTCAAGATTCCAAAAACACATTTCATGTTTGGTCTTATTCTTCTACTGGAACTGGAAATAGTGAAAACTAGAGCAACTCCCTGATTTCAATATTGGTTCATATATAGTAATAATTATAAGATTAATTCATAGATTGAGGTTTAATGGGGACGTCTGCATCGAAACTGTTTGTCCCCGTCCCGATCAACACTGGCTCAAACACGGAATGCCGTATATAAAATTTTTAAACGAAGACAATAAAATATAAGAAACAAAAACTGCTGCAAAATAGAAATAAAAAAAACTGAAAGATACAATAATAAATATATGAGAACTGCAAATATATAACAATAAATAGTAACAATAGAGAAAATACATAATAATAACAACAATAAAAGGTAAAACTGCAGCAAAAAATCGAAAAAGGCTCAGAGAGCGTGAGCAATTACAAGCCTGCATAAAGGCAAGGCCATTCCCAACAATATCAATATAATTGCCCAATGCACGGTAAAGTGTAATCGGCAGGACTGGACGGTCTCTGAAATCTGAGTATTTAGAACATTCGACAAGAATGTGCCAAATATTCATTCGGACAATACATTCTTTACAATGCGGACGATTCAAACAACGCAGCAAATAGCTATGCGTCAGATGAGAGTGCGCGTCAGGAGCATTTCATCTCGACGACTAGGGAGAAAGGATGTATAGCATTCTCCAAAGAGTGGCTTAACTGCATGAAATTTATTTTCGTTTACCTGGTCAATAATTGTAAGAGACAGCAAGAATCCATTTGGGCAGAAAATATGGATTCAGCGAACGAAGACCTTATCCTTCTGTTGAATCTACTACTTCCGATTTTAACATTGAAAGTTCATAGTTTGGAAGTCTATCGTAGTTTCACCCTGTGAAACGACACTCACTTGTTTTTATAGTATCTATTAGTTCCATTAGATATTGATGTTTTCGTGTTCTTGTCTTACTTTTTAAATCTAATTTTAAGTTTCGAATAGTTTCTTTTCTCTTATTGTTTACTGTTCTAATTCTGTGCGGCTTCTAATTCTTCGTTATCATTTTCCTCTGATTCTGATTCATGAAGTATTATGATTTCTACATTTCCAAGACTTGCAAACTACTTACTTTTTCTCTATTCCTTTCTGTGATAACTCACTATCAAGAGACCTCAAATGAGCGTTACTCACCAGAGTCTGAATCATTAAATTTATTTACACATAGTCTCATGATAATTTTCCGTTTTTGTTTTAGTTTCTTTTATTGTTTTACGACTTTTGGTCTAATTATCTATATTTCTTCTCTCTCAGCTTTTACTCTTAACAAACTCTTTTCAAGTTTTGTAACCTCATCAATAAATTAATCAATTGATTAAGTTTCCTACTTGCTGTTTTATTAAGATAATAATGTTTATAATCCTAATCAAACTATTTCTGTCCTGTTACTTTTAGTTCCGGAATAATATTGTCATATTTCTCGATTTGACCAAGGTGCTTATATGTAAGTAAGTCCTTATTTTGTAATTAGTTTCTTGATTCCTCCATAATAAGGTTTCTTGTCTCGTCTCGATTTTCGGAGCATTCTTTCTCGTCTCGATTCTAGAAAAGCTTTTCTTGTCTCTTTCGTAAACTTATGCACACAATTTACTCGGTAATTACGTGTATTTCTTAATTTCAGATAATATCAACAAATTCTTCAATTACACTTGCTTAATCATCGGCAAGTTTTACAGAAATTGAAAGATGACAATGCTTGTATGATAAACGTTAACATTTGCATTAGTTCGTGTTAATGACTGATCTTTATGACTGTTCTGACTATTCATTATGTTTGATTCTGTATTCCAAAAGGTAAGCTTCTAGTGTCTCTCAACGTCTGGCCCTTCCTGATGTAGAGGTCATTGGTGAGGTTCCTCTCAATGCCTGGCAGCCGACCATAGTTTCAAATGAGGAACATCACGTGTTGTTCCCAAAGAATACTCACACCACTGCGCCTAACATTTGGCTACTATGACTTCGGCATTGAACGCAGGCAAGACTGCATTCGCCACGATAGCATTTAGCATATATTCGACTATAATTGTAGGATAAGTTCAAACGGTTCTCTTCCGAAAACACGACCGTCTGCCATTCAACATGCCAGCGATGGTGTTTCACGTGGTCATTGGACCCTGTGGCGTTTGCACATGGTGTCCCACTCGAAGGTAGCCCCAGAAATTGTTATGTCAAAAATGTAGATAAAGAGGAAACGAAACAAAATTTGTACATGATGTACATAAATGTGTGAGAAATGAAATCACAAGAGGTGCTGGAAATGTCCTCCCGCAGCTTCTAGCACATTTGAACACGATGTGGCAAGTTTGTGAATATAAACCTGCAGAGGTTGATTCAGTTATGCTGAGCTGAAATCAACATGCAACTGTACAGTGCATGTGCAACTCAACGCCGTGAGATTGCCACGAGGCAAGCAACAGTATCTCATTAGTCACGCAGAAGAGCATTGTGGTCGAGCGCAGTCTGAAGCCGCCGAAACTGAACGGATTCTGGGATTTATTCATTGTGGCCCTTTCCAACGCTAAGTTCAGACCGTCGCGCATCGTAGAAATGAGTCAAGTGCGTAACTTGCGTGTATGTCGTGCCACTAAGAATAGCATTATGCGAAAATATGCGCCACAGAGTCACAAAGTCCTGGACCCACCACTCGATGCGGGCAGCTAGAACCGGTTTCCTGTGAAGAGAACCCTGCCAGCAAATACTACATATTGCAGGTGACAATCAACTGTGACATTCATAGAGAGACTTATCCCTCACGGTCGTTCGCAAGAGCAATACACACACCCTGAATCCGTGTCTTGTGGCTGAGGGAGAAAGAAAATGCAGGAGCCTGTATGAACGTCAGCTCGCAGGTTATCGGTGGAAGTTTGTTGTTACTTTTGATGTGGTGTGGATTCACCTCATAGACTGGTTACATGGCATTACATGCAGACCTGTTGATGCCAAGGGCCAAAACACGTTTGTCCGCCAGTTCGCAGAGATTTTACCAAAAGGGTTGATGATTGTGGCCGGTTTCTCGTACAGGGACGAATTGCGTCTCAGAAAGGTGGAGCGATCAAAATCAATGCTGAATACTACCAGACACGTGTCATGAGTAAAATGTACCAGCATGAAATCCCAGTATTGTACGAACAAGACGTGGATCAGGTTGAATTGCACAAGACAAAGCATCCAGACGCACGACGAAAATATCACTGAAATTCTATCGCCGTATGGAACAGGAAACTGGATTTACGCCAATTCCCTTCTTTTATATCCTTGTCAAGAGTCTAGATGCCAATCCAATGAACTATTGAGTTTTCGCAATTCTCAAGCGGAACCTGTTTCACCGTCGAGTCCGCACCGTCTATCACCTTGAAGAGCGGTCTGTCTTGCATGGAAACGCCGATGTC
The DNA here is from genome assembly GCF_964235325.1 of Thermobia domestica. Taxonomy (NCBI): domain Eukaryota; kingdom Metazoa; phylum Arthropoda; class Insecta; order Zygentoma; family Lepismatidae; genus Thermobia; species Thermobia domestica. Next base: position 117,049,496 of record NC_137465.1, read on the forward strand.
GTTCAATAGTCTGTAGAGATGGCTTCCAGATCAAACAAAACCGGTGGTGGAAACACAGCATTTCCTAGGTAAATGACATATCCAAATTAGACTTAATATAAGTGAATCAAGCTCTGTAAATGTATGCAGGGCTGAAACCGTAGATATCAACCATTCAAGTGTCCTAGAAACATTTTCTGTTATGTCTTAATAGAACCACTTGTTCAATAATTTTCCACAATAAACATGTGCTCTACAACAGAATAGCGATACGTCTACATTACGACGATAAAACAAGCAAGCACTTCACATCACTTACCGACTTTACTGAACATATGAGCGCGTTGCCAACAGGGACTCGCGGAACTTGTCTGTTGTCACCCTTCCACAACGACTGCGAAGTTAATGTTGGCTCCTCACTTCTCTTATGGAATATACTACATTCTTTCAAAATTTCATGGAAACCAGTAAAATATTAACGCAACGACGTGATTTTTTTTTCAGGGCTGCCTTCGAGTGGAACACTCACTAGTTCTGGATCAACGAAAGTTGGTCAATTCAAATACATATATTCTGCCCATCAAGCGTCCAAGAGGTCTTTATAACAGAGACAATGCCACAGAAGTTATCGTGTTCCAAAGTCGACCTAACACTGTTGAGCTGTATGGATCATCACGGTCATGCTACAAGATGTCTGTTATTCCGTCCTTTTAGTCATACTACGCGGTCCACTGCTCGATAGTCATTGCGTATATTTCTGTTCTGCAATTTGTTTCCACACATTCATCAGTATCGTGGCGGCATACTATGTAGGCGTACGAGGGTACGGGGATCTGCTTTCCGTAGACTGGCCAATCGGTCTCGTTCAATCGCAATGGTCTGCTTATATTACGTTTTTTACCATTGACGAGACACAGTATCACTTCTCTGCACATTTCCTGTTCGTTTGTCCGCGATCTAGTAACAATACTGCGTAAACCACCCGTAATACTACTCCATTCACTGAACCAGGGACGCTTGGGTCTACACATTTGTCACTCTGTTGAAATTTTAACCATTCGTACAGCGTATTTCATATTCTACCGTATTGATGCTGTAAGTATAAATGCGTTCTTCTTGATGTTGCAATTTCCACAAATGGCAGCGTATTTTCTAAGTATTTGCAAAAAATGGCAAGTCACATACAACATTACCATATTTTCAAACTTAAAAAGGGAAGAAGTTTGAAGAGTTCATTTTCACGCGATAATCTTTCATGTATTTTTCCTTTCCTCTAACTTATTTAAGGAAATCTGTTAACCTTTCTACGCCCGTCAGGATTTGAACGAAATCGTAGACTCTCATGTTGGGGGCCCTGATGACCCCCCCCCACACACACACACAGAATAATGATTGATACATCGTTAGAAACCTTATTGAACACAAATTCCAACTAGGTAACATTTGTGTAATTCCCTCCTTCATAATAGAAGAATTGGAACATAGAAGTCCTTAAAATATGAAACAATAGAAAAAAATAGCTCGTACACAAGAATGCAGGGGTGAAAATGATGTAGTTACTCTTTTCTTCCTACAAGAAATTATTGTGAGTGTGTGTGTGTGCATTAAAGAAAATAAAAGTTTTGTGTTTTACTGAAATGAAAAGCGTGATGATCTTGTTTTATGTAGGAAATGTTCTTTAAAAAAAGTAATGCGTAGAAGAAAATTTAATTGAATTTGACATTCGCTCTCTCTCCATAGTATCGCATTATATGCACATCATTTTTGCTGCACAAATCATGTACTGTAACAAGAATTAAGCTTGTAGACCATTTCAGTGAAAATATATCTCGTCTTATACAAACCGTCCTGAAAACAAATGTAATTTACGTCAAAAAACTGAGACTCAAAAAAAATGGCCAACTTTGTCCCCTCCTCTCCATATAAACAACAAATATACATACATTGTATTACCATGTAGTGGACTACTTCATTGCTTCACATAAAAATTTTTATGAGTGTACCCCAACGGGGGAATGGCACCCGAAAACCTGATACAAGAAACAAGAAAACAAAAACTTTACTCTCTCCCCTCCCCTCTCTCTTCCACATACATAAAATGCATATCGACAGAAAGCTTAATCTTTCAAAAATATATTGATACTAAAATTGAGGAGTTCTATGTAATAGAGATCCATACCGGAATAGGCCCTTTCTAGGGAGATTGAGTTTTTAACTTCTATGGATATTAATTCCATACTCCTGCAAAATTTTATTGCGATTTTGTAAGTCTTGATGTTGCTACAGTGAAGGAATAGAGGTTGTCGTGAGACAAAAGCGAGATTTTGCTGCAGTTATGTTGGTGGAATAGTTGTTTGAACAACGTTGAGCATATCACAGGGTGCTAGCACTAGTTCACACGAACTCGATTATAATCCGAAGAAACAGACAAGGCAGTCAAAAAACGATCCTAATGCAAAGAAAAATGATCTTAAATGAGAGCTATATAACAATTAGTGGCAAAAATATTCCCGAAAAGCAATTTGCCTTAGCGTACAGGTGCTGTAAAGGTAGTGTTGCAAGAATGCTGGAGAACAAGAAAAGTCGTTTGCTCAATTTTACGGAAGTGGTTCAAAAGAACAAGATGTCCTGTTGTCAAGCCTGCTACAGAGTAGACGTACTCAGCCAAAGAACGCGACGTACGGAGTTTGTTCCCTTTTCTGGATCCAGATGTTGAGTGAAATATCAAATTGGCTAAAAAATATTGAGCCTGTGGAGGTTAAAATTAAGAATATATTTACTTTGATTTGAAAATAAGATTATAAAACAACATATGGACTATTTTGTTCGATGGCTTTCCGTTTCCCAGTTCAACTTCATAATCACGTCGGATTAGAATTTCTGTGGTCTCTAGTCGAAAAGTTGTGACATGTAGTTTTCACAGGCCTCTTTTGGAATAGCTTGACACAATTCAGGGAGTTCAACAGAAACGGAAACAAAACGGATAGTCTGACAGTCTCATGTTCGGGCTATAAGGTGGAGGCATTTAAAACCTTCGTGCAAATTCTCCACACGTCCGCATTACCCCATCTAACGCACGCAGCATAACCTTCCTGATCATGAATGAGGACTTTGTTACAGACCTTTTCTCGCCTCTGCCACGATCTGTTTCGTACATTGTTGTAAGTTATCCACTTTCCATCAACCGCTTCAGAAATCGCTCGAGTCCGTTACGTTTCAGTAGAGATTGGTAGATAGCATTCGATCAAGTAAATGTTTTTGAGTCAGATTATATGGAACTCAAACGTCGAGCTTCTCTTTGTAGCCAGCTAGGTCACTGGCAATGTCGTGACTGCTTACCTGACGATCTTGCTCGACTTTTGCCAGAAAATCATCTACCTTTGCTGTGATAGGTTGCTCACTGCAAGGAACAGCTTAAATAGCAAAATAGAGATTGTAACAATTACCTATGCTTTATTTTGCTTTTGGACCTGAAGAGAAACATTTTGCTGGAGTCAGGAAACGGTGGCACAGTAGTCGGAAACTTGGAAAAAGCGGACAAAAATAGTTTTTCCGAAACAAAGGAAGTTGACGGACGTCTCTCTATCGTTCTATAGGTAATTGTCCTTTCTAAATTGATTGCAACTACTGCGAAAGTGATTCGAAGAACCCCTGCGCAATATGTGTAGTTATATATACACAGGGTGATCCAAAAGTGTGGAAACCCCTCGTATAAATGTCAAATACTGCAAAATATAACCAAAGATACAATGTAGGAGAGTAATAAAGGTGAGGAGAAATTAGGGAGGACACAGAACATTGAAAGCCGCCATCTTTAAATCCATCATCGTGAATCATACATACAGTTTATAAATTGAAAACAACATGTTGACTCCTTATGTGAATTGGACATCGTTAACCAGTACGAAGTTATGACAGGTGTTAATAACCATTCAGGAAGCGGTTACAGTTTCAATGTGCTCTCCCTCTAATTGTATGTGCAGCTAATAAAAAGACAGTGTAAAACAAATGTGTGTTTCGCCTTAGAATACAAAATTAAAATTCGCGGTTTTGCACTCTCACCATCTTCGAAAAAACACTAATACTTACTGGAATGTAATTTAGTTTAAGATTATGTTGTTTCGGTAATATTAAAAGATTCAGTATAGAATCTTCTTATATATATTACTGCACTGGCGTATAATATACAGCATCTCCACATGACTGATAGTTTATCACTGCAATATGTATGATTCTTTAACTACACCTTTGATTCAGGGACGAAGGGCAATCCGAATTATGTACAAGACACTATGCTTTTTCCCTTTGTAAGGCTCAGATAGCGGATCTCGATTACAACCACAACAACATTACTCATCACCAGGCCCGTGCTGAGATACGAACGAGGACGGTGGACGAGTTACAGCGAAATGTAAGACGGGAACCGTCTCCAAATATGATGTTTCCAATCTAAAGGGAAGGATTTTTTCAAATGGGACGAGCCGTTTGAGTTGTACACTCTTTATGCGCCCAATGTTAAATAAAAATGCAACGTTACCATTTACCTGGATTCACAACATAAAATAAATGGGGGCTACCATAAACACGTTAGTGTAGAAGACAATCATTCATTTTGACAGTCAGTCACTTGAAATGGGGGCTGCCATCGACCAGTATGACAGGTCAGGTTCTTTCCTCCCAATCCAACTATTTGGGAATGTTTCATTTAGGTAGGTCTGCATATTCCTGTCAAAATTGTCAGGTGTACTGTCATGCTATGATCACATCTGCTGTCTTATGTTCAAGGGCACGTGTTTTAACAATTTTGGGAAAGTATTACGTAAAAATAAAAGATACGTATTCCCACACGGGCGGGCCGGTAATAAATAAGGCCTACTACAAAATTATCCACTGTGCAGCACCGCACGCTCACACTAAATCTCTGTTGCTGTTCGTTCACTAGAGTTGCGTGTGGATTTTTACGCCCTACACATGGCTACTGCTAGTTTCAGGAAGGTCTCTGATCATTTCCAGTACGCTGTCTTCAAATTCAACTGTCCACATGGTGCAATTTCCTCCGATTTCACATAGGGGAAATTGAAGAGACCCTATGGACCTCGAAGTCGAATATGTAGACGTGGAAATAATACAGGAAAGGTTACTCTTCTTTAAGGGGACGGTCACGATATAAATGTCTCGCCTCTGGGCTATTTCTCCTTGCCTCTCCATAAATGAGGTGCATATCTGCCAGCTCGTGGACAGGGTAATCTGCCATTGCGCAGGCACGTACAGATTAACACAATCAATTTTACTTAAACACCAACGTCTACACTTTTGCATGACCGTGAATACTTGGACACAACACTTTAAATTTGAACGCAACACGTCCTATCCTGTTATACAGAAATTCTAAACGTAACACTAGAGCATCGGACTACGTATATTACTCACAAGTTGCGAAGATGCCTACTACAACACAGCCACGCTAATTTATGTCATTCTGCAACAAAACTGCAAGACAGTCTTCTGTGAGCCACTCGCAATTGGCACACAAGGAACGATAGTTTCGTACTGTGCGACCAAAACATCATACCGTTAAAGAATGTATTATGCGCTTCGTACGTGCTACTACGTGTACGCAAAAGTACCATATTCTCTTTCCTCCGTGTACGTATTCACCCAGCTCCAAGATACATTACAACGTCGAAAAAAGATTTTCCCCCATTTTTTGGATGTAATTCCATCGAGATTTCTTGTAGAAAATTTCTCCAGCAGTGACAAAATAAAAACGTCAGCTACACTAGGACGCTATTTTTGTATATTTAAAATCCAATGTAGTTTTTCGTAGCTCAGGGGTAAGGGGTAAGAAGCGGAAGAACTCCTAGAAAGTATCCTGGAAGAAGATTCACCTAAAGAATAAATCAAGTATACTGTCCTCCTAGAGCATTTCTTTGTATCGTTATGCAACATGTACAAATCTCGTGTTTCGTCTTTTTTTTTTGCTTCTGTGCACAGAAGTATTATATTTCACGGAATTACATATTACGAGGAGGAAACTCTAACGCAGCTTACTTTTGCCCTATATTTATTCACGCAATATTTGGAAATCCCTATGTCATGTGGAGAATTCCTTGTACATTCCTTCATCACATATGATAGTTGCATTTTTGGATACTACATGTTATGTTTCTTTACATGCCGCCTGATATTCTATGCACAGTCGTTTTATATCTAATCTGGATCAAAGTTATTATTATTATTATTATTATTATTATTATTATTATTATTATTATTATTATTATTATTATTATTATTATTATTATTATTATTTACATTTTCACATACTCGTAACTTGGGCAGAAAGCTGTTCATTTATCATCCGTCACCATTAGCCTGGGAAAATGACTTTCGGACGCCAATAGTTCGGAAACTATCCAACATAAAGAGGGCGGGTAAAAAATTCACTGAAGAAGTCATACCTGCTCTATTTAATTTTGCATGTTTCACAATCCTACCGTGAACGCGCAAGGGATTCCCCAAAGGAACGTAGGGAGTCCCAGATAATCTGCCAAATGAAACTTGGTCTAAATGGATATGAATTGATAGGCTTTCTACCAGGTAACAATAATTCGTTTGTCTTAAGTCGATATCTGAAACAAATACAAAATGGCGGACACCTTCATGCCCGTTGTGTGTGGTTGCATAATCGCCAGGTACGGATGCTGGCCAACAGTGACGTTCTGAGTATTAATTGTAGCGAATTTGTACTCAAATGTTCTAGAAAGACATCTGGAGTGTCGGTAGAGCATAATAGATGAAGCAGGGTGATTCACATGTGTGGAAACATTTAACGAAAAATGCCCAGAAATGCACTCATACTCAGTAAACGTGAGTTCAAAGCGTCGGAAACGTAAGGATTAGCGTCAAGAACATGAAAGCCAATTCACCAATAATATTCCCTCAAACCGATGCAATATGATGTGCACGGTTGTATACCAATAAGGATACAACAACTGAGGCCAAGTTGAAATTGTGCAATTGGACTCAGTAAGAAACTGGGTAAAGTAAATGAATGTCACTAGTGGGATCGCATAATCGATATTGAAATGTGGCCAATGTGTGTGTTGATATCAACATGCAGATAATGGACAAATGACAACATGTCGCACTAATGCTGGGACACCGTCTCACGTGCGAAAACTAGGAAAATAACGTTGAACATTTTGCTATTACATCTGGTGCACCTTTTGGTAGAACGTAACTAGAACACGATTGTATCAATGTCCCTCTTTGTTTGGGACATTGTCCCACAGGACACATATGAAAATAAATCTCTTAATGCATGGTTCAAATTCTGATAGAGCGTGAAAATAACAAACTTGTATCATGTCTCACGTACGAGACATATGACGTACTCGAAATATAGGAAAATACCTCCAGAAATTCGTATCTTACACACAGTGCACATGCCAAGACAAAGACGAAAATGAGCCTCTTTGGCACATTTAACACTACAGCTGGAACACCATACATATGGAAAAGAAAACGACATGAGAAATAGTAACAAACGTCTTAAAGCTCTGATTGTTTATAACTGTGGAGTAGGAGTAACAAAATGAAACACACAAGTATGTCGGGAAGCTGTACAAGAGGGCTTGCCAAACAAAGTGGGTACTCCTCAAAGAAATGAATACAGAGAAAGCGAGGCTTCTTCGAACCTCAGGACTAGAGCGCTCGCTTTTGCTCGCGTGGTCGCAGTTTCCAATCCTACTGGGAGACCACGGCATCAGATTCAAGACCCGAGTAGTTATTTCCCTATTTATGGCACGTGGGACGATGTCCCAGCAGTAGTGGGACATGTTGAAATTTGTTCATTAGCTACATGTTGATATCAACACACACATTGGCCACATTTCAATATCGATCATGCAATCCCACTAGTGACATTCATTTAGTTTACCCAGTTTCTTTCTGAGTCCATTTGCACAATTTCAACTTGGCCTCAGTTGTTGCATCCTTGTTTGTATGCAACCGTGCATATCATATTGAATCGGTTTGAGGGAATATTATTGGTGAATTGGCTTTCATGTTCTTGCCGCTAATCCTTACATTTCCGACGCTTTGAACTCACGTTTACTGAGTATGAGTGCATTTCTGGGCATTTTTCGTTAAATGTTTCCACACATGTGAATCACCCTGCTTCATCTGTTATGCTCTACCGACACTCCAGATGTCTTTCTAGAACATTTGAGTACAAATTCGCTACAATTAATACTCAGAACGTCACTGTTGGCCAGCATCCGTACCTGGCGATTATGCAACCACACACAACGGGCATGAAGGTGTCCGCCATTTTGTATTTGTTTCAGATATCGACTTAAGACAAACGAATTATTGTTACCTGGTAGAAAGCCTATCAATTCATATCCATTTAGACCAAGTTTCATTTGGCAGATTATCTGGGACTCTCTACGTTCCTTTGGGGAATCCCTTGCGCGTTCACGGTAGGATTGTGAAACATGCAAAATTAAATAGAGCAGGTATGACTTTTTCAGTGAATTTTTTACCCGCCCTCTTTATGTTGGATAGTTTCCGAACTATTGGCGTCCGAAAGTCATTTTCCCACGCTTTCGGCACCTTGTAGATCTGAAACTATGTCCGATAGCAGAAAGTTGAAGATAACTTTTTTTCTTGTCTCCCAAGAGTTGTAACACTTATTTTGCAACTCCCGATATAAAACTACATGAGCTGACATAAATTATTGAGCACTTCCTGTAAGGCTACAATGATTAAATTTGACATGATTGTAGCTTTCCGGAACTAACCCATAGGAAAATTGCCAAAAATGAATATTTTTAATTTTTAGGGGGTCTAAAGAGGGAATGAAGAATTTCCCCATGTTATTTAAATGGGCCTTTTTTAGGACCTATAATCTCATGTTTTAGGTACTTAGAATAAAAACTTGAAATTCGGTATGCTTGTACGTTTTCGTTAGCCCTACCTAAGTAAATCAGTAAAAATAAAAAATTCCAACTTTAGAGTGGTTTTATAGGGAACTGAAAAATCTTTCCCATGTTATTTATATGTGACACCTTTTACACCCCCCAAATTATTGACCACTTCCTGTAGGGCTACAATGGTTAAATTTGACATAATTGTAGCTTTTCGGGACAAACCTGCAGGAAAATTGCCAAAAGTGAACATTTTTAATTTTTAGGGAGTCTAATGAGGGGATGAAGAATTTCCCCATGTTATTTAAATGGGCCTCTTTTTGGACTTATAATCTCATGTTTTCGGTACTTAGAATTGGAATAAAAACTTGAAATTCGGTATGCTTGTACGTTTTTGTTAGCGTTACCTAAATGAATTATCAGAAATAAAAATTTTCAACTGTAGAGTGGTTTTATAGGGAACTGAAAAATCTTTCCCATGTTCTTTATTTGGGACGTCTTCTACACCCCAAAATGTTTAGGCACTTCCGGCAGGATTAGAATGATGAAATTTGGTATGATTATAGCCTTCCAGAACTAACTGACAAGAAAATTGCCAAAAGTGAATATTTTTAATTTTTTAGGGGTCTAAAGAGGGATGAAGAAATTCCCATGCTATTTAAATGGGCGTTTTCTTGGGATACAAAATCTTATCTTTTAGATAGTTGAAATAGGAATAGAAACGATAGAATTGTGTGTTCAAGAAGTACGAGGCCGTAGGCCGAGCAAAGAGCCCCCGGATGGGCAGGTTCAGAAAATATGAAGAGCAATTTCACGAAATTCACTGTTGATGCAAGGGTTGATAGATAAGAAATGCGAGGCCGTAGGCCGAGCAGACTCGGGGGTCTGGGGGCGGAGACCCCAGCTAGCTAAAGGCTAGTTATGTAAACTACAACATTTGTTTAGTAACGTAAATAGTTGAACTGTGATAACGTCTTTACTAGAGAAATACATTTTAGTTCTTGTAATAAATTTTTTGTCAAACAAAATGAAGCTAAATATACACCAATAAATCAATATAGTTATATTTTAGAAATACAATAGGCACTGATTATTCGAAAACTGCTCGAAAACATACATGAATAATCAAATTTGTAAATAAAGAGCTCTAAAAAAACTTGAATTGTTTAAGCTGCGCTATATCGATTGCACTTAGCTTCTGAAAGTATTTGGCAATAAATGAGGAGCAGCACAAAAAAACTATTATATTATCTTACCAAATAGACCTACATGTTAATGCTTTACTGGCTTTATAAATATTTTTTAAAATGGGATTGTACTCTTTACCTGTTCTCTATTAATAGCAACTGTATGAATGTATAATACAAAACTGGTTTACAGAAGAATTAAAAAATATTTGTAATGTGATGTTTCGCAGGCCGCCTTTTATAAGGGCGCACTGTACTCTCAACAAGTTCTTTACCAACAACCGCTTTATGAAAACAGAACTCGTATACAGAAGAACAACCAAAACCACTTACCCATAATGTAATGTTTTGCAGGGCGCACTGTACTCTTCACTGGTTCTTTATCAACAGTATATATTTATTGTAGGTTAGTCAGGTTCACTATGTAATTTCGCCGGAAATTGTTGGAGAGTATGAAAAGTGTACATTTTCTGAAAGCTTATAGTATAACCAACAAGAAAAACAATGTTTCCATTTTCTACGACTCCTACGTGTGCGCCATCTTGGATTTTACAAAATGGCTGACGTAAAAACAATTTTTGTTAATATCTGAGCTTCTAAACAACATAAAAATATAATTTTGACAGATAAACATGCATTTTCCGGACTAGGGAATCCAATGGTATCGAAATAAATGATCTAGATTAAGCGACAAACTATGTTGATTTATATCAAATGGCTTTTTAAACAGATTTCCTGACACCAACAACATAGGGTTTAATATTTTTAATTTTATAGCAACTACAGAGACTTTACAATTCATTGTCGTCATTGTCATCATCAGTTTTATACTGAGTTTGTGTGTCCTCATCATTTGTACACTCACTGCCGCACTGGCAAAGATCGATGCATGAGAACGTAGGCTTATTTGTTCTGCAAGGATACCTTGCAGAAGAACAGTCTTTTTTGCATTGACAATTAATCATCTCAATTATTGCCTTTCTAGCTGGAAGAATATCTGTCATGGTTGGTTTCAGCTGGCCATCCAAATCTTTGTGATAGCCATTCTTCGTGGGAACCAGCTGATGATCTTGCATAGCGATGTTAGCCTGCCCCCACAGTCTGGCTTGGATATGGACTCTGAGGACATGCTGTTTGAGAGCTGCTAGTTTGGGAGGTAGCTTGTTACTTTCTGCCATATGCTTGCAAAATAGATGCCATCGCAGTTCGATGATATTGTCGATATAGATGCCTTTGGGGCAATAAGCTACAGAGACGAAGCTAGCAAGACTTGACAACATGGTAACGGACACTTCTGCTTCTGTTGAAAGCATCTGCAGTGAACTGATCACATCTGGGTTTGCTTTTATGAAAGCTTGCAGCCAGGTTGCTTTACCTATACGAGAGAACCGTCCAGTGTTGTCGGCTCCAGTGAATGCATGGAAAGCTGGCAAAGCCTTTGCTCTTTCCGGCCCGAGGGCTCTCCTTATTTTCTCTATGTCGATTACTCCAGAGACCATTGAAATCGACGTATTCTTCAGCATGAGGTCATAGTTAGCTATAACTAACAGTATCTGGGGAAAAGAAAACCATCTTTGCATCCGGCGAGTTTCGTTGTGTTGCCAGGACAGCTTGGTAGATCAACAGTGTGTCTGCTTCTTCATGATTGTTTTCGTCGAAAACTAAATCTTTGTTGCTCTTGTCAGGTCTGCCTTTGTCTTGTCATGTGAAAGAAACCTGTTCATTGGGATGTGTTTAATGTTTGTGTCATCTCTGATCTGATACTGAATTGGTGCTTTTCCTTGCCTTCTTCTATCCCTAGTAGCACCTTTGAGAGAATCTTCTCTGTATGTATCAAACACAAGGATGATTTCATCATAATTTCCCACGAGAGACATAAGCCTGCTATTGAAGGAAGCACCGAGATCTTTGACCGTCGCCATCGTTGCTGGTTTTTTGGCCATCTTCTGAAGAAGAACCATCCCATCTACCAGGGCGATCCTACGACTTGGAGCATCTGATGTTATATCCATCCAATCCTCTGGGTGCACATCTTCCTTTAATGTTTCTGCTGTTGCCAAATTGTTGAGGAGACTGATCAGTTTCGACTTGTCAAGGCATGGCAAGATTGTACCATCTGGAGCAAAAAGAGCTCTTGGTGTCACAGTGAATTCGTAGTTCCCAATTGCCTCTTTTGTGATTAATGTCTCTGGTGGACCTTGCCAAGAACATCATTCTGCCATATAAGTTCCTGGTCTCCTGTAGATCCACAGTCTTGTCTCGGAGTTGTACTTTGGTTTTCTTATTTGCCGACATAAACATCTTGTTGTTCTCCTTCTTTACTGGTGCCCATAGACTAACATCCCCCTTGATTCGCTCCGACATGTATTCTTCGTACAGCTTTTGGCCATTCTCATCTGCATTCACGATCATTTTTACATACTCATCAGGGATGAAGGTATGAGTGATAATATTGTACAACTTGTCACCTACAGCAGCAAATGGGTTTCCGTGTTTCAAAATTGCTTCCTTTATCTTGTCTATAACATGATGATGCTTCTTGACTGTACTTGGCCTAAGTTCATGATGCTCTCTAGTTTTGTCACTGTCTACATCAAACTGACTCGTAAACTCATTGACAACACGGGACAGTTCAGATGTAACCATGAAGAATCTCTGTCGAGCATTGGCATTGTTCGAGATGCCGACAATTCCAGAATGAATTTTCATGAGCTTGTTCAGATGCTCGCATGCATGGTCCGCCCAATGGATGGATACAAAGGGGATATCATTTTTCGTCACTGAAATGTTACCTGCTTTCAGTTCTGCCCATGTTGGAGGGTAATTGCTTCTAAGGTCATGCATGTCCGTGATGTATCTTGGCCAGAGTCGTTTGTATTTGATCCGGTCAAATGCAAAGAAGAGCTTGCTGAGCTGCTCTCCAGCTTGAAGATGAAGATGAAGATCTGCATTCCGAGTTGCAGTGACAAACATAAGAATTGTTTCCACTCGCTGTAGATAGTTCATCATTGACTTGAACATTGCATTTTTGGATCTCTGTTTCACCCATGTATGGAACTGTGTGCTTAAATCAGTAGTGAAGATGGCCTCAAGTAGTGTGTTGTTTGCTTGTTTCATGGACTCACTTTTTGTGTTCTTGTTCCTCTCAGAACAGGCAGCTTCACTCTGTTGCCATCAAACACACCTGCTTTAGCTTCGGATTATCAATGAAGAATTCATCCAGCAACATTTCATACAGAGCAATATATGTACACGTATGGGCACGAAGAGCACGCTTGTAATGGGTACATTTCAAGATTTGCCTTGTTGTTGCAGACCCATACACATCAGCTTCTATCCACGCATCATCAATACCTGAGCTCTCTATAGAGGTGCCCAGAGCACGTAGGGCAGCCATAACAGCATGTAGCTCCCCCAGTCGCGAGACAACTGTGCGTTTCAGGTCAGGTCTGGCATCTAACAGTTGGACCACCTTCTCATACAGAGCCATGTCAAATGAAATGACAGTAGGATGATCTTCACTAACAGTCATCTTCCTCAGTTCGCTCAGTTGCATGATCACAGTCAGCAGCGTTGACCACTCGTGTGCCAGCTCTGGTAGCAGTGATAGGGCTCCGACGTGGGAAGTTGCTTGCTTTCGGACAACATTGAGTTGTATCCTGCCCACCCGGGAATAATGCTGGATGCTTTCTCTTGCTTCAAGCTGGACATAGCAGTAGCAACAATCCATCCAAATTGTGATTATTGGTAGGAACCTGATATATTCTGGCTTATGACAAAGTGTTCTGTTCTCGGGGTGTGCCGTGCTTTTGGCTTGTCACAGTGCATTATAGGTACATGGTATGGAATGACAGATAAAGTGTGGGCATCAGTTATCATCAAGGGTGGTGCAACAGGCTCTCCAAGAACATCTGCTTTCTGATATACAGCAGTCATAGTTCCATGTGTTGTTCCTTTCCCATCAGGAGTGTCCTCTGCAAAATCTGTGTTATCGACTGCAAAGAACACAAAGGCACCCTTCTTTAAGAATGGTGGTACATACACACCTTCTAACTGTCGCGTGTTTTCTACAGCAGCATTGGCCAAAGCAGTTTCCAAAAGTAGGGTACGGCCATAAGGAACACAGTACCTATGTGAACTGAGAAGATTCGTCAACTTCTTATCGCGGGTGTTCTGATAAACTGATAATATAATATAATATAATATAAAATCTAAAAAACGCTTATTAAAATAAACAAGATTGATTGAACGGTCGTTTTTAGTTTGCGTGATACAACTAAGTATTACATGTTTTAGATCGGATTTACAAATGTTAATCTCCACAGGGGGCCCTAGCCTGGAGAATGCATGATTATCTGTCAAAATTGTATTTTTATGTTGTTTAGAAGCTCAGATATTAACAAAAATTGTTTTTACGTCAGCCATTTTGTAAAATCCAAGATGGCGTCCACGTAGGACTCGTAGGAAATGGAAACATTGTTTTTCTTATTGCTTATACTATAAGCTTTCAAGAAATGTACGCTTTTCAGACTCTCCACAAAGTTCCCGCGAAGTTATATATCATGACACAGTGAACCTGACTACCTACAGAACTGTGCTATACAGAAGAATAAATAAAACCGTTTATCTTTGATGTGGTTTAGTAAGGGTGCCTTACTTAAGGGGCGCACTATACTTTACCAATAACAACTGTAGGAATTTATTATTTTTTTTTTTAAAAAAAACTTGTACCTTGGAGGGCGCACCGGGACACGTCCCGGTGAGCCAGCGCGGGCCTGCTCATCACGCATTTCCAGTTAGATGGAGCTGAGTCCTTCAGCTGCATTTGGCTGCAGCTACTTCCAATGTTCAACATTTGCACTACTCGTGGTCAACTCAATAAACCTTATTTTGCAGATAAGCAAGGATAAGCTTAGACTGCAGAGCTACTAACATTAGTGTATATGTAACTTCTCAGTAGCACTAACTAAGCTATCATATAAATTGTATGACAATGGATAACAAATAAAACTCTTCACTAAACAGACAATATTTGAGTCCAATGTGCTATCCAACAACTTTCTTAGACCTCAGAAACGATATAAATGGTTAAAACATATCATATTGCTTGGTTCATTCTTTACTGATTTTTCGGCTTTTTTATTTGTTCATATTTACACGAATTTTATGAGCAGCGAAAAATATTCCATGTCCTGAAACTTCGGGTTCGAAAGCAGGAGATATACTTATAATCAAGTATCAGTACCGATTTCATAGGCGGCAAAGTTGACAAAATCGATTTTTGACCGCTTTTTACGTTTCTGACCACTGTGTGTTGGGGGAGGGGTCTCAAAAACAGATGGCATTCGGTGAAAACTAATTTGGTAGGTAAACTTAACCAACAGGAAAGCAGAAGAACAAAATAGTTTTGCAAAGTATCTCTGATTGACAAAAATATTACCTGAAATTACTTGCACTGTACCTAAATCGAACACTGACGAATGTGTTTTGCTGCAAATGTTTGCGATAGCGTCTCTCCCGAGACCTTCGATTTCGATTCGATATATCAAACAAATAAAGAGATAGAGAACGGGAGATCTTAAGTTGACAAAACCAGAGCACCACACAATATGACGTCACTAAATGTGATAGTAAGTTGAGCAGTGTTTGCAACTGATTTGGTGTCAACTTATTAATTTTATACTAGAGTAACAGACCGGAAAAGAAAATATTTTAAAAATGATTATCTGTTAATGAAGTAATATACTTAAAAAGATATTTGTATATTTGTATGAAAACATAGCATTTTCATACGCGATATTTGATGATGCGCTCCGCGAAAGATTTGTTGCAACAAAAAATTTGGAGATCCACAATATATAATTGACATAAAAATTAATGATAGGTCTACATCATATTAATAGGTGACAGGCCCTATCCATGGGGTCTAGGGGGGGGGCTCTAAATTTTTAATGTACTGGTCCCCTAAAATTTTCACAGTACGCTTGCTAATGAACTATAACAGGGTGCAAAATTTCAGTCAGACGCACTCGCTAGTCCAAAAATAATGGTCGCCAGTGTCTCTCACGTACAAATTGAGATGCCCCCCCCCAAACGGCCTTTGCTTTGACAAAGAAAGACTTCACATTCCGTGTTTTCTCTCACTCAGTGACAATTATTTTCTTACGAAACAGAAAATGCGCTGCCCTGTGAGTTCAGGCAGAAACCATTCCTACTGAACACTGGTCGCCAGCTCTAAATTTCTAGTCGCCAATTTTTAGTCGAAAATTTGTACGCTGAGCTATGATATGATGATTAACTATAATACGTTTGGATCGGGACTCCCTCCCAAACTTCTACCGGGCTTCTCCTAGATTTTTGGGCTGGCTACCAGCCTAGTATGTGATAAGTGAGTGGGCCGTAACTTGAGGAGGGAGAGGGCAAATGCTTTCCCAAGGAAGCTCCCCACCGTTCGAGGGGACCCATTTTAAGACAACATTTTCTTACTCCGTATACGATACGAACATGAAATTATAAATGAAGCATCGAATATTACATAAACAAAACAACATATAAAAGGTAAATAAAACAAAAATGAGTCGTGGGCCCATTTATTCGTATGGCTTTGATATTTGTCAATATTGCCCCCTTAATTCATTTGTCATGTATGGAACGGGATCAAAGGTGTAACTAACGACCCGGGCCCATAAAGAGTGAGAGAAAGATGGAAAGAGGGAGCCAAGATTAGAGAAACAACCTTTTTCTAGGAGCACCAAATACGCGTATTAATGCTTACCACCCTCCCAAGAAAACAATCTAAGTTACGGCGTTGGATAAATGGATGCAGGTGTAGAATACATAAACATAAAAGCAGTAATTTATGATTAAAATGAATGACTGCGTGTAAAAGAGGACTGTACTACTAATTTTTAAAAATTATATAACGTTTACTGTATGTAGAAAACGATGGTGCTGTCCTATTTTATGAGTTTGAATTTGCAAAATTTACGAAAGAAGTATGTAATATATTTCTCGGGTTCTGTAGGATTACGGGGAACCAAAAATACGTAAAAATACAATGTTTATAGGTGGAATGAGTTCATGTTGCGGAAAGATAATTGATATTGATATGTGAGTAATTTGCGAACTGAGTAGACTGGAAATTCCATGTGCTGAATAGAAAATTTTGCAATTACTATTTGCTATTAATTAGAATGGACAAATATAACGTGCATTACGGCGTTCTAACCCGACTTCGCTTGCTAGTGCTCGCTCGGCAATATTTATTTATTGATACAAGTCATGGCCATTACCGGCATCTATGGCCTTAAGCACGTCAAGTTGGAGGTATGACATCCTCGGCGAACACACAATCACGGTACGGGGGAGGGATATAAAGAACGGATAAGGAAAGAAGCGGCCTGAGGCCTGTAAATTAGATGCCATCAAGGCATTTACCTTGTGTGAATGAGGAAATCTCAGGAAAAACCTCATTTAGGATAGCTAGCCTGAAAAAGCTGTTACACCTTTTCGACCGACTGACCCTGCCGGAAATCGAGCCCAGGACCAAAGGCGAGAGCATTAGCGACTACTCATGCTCAGCAATACTGTCTGAAACTCTTTAGTTAGTGGTATGTTTGGCTTTAGGTAGATTAACCTCAAAAACATTTAAGAAAGCAGCAATGATTTTCAACAAAAAATGCTTTCTCCCAGTAATCCGACATATGGCTAGTTTTCAAAGCACATACTGAGAAAAAAAATTGTAGGTAGCCTACTCAAAACGGTAGGTTACATGCGTAATTTCTGTAGTTTTTGGACTTAACGTACAGCAAACGTATAACTGAAAACGCGTTTTATAATACTTACTTTCCGTATAAGTGTTCCATCTATACGTACTTTCCGTATGAAACAATATAGGCGGTCAGGATCTCACATACAAATCGATGCAGAATGTCCATAGTAGAGGTGAGGTGATTTTAGTTTAGCGTCCCGTTCAGCAGCGAGGCTATATGAGACGTGGACCTACTGATTAACGTGGAATCCGAACCACATGAGCTCCCGCCATGTCCATAGTAGAATAGTATATAGCTGCAGAATGTAACATAGGTGATATACGGAAAACTGTTAGATGTCAGACATCCTGCAATGGCATGATGTAACATCTAAGGGCAGTGCGTATGTAGAATAGAAAAATATGCTCCATACTGATTTCTATAGTAAGCAAGAGGATTTCGTATATTTGTACAATATACCGCTGTCCGGAGAACTGATTTATCTTAGTGTGCAGTTCATAAGCAAGGGCGCTCATGTTGTGGTTTCCAAGGGGAGCAAGTATAAGCGACGTTTCAAATATAGTTTCAAATTTTGCTGTGAGTAATGTAAAAATTCTATTGGGTTTTCAGTATTCCCAAGTACAATTTCCTCTTAGGGGCGAGCACCCCACCTTGCCCCCCTTGATGGGCGTCCTTGTTCATAAGTGATGCAGTTATGTGGGGGCTGAACCTGTAGGTTCAGTATTTCTTGATAAATCCATTAAATGTTGTGCGTGTAATCCACAACGCACACAGATATAGGCGGGAATTAATGTCACTTAAGGACCTCCCCATTTTAAGGCAGTAATAAATGCGAAAATTGTCGATAAGTGATTCGCCTACTTTGATTTTGCGAATAGTTCGTACTATGTGCGACTTTGTCCTTGCGGCGTCTAGGATATGGTCGACGTCGATAAGCTAATAAAACGAAATACTTCAAAAGTTGAAACGATGGGTGCGTAAACGTAAACCTCGTGTAGCTTAGGTATAGGCTGCATAATTACTTTATTACATCAGTATTAATGTGCATCCTTAAATTGGGATAGAGCAGTTTCCGCAGTTCAGATCAATAACACGTGGGCAAATTCATATTAGCTTGAAACCCATATTTCTCGATGAAAATAGCGTCATCACGCCTTCAAGACTGTACATGTGTTGGCGCATGCCAGTGATCCACCACGAACAGCTAAAATTCAGGGGCGCTACAAGACATAATTGTTCAAAAATTACATTTTTTTTTAAAATTTATGGGTGCACACTTAGTAGTAGTAATAGTAGTAATGATAGTATAGTAGTAGTAAGGCAGTAGTAGTAGAGTAGTAGTTTAGTAGTAGCCAGGCCCGCAACCAGAGGGGGGCCAAGTCCCTTTAAACTTTTTGTGGCCCCTCCAGACTTCAATACAAAATTTTATTAATACAAAAAACACAATTTAGATATTTATAAGATAATTTTAAAGACTTGGCCCCTTGTAACATATTCACAGTCCTCCCAAACCTTTGTAGCTGGTTTCGGCCCTGGTAGTAGCAATGATAGTATAATAAGGCTAGTAGCAGTAGTAGTAGTAGTATAGTAAGGCAGTAATGGTAGTAGTTGAGCAGTAGTAATAATAATAGTATACTAGTAGTAGTAGAGTAGCAGTAGTTCGGGTTAGGTTAGGGTAGGTTCAGGCAGCGAAATAGTCATATTTGAAGTCCCTTGTACATTAGTTTGCAGCCCTGGAATAACGCCCTTATGGAGAGTTTCATAGAATTAAAGCAACATCTTATTGCTGTATCTATGTTCACAGATGACTTACATATTCTGCGCCTTCATAAATAAATTCCCTAAACATTTGTCTTTTGTTTTGAATTAACACCTTTTACCTGTAAATTGTAATTTTAAAAATGTCTACGTATTCTTAATCCCGTTTCTGCCACTCCAAAACACTTACTAAACCTACAAGAGTTCATTTGGTGCTAAAATAAATTGATATATCATAAATGTCAGTACACTTATAAAATAGAACATAACTGAGGAAACCTGAAATTTCAATCTTGATACACGTATCAGTGCGCAGCACGAAATGAAATTAAAAAAAAAAATCCCGGCGTTCTTCCCGCCTTTGATGGGACAAGCCGCAATTGTTTACGCATTATTCAGTGCATTGTTTGTGTATAATCTTGTTCGTTTGGTGAATGTAAAACGCAACTCACACAACCGATGTAACAACATAATGTGTTTTTTATTGTCCACCAGTATACGAACAAATTCCAGGTATGTCTTAAATTATAATCCATCTTGGCATATTATCTCAGCAGTAATACTGTCAACGAGCTGCCTTGCTTATGGATACACTGCGCATTAAGTGCTCCAGGGTAGTGACGACATTAAGTGACGTCATGTCCTGTTGCTGTGGTTATGTCAACTTAAGAACTCCCATAGAGAACATGGGCCACATTCTGTACCAACTTTGCTTAATTTTGCTGATTCTAACGCAATGCAAAAGCTGGAACAAGCAATTCTAAAGGTGTCACGCCAATTATCGCAAACTAAGGCCCCTTTATTCCGTTACGCCAGCACAAACATGTACGAAATCAGACTCGTTGAGCTCATTAGAATTGAGTAGAGTGTGTGTTCTTGAGATATTGTGAGTGACATTTGTTTCTTACATTTGCAAAAGCGAATGGGAGAAAATGTCCGTAAGTGGAGAATATGAACATAGAATCTTCTATGTCAGTGGTCTTTTGAAAATTAATGCGCTATTAAGGAACAAAGATCAACGCCTGTGTTGAAAATAGAACAAACAGAGGGCAAGGGAGTTCTGCATGCATTGGTACAAAAAAATTATTTGTAGTTGTTGAAATAAAGAACAGCGTATGAAAAAATATTTAAGTCTGATTCTATTTTTAAAGGGGAATTAAGTGACACAAAATGACGATTGAATGCTTGTCATGTGTTTTGAACAATATAATTAAATACGAAATTTTATAAGTAGAGTTTGTTTCAGTACAAGTAAACTAAACAATATATGTTACTTGTGAAGCGCAAATAATGTGATAGTCCATCTTCCCCAGCCGATCACGTCCAATTAAAACAATTAAACTGCATTACGGCGAATTAAGATCTGCTATGAGTCACAAACATGAATTTCATTATGAAAAGTGAGATACGAATCCAATAAGTGCTGTCGATGGACTACAATTACGTTAAACTTATGTGAATTTATCTTCTTGTGTTTCTGTATAAAATATTTATGTCTGTTTCATTTTATATTATTATTATTATTATTATTATTATTATTATTATTATTATTATTATTATTATTATTATTATTTTTAGTAGTAGTAGTAGTAGTAGTAGTAGTAGTAGCAGTAGTAGCAGTAGTAGAAGTAGTAGTAGTAGTAGTAGTAGTAGTAGTAGTAGTAGTAGCAGTAGTAAAACATTGGGCCCTCTTCAAAATATCACTCTTCGCCACTGTAGCAGACCCATAGCTAGAGGGTGGCCAGGGTACTGGTCTCCGCTGAAACTTGCAGTTGTTTATTTGTAAGTATGTATTAATGTAAGGTGAACTCAAATTATCCCCCCAGAAATGATCTGAGCTCCTCTGTCGTAGTGTTCTGGCTACGGGTCTGGGGCGTAACCTGCCAGTTCCGCTTCCTTAGTTTACCTAATCTACAACTAGACGGCCTACTATTTTTTTAAAAAAATATTTTTTTTCTGTTTTCCTAAATAAATATTTTCTAAGAAATAGCTATATTCCTTTATTACTCTTCAATTCCAGACAAAAAAGGGCAACAAATAATGGATGAATATAAGCTTAAACTTTGTTAATCCACTTCGAGCGCTAGAAAGTATTTTGATAAAGGTAGTAAATTAACTTGTTTCACCTGCGGAGTTTAAAGTGAAACCAGACAGCGCCTGTTGCCATCTATTATTCGTCGACCCCCCTCCCCGTAAACAAATTGCCAAGACAGAAATATGTGAACTGTCCTGTTAAATATAAAATAGTAGTAAACAAGAATCCAACGAAGCTGTGTCTTTACAAGTTTGAACCGGAACAGAAGGAGGAGAAAGGTAAAAAAATAAGGGATTATGTGATAGTCTTTTATGTTTTGCCCGAAACAACTAAAGTTGCTTGTTGGGGGTAAAGGAAGAACAATCTTGGCACAGTGCCCTACTGCAGTGAAGCGTTCAAGTGCACACAAGCGTAGCAAAAAGAAATAGTATTTAGTTGCCACGACCTCGAGTAAACAACAACACATAAACAAAAGTATTCTTAGAATGTTGCACATTCTCTCAAGTAAGTCGAGAATGCTACACAAACTTTTTTTTTTTTTGGTAATTCTCTTGCAGTACAGAGTGTATCAATAAATTTTGGATTCTCCTTCAAAAAACAAGAACGACAGTAGAGGCAGAGCTTGAAGTAGATATCTTCTGTATATTAGAAAGTTACCCATAATACGTTATCATTTGAGCTGTTACGTAACTGTTCGGTCTCCGAGCTGTCCCCCTGCCTGGAGACACCTCCTGAAAACGTAAACCGCGGTTTCGGTTTGCCACTTAAACCGGTTTGAAACGGTTAACCGAAACCGGACCGTTACCAAACCGAACCGAACCGATCCCAAACCGAACCGAACCGAACTGATCCCAAACCGAACCGTTCACAAACCGAACCGAATCTTTCTCAAACCGAACCGAACCATACCGTTCAGAACTGTCGGTAGAACTTCGACGAATTAAACTGACGTCGAACCGAGCTAAAGGGATTGAAACGTGGTTTCGTTTACTATTGGCTAACCAAAACTTAAGCAAACTCCGTCAAAGCGAATTCAGATGTGTCCCAATGGAGCTGAATTTATTTTTTAACTCACTCGTAATATACGACCAGTTAGCAGATTTGTGTATAATAAAATATTTTTACGTGCCAAAATTTTCACGTATAAACAAACTATATTGGACCATTGTGGATCATAATTTTGTATTAAAAATTGTACTGTTATATGCGAGTTGATATTGATCCAAACAATAACAATTTACAGAATTATATTGTACGTAATGATAATATTAAGTTTATTTTCATGGTTTTTGTTAGGGTTAGTGTTTGATGCATATTCATATTTGAAAATTAAATAACGGTCTTTCCCACTGTCCTTTATCTAGGGAACAATATGCCTAAGTTCTAGGAAGATGAAGTTTGATAAACTGATAGCCTATTGCTCAAAGGTGTGGATTATCATAATGTGCCTGTGAAATTCCCAAAGAGTGGACTGCGGAGGTTTTTCACAATCAGAATGGCAAACCTGAAACCCCAGAGTACCTAGAAATAAGAAATTTGTAGGTAGATATCCTATTATTCAAAGGAGTAATACAAATTGTTAAATTTTAGGTAGTTTTAGTACTCGCTTAAATAGTATAACTGTAATATTTCCATTGTGCGGTAATATTTCCTTCGTACTATAATATGATTTAGTACTGTTAAAGTAAAGTAGTTTTCAACTACCTCAGTCGATGAGCATGAGTATACGATTCCCATAATAAAGTATCAATAGATAAGAAACAAGTCAGTCTTTACTCAAAAATACTTATCTTTCCTTTTCCCTGTATTATATCAAGTAACAAAGACAGTTCATGAGGTTTTCGTCACTTCAACACGTCTCACAAAAATCTTAAACACCAATTTTATTCTTTGGCTTTAATGACATGTTTCCAACGAGACACAAGCTTATAAACGCCTTTTTGGGGAAAAAATCTTTTTTTTTTTTTCTGGAGTCCAGAAATTGTGATATAGCCTCTGTGATATCGTCGAGTTTTCGGAACTTCTGTTTCCTCAAGTGTTTATCCATGGCCAAAAGCAGGTAATAGTCCGATGGAGCGATGTCCGAGAAATAGGGTGGATGAGGCAGAACTTTCCAGCCCAATGTTTTGATAACGTCTTTAGTTGCATTTGCTGTATGAGGTTTGGCAAGATCGTGAAGAAGAAGAACTCCTCTTCTGTTGACCAGTGCTGGCTACTTCTGGACCAATGCAGCTGAAACTCTTGGCAATTGTGACGAGTAGACTTCAGCTGTTTTGGTTTTCCGCTTTCTAGATATTCACGCTGGTCCACCAAACACATAGTATCACCTTCTTTTGTTGAATGTCCGGTTTAGCAGCCACTAAGACCGAACCTGAAGTCGTCCAGTTATGTTTCCTCTTCCAGTTATCATACATGATCAATTTTACGTTATACTGTATGACAAGATTTGGTCCAGGAACGAGGCTTTATTATGGCGCGACGGCAACGACAAGCAGATGTTTAAGAGTTGAGCATGTTTCCCTCGGACAGGACATGAGAAACTCATTTGCTTTGCTTTCATGTCATCTCAAGATCATGAAGATATGATCAAAAGCTTTCATCAGATACTCCAATCCTTTGTGATAGCTCCTGTAAAGTTTGATGAAGATTCTGCTGATTTCCTCTTCCAGCTGGACTTTGTCGAGGGTGAATGGACGACCAACAGGATGCTTGTCTTCAAGGCTCTTGTCCCGGAAGAAAGACAGAGCTCATTCGTGGCTAAGCGGTTAGCGTACGCGTCTTTGGCGTGGGAGACCTGGATTCGATTCTCGGCGGGAACTCATGTGGGTCGGATTCCAGCTTAATCAGTAGTTCCACCATTAGTCTCGCTGCTGAAAGAGACGTTAAACTCAAAAACAACTCAACTCGGAAGAAAAGCAGATGGATCTCTTCTGAGCAATTCGTTTACTCACTGACGTCCCTCTAAACTCGAAGCATATTCTTCTAGCGGCCTTTCCATTTTTGTTTCCTAATTTGTTGACTTGATTTTGAGTTTAACGTCCCGTTCAGCAGCGAGGCTATACGAGACGTGGACCTACTGATTAACGTGGAATCCGAACCACATGAGTTCCACCGGGAATTGAACCCGGGTCTCCCACTCCAAAGGCGCGTACGCTAACCGCTTACTCACGAAGGAGATCTGTTTCCTAATTTGTACTCGTAAAGCAAAATATGCCTCAAAATCTCCCTTTCCAAGGACAACATGCTCTTTCGAAGATTTCGCTTCCTACAAAACCGATAGCGAAACGTGCGTTGCACTGAAAAACTATTTAAATAAATTTGAAGGGAATGTAAGCATACAGTATGACGCTAAATTCGTTGTACAAAAGCAGAGGAGTGATTCCTGACACCAAAACAAACAAAAAGTTCCAATAAACATGGGGCGAAAAGTGCGTCGTTTACGTGTTATAGGCTACCGAAAGCGTGGAAATACAAACTTTGGAGTTAAATATTGCACAAACTACAGATCGTAGGCTTGATGCGGCATAATATCGTCAAAGGATCCTAACCTGCTTTATCCAAATATGCAGTCTTTAAATTTGTGCAGTGGCGTCGCAAGGGATTCTCCAATGGACGTTAGAGATTCCCGAACATTGTATAACGTAAATTGAGTGGACAACAGCATGCGTCCCTACTCTCGCTTTTTATACGATCTTGCGATTCCTACTCTACTACGGAGGGGAAAAAAAGTTATATTTCTGCGCTCTTGATTAATATGTATGTTTGTATATCTTTTGTATGTATGTAGATAGATAAAACTATCAGACAACTAGATACCATGTATGCACAAAAAAAAAAAAATCCTGACAATACAAGTATTTCATGGAGAAATGACCCCAATAAATTCCTTCAAACAGGAAGCATTTGATATGTTAACGGAATAAAAAAAAAAATCACTGGTAGTGATCAGTCTTTGAAAAAGATGAAATTCGTTATGTTAAGTTCTGACCTGTTAAGCCCCTATTCTACAACTGCTTCAAATTTAAAAATGTAATTATTCCCCTTGTTTATCTTCACTTTTAATATTCCTGCCCAAATAGCAGCTTACATGTGTGTTTTCATTTCTCTCATTTTCCGTACTTTCATTCTCACCGTCGTGATTAATGCCATTAGAAAAGTGTGATTAACTAACCAGACTCATCATCATCAAAACACCAAACACATACGGTGTATTTCAGACTTTGACCATTTCTGATTTTGAAAACGCTCCTACGTACAATGTAAGTCAATACTCTGCGCCTTGTATATCACATCGTTATTAACAAATCATAATAACTTTCTTTAAGTAATAAGTAAAAACTTCTTGTGAGTCTTACTGAAACGTTTGGATTGCGAGCAAGAAAATTTTTAACAAATCTATTTCTTTGCAAACCGATAACAATATTGATTTAATAGGGCGCCAATACTTTTACGGGACACCACATTGTTTACTCATTTTCAACACTTCTTTTTTCTTATTGCTTATTGCTTGTTCGGCGCACTCTTGCTACTATCGTCCCCCCCCCCCCCCCCCGTATAGCTACGGCTCTGGGTGTGGTATCTTCTCTGTCACGATGTGGGTTTTGTACATTTGTTAATCGGTATACACAAATATCATGTTCTGACAGAACAGTTGCACTAAGTTGCAATCTCGCTATCTTCGATTCTGGACAGTGATTCTGGAGAACGAATTTAGCGCCATACTGTGTAACGTCATCAGAATCAATTTGACCACACTAACGCGACAAAAGTAACTGTTCTCAAAAACAGCATGAATTTTCTTGGTTACCTGATAATATTGCACCACGATATATTGCACATACAGGACGTAAAGCATGCCCCCCTAGTCATTTCAAAATGTGTTTAATATTTCCTCCTAAACGTAGCTTCTCCTGGAATAGCATCCACCCTTCGAACTAACTAACCCCTCCCTAACAATGATATCTCCTAAATCCGCTCATGGCATAAAGTTGTCTTTCAACTGATATTAAGATTAAGAGTTTTATTCTAAAATCCAAAGCATCAGTAAAAATGCTCACACAGCACAAACCCTCAATTGTTTCAATAATATCGAAATAATTTTAATCTGAATAAAGTTATACCGAAAAACATAACATTCAGCCTTATTATAATGTTTGAGAGGACGGTTCCTAATAACGCAAACTGCATTTCTGTCGATTTCAAATATTAAACTGAAACCGAACAAAACAGTCCTCAAAAAGAACACAGCAGTTCTTAAACCGAACCGAAGTATTCTACAAACCGAACCGTTTCAAAATCAAAGCGAACCGTTCCCAAACCGAACCAAACCGATCCCAAACCGTACCGAACCGAATATTTCCCAAACCGAACTGAACCGATTCTAAACCGTACCGAACCGAACCGTTCCCAAACTGTACCGAACCAAACCGTTCCCAAACCGCATTGAAACCGGTTAACCGGTTCTTGGAACACCCCTGCACCTCGGTGACTTTTCTGTCTCTGTTGCCGTAGTGTGTACGCTCCCATAAGACTCAACGCATTTAGCCAGGTTGATACAACAGTTACCCGACAAAAATTATCCAGTATGCGGAGGGTCTTACTTAGTGTTGTCCGAGAAGTGGCGATCTTCGGACTACTCTTCACAAACGCTACGGTTGCAGATGTACTGTAATCTGCCACTCAAAGGCATAGATAATTTTATGATGCGAGTTTAGTCTGAATATACTCATATCAATATTATAGGTATATTGTAGTTCTTTAGACCTCTACTACTAGGTAATAAAAGATGAATTGGGCCAGAGAATATTTGATCCTATTGACAGGGATGTTCGTTCCCCTAGTTCATGACGCCCTCTAAATTTTCTTGATTGTGTCCAACATTATGTTACAAGTTATTTTATTCTGATCTATTCACAAGAATAGAAAAGTAACATTTTTTCCCCGCTCATGTTCCTTTTAAAACGACAAATTCTAATGGATGTTTCCTTCTGAACTCTTACACGAGACACTAAAAATATGTGTTGAAAGCAACATGGGTCAATTTGTACCGGCCATCAGCAATACATAAGGGGAAACTAGAAGACTCTCAACCATAATGACTGTCACTGGAAATGAAATCCAAGTTATTTTTATCACAAGACAATATGGTACAGGTGCACACCCATAAATTTTTGTTGGTAAGGATCTAAGGTTTGATGGGAGTCCAATCAGCAAGGCGTAGCCAGGATGTGTGTTTGGGGGGGGGGAAAGTGCTGTTATAGGTACATATAGAAAAATTACAAACAAAAAATATATAAACATAAAAATATATAAAAAATTACAAACATCAAAGTACCAACGTACATTGTCGGACCTCTTTGGGGGGGCCCGGCCCCTCCGGGCCCCCTTTCTCTACGCCACTGACTACAAGCCACTATGTAGTATTGAACGGGTATTATTCTGCACCCGAAGGACAACTAATTAAATAAAAAAAAGTACTTCCATCTATATTTTCAGAAGAAAATGATAGAATGTAAGAAGAGAAAGAACACAGATGATGTGTAAGATTAAATCTTCATGCTACATCAATAATTTATCTACTAAACAAGTATAATTTTATTAAGAAAGTGTACAAATGTAAGTTGAGTTACGAAGTTTTGGGGGACAGACCACACATGGGCGAGTCCCTGGTGTGTTACCATGGTGTGTTAGTTGAAGTTTGCCGGTTTTACCGTTAGATGTCTCTAGCAATATGTATACATTTCTATGATGCGGCATGTACGTCATTTGTTGCTGTAAACATTAACCTTCAAAAATACACAAGTCACATTCGGCCAACAGAATAGCGTCAGAGTACCTCAGTGAATATGGCGAGTTTCGTTCCAAGCAAATCGCATTTGCGGCATGCATTGCTGTTCTTATTTCATCAAAAGAAAAAAGCAGCTGAAGCTCATCGGTTGCTGGTAGAAACCTACGGTGAACATGCTCCAGTGATTAGAACATGCGAGACATGGTTTCGTCAATTTAAAAGTGGAGATTTCGATTTGACAGACCAGGAACATCCCGATGCAACGAAAAAGTTCAAAGACGAGGGATTGCAGGCGTTATTAGATGAAGACCCAACCCAATCGCAAGCAACATTAGCACAAACACTAAATGTGACTCGAGGAGCAATTTCCCAACGTTTAAAAGCCATGGGAAAGATCCAGAAGTATGGAAAATGGGTGCCACACCAACTGACTGATAGACAAATGGAAAAGCGAAAAACCGTGTGTGAAATCCTGCTTCAACGGTTCGAAAGGAAATCATTTTTGCATCGAATTGTCACGGGGACGAAAAATGGATTTATTTTGAGAACCCGAAGCGAAAAAAAATCATGGCTTGCACCTGGTGAAGCCGGCCCATCGACGGCAAGGCCAAATCGCTTTGGCCGTAAGACAATGCTCTGTGTTTGGTGGGACCAGTGTGGTGTGGTGTACTACGAGTTATTAAGACCTGGTGAAACAGTGAATACGGATCGCTACAGACAACAAATTATTAATTTGAATCATACGTTGATCGAAAAACGGCCGGAATGGACCCAAAGACATGGCAAGGTTATCATGCAACATAACAACGCGCCGTCTCATACCGCTAAACTGGTGCAGGACACATTAAAAACACTTAATTGGGAAATATTACCGCATCCGCCGTACTCTCCAGACCTCGCTCCGTCGGACCATCACCTTTTCGCCTCGATGGGACACTCACTTGCAGAGCAGCGCTTCACTAATTTTGAAGACGTCGAAAAATGGCTCGTGGAATGGTTTGGCTCGAAAGAGGAAAAGTTTTTTTGGGATGGTATCCATGATTTGCCTAAAAGATGGGCAAAGTGTGTAGAATCCAATTGTCATTATTTTGAATAAAGAAATTGTGAGATTCCCTGAATATTAAGTGTTTTCTTTCTCGAAAAAACCGGCAAATTTCAACTAACACACCTAATATATATATATATATATATATATATATATATATATATATATATATAATTTATAAATAAATTATTAGGTTTCTCATAATGAAAATGTACCAAATAAATTCACTCGTATAATAATCTTATTGATTAAACATCAGTGTAATAATATTCATATGCTGGCTACACTGCAAAAACAACCGGGTTAAGTACTACCACGTGGAATTTTCTTCAGCCTGTTAAAACAGAAACCAATCAAGTCTTCTTTACGCTGATGGATAACAGAGTAAGTTTGTATCAAACGACAGGCCGACAGAACATGAAAGCAAAAAGAAAAAAAAGGAAAACTAAAAAGAATCTTCATTAAGGAAAAAACAAGAAAAATCAAGTATTCTTGGTCTTTTCCTACTTTGTTTCAGCAACGTCCACTCACAATCTTAACCACAAAATAGAAACATAAAACAGCTTCAGAGCAAAGTTAATTTTAGTCAAGAAAGTGCCACTGAAGAGATCCACTGGGACTATACCCAATTTTCTTCTGTAAAAAAGAGATTTTTTTGGCAGCAAAAGGAGGTGATCCAAGGGCAACGAGCTGGCAACATTGCGAAGTTGTCAACAACAAGTTCTAATCTAACGGGCGTGCTTGACTATGTTATATTAAGCGGATGCTAAAATTCAAAACGAATGAAAGAAACATCTGTAAATTTATGTAGAGGAAGATTTGTGAGTTTAAGGTAACTTGTTTTACATTGTTTAGTGATAAATTGACGCATTTTTCAAGTAATAAGAAAAACATGTTCAAATATTTTGAAAGAAGTCAACACTTTGAATAAAATATAGCAAGTTGAATGTCAAAGCTACCGTTAAGCTATGTTTGTAATGGTGTGTTGAGTGCTAAGAGGGAATTCATTAAGCAAACGAAAGGAAAAAAGCGAAAATATTTCCATTTTTCATGAAGCAAATCTTTCTTAAGATTGTTTTTCTTATTTATAGAAACATTGAGTTTCCTAATCGACGATTTCCATCCTTTTGAGAATTGAGGGCACATCTTTAACATTCCGAAAGTGAAATGTAAAAACACACCTCGTCAATGTAAATTTTCAATGTTTTTGAGAAAGAAACATATACGTAACTGCGGAATTTTGGTTCTAAAATTTTCCTTTTTCAATTTCATGTTTTGGATACAGTATGATCAAGGCCGGCCATGCCGTATGTGCAACAACTACATTTGCAAGGGGACGGGGTGGCAAGCTTCGAGGAGCTGCAAGATCTATCTAACTATATTATTTAAAATAAATATTCTTGTTATAGACAGACGTCATGATGATGGTAGTTAAATTTACTAAGCTGACCTATGAATACTACATCCAGAAATCATGTTTAGTTCACATTAGTTTAAGATCATATGGACAGTGCTAAAGTAAATGGTCAAACAAATCCCAGCTTGAATTGCTTAATTGTTGTCAAACACAAGAATTGAATTCTCGAACAGTAGTGAACGCCTGCTACATTTAGTTAATTATCACAGTATTGACAGGAAAACTAGCCTTCTCTTCGTCATAAACACATTTCTCATCATCGAAGGTGGAAACATTTTTTTCTTTAAAAAAATTAATAGATGTGGAAGACAAATCAATAAAGATAAAAGAGCTACACTGGAATTGCACTGGAATTACAAACTGATTATATTGAGATTGAAGCTCGATATTGAATTCTATATATATATAAAAAAAAAAAGGTTTGCCATATTTCCTCTGCAGATGTGTTTGTTTTATCTTTCTCTAACATAATAGATTACTATTTAAAGAAAAAGTAGACACAACCACATTGTATATGTAGTGTTTAGGACTTTCTGAGTGCGAGTACTATTACCCTTCCTTTTGTTGTTAATAAGGGGTTAGCATACTTAAAATCGTGGCTTTTAACCCCTTCCGGATCCTATGGTACAATTTGTACCATACGCATTTTTCATGGTACATTGCGTTATTTCTCTTCTATTTGAGCTTTTTCATCCGTTTTTTTTTCAAGTCCAGAGGCCTTGTAGAAGACATTACGTATGGTTTCAGACCGTCCTGCGTCCAGACATAGGAGGTGATGACGTCATAAGTCAAAAATTTCTTTTCTCATTTTCTAAGCGTATGTTCAATATTTTTTGGCGGGCTTATTTTTCTACGTAGAAGATTGAAATTTTGCACAAACATTCAGTCCACCGAGTAGTATTTACCAGATTTTTTGTTCCGATGTCAGTGCTAAAATAAGGGGGGAACCAGAGGGACAAAGGGGCGAAAAAAGGGATATTTTTACCCCCAAAATCCCGTTTTTCGTCATTTTCCCGCCTCACATACATGATGTGGACACTTGAGTCATACCGTCTGAAAGGCAGATCTATTCTGAAGAGAATGACGGTCGAATCATTGTCCTAGGGTAATTAGGGACGTCTCAGGGATTTTTGAAAAATATACTTCTATATAGGGAAAAATGGGACATGGTGGGTATATATATATATTTTTTTTTGGCGGGCTTACTTTTGCACCTAGAACATTGAAATTGTGCACAAACATTCAGCCTACCTAGTAGTATTTATCAGATTTTTTCAGATCTCTGCATTAAAACAGAGGGGGTCTAGAGGGGAAAAAACTTAAAAAAGGGATTTTTAGACCAAAAAATCCCGTTTTTCAGGATTTTCCCGCCTCACATACATGATGGAGACACGTGAGTCATATCGTCTGAAAGGCAGTTCCATTCTGAAGAGAATGACGGTCGAATTATTATTCTAGGGTAATTAGAGACGCCTCAGTGAATTTTTTTCAAAATATACTTCTGTATAGGGTAACATGGGGAAATTTCTGATTTTTTTTCTGGCGGGTCTATTTTTGCACCTAGAAGATTGAAATTGTGCACAAACATTCAGTCCACCGAGTGGTAGTTAACGGATTTTTTTTCAGATTTCTGCGTTAAAACAGGGGGGGTCCAGAGGGGCTAAAAGTTGAAAAAAGGCAAGTTTAGACCAAAAAATCCCTTTTTTCTGCAATTTCCCGCCTTAGATACATGATGGAGACATGTGAATGGTACCGCCTGAAAGACAGTTCTATTCTGAAGAGAATGATTGGCGGATTATAGTCCTAAGGTAATTAGGGATGTCTCAGGAATTTTTTTCCCTGAGATCATAGTGTTTTGTGGTAATTTGGGGCATTGTGGGAAATTTTGATAAAATTTCTCCCTCCCTTACTATTCAAGATAGAAACTTGAAATTTGGCACACACGTTCAGTATACCAAATACTATTTCTCAGATTTTTTTAGATGGCTACGTTCACACAGGGGGGTCCAGGGGGGCCAAATTCGAGAAAAAAATTTTCCCTCCGAAACTTTCACTTTGACATTTTTTCCCGCTTCTGGTATATGGTATGAGCATGCAAGTGGTACCATTTGAAAGCCAGCTCTATTTTGAAGAGAATAAGGTATGAACCATGATCCTAGGATAAATAGTGACGATACAGTGGCTGCTTGACTGAAAGTCTAAAAAATAGCCCAAAAAGCCAAGGATCCGAAAAGGGTTAATTTTTTTTTCTTTCTAGAGAAAGTTGGCCAGAAACGATGCCATTGCACGGGGCAGCAAATTGCATACAGCCGGCTCTGAATATGATTAAAATAAATTGCCGTATTGTGTACACCACGTGAAGAAGTTTAATTTGTATGTGTAATTTTTTCAATTAATATTGAAACCGGAAATAGTAGTATATTTGTACCACTTCATGTTTTAATAGAAATATTAAAATGGAGATGGAATATATTCTTGAGATACTTAATTGCAGAAAACCCCTTCTCTCTATCTATCAATTACCATTTTTACTCTATGGCGATTACCGTTAAAACCGTAAGTGTATGATTTCTTCCATTTGCCGTTTAAATAAAGTATTAAGACAGGAAACGGTACTTATTCTTAGAGCGCAAAAACGATTTAAAAAACACTTCTTGCTATTCCTTATCTTTCTGGTCTACATAGATCAATATTGAAACCGGAAGTTGTAATGGATTTCTATTATTTCTGGTTTAGTACAGAGTTAAGGACTCTTACTCGATTCTGGGGACATTTACTCGATTGCAAAGAGCCACTTCACATTATCTATTACAACTTTTACTCTATAGCAATCAACGTTAAAACCGGAAATAGTTTATTTCTACCACTTCCGGTATAAATATTAGCTCCATTAACGAACTTGAATCTTAACCCCTTATCCTGTACATCCTGGCGAAAATTGATGATGATCCATCAAGTAAAGAGTTCTTGAGCTTTTTTTTTTTGGTCTCCCAGACGGATACGGACAGACGGGGGACGGTGTTATACATCAATTGACCAAGCGCCAAAACATGGTTCTGAGGTATTGAAGGAAACAGAATCATGTTACCATTTCACCATTTCGATCCACTTCTTGACGCTTGGTCGAATAGGTTTTCCTGAACATTTAAGCAAATAGCAGGCTTTCAAACAATATATATATATATATATATATATATATATATATATATATATATATATATATATATATATATATATATATATATAACATTCTTTACATTGTCTCGTACACACTGATGTAAAAATCTCGAAAATCAGAAAATGGCGCTTGGTTAATTGATGCATAACACCGTCCAGTAGTTTTGGTAAACCAATTTTTTTAGTTTAATTTAGAACAATCGCGGTAAGAAAACATTTTTAAGCATGTACTAACAATAAACTTCATTAGTTGAGTTTTGATCGTTCAGGGTTTAACGAAATGAATGCCTGCGCTATTTTTGTTTGTTCTAACCATTGATTTATATAGGGAAATATCCTCTTCTCTCTGAAATGAAGCGACATCTTAAAGTTTTGATTTTATTTATTTTTTCTTCAAAATTTACTTATATGTCCTTTGCCTTTTCGAAATTAATTTACGTACATCATACAAAAATTTAGTATTACATAAATTAAAAATCAGTCATAGGTATTAAAATTATGTATCAAAAAAATCACGAAGTCAGGGATACTTAAGTAGATTTGAAAAACAAATTTATAAAACTAGGAAGGCAATAATTGCAAATTTGGAGTGAAGCGATCGAATTTTATTGATTTATTCATAGAATTCTTTAGTGCGTCAATTGTTTTCGTGAACGAACACGATATTGTAAATAGTTTAATTTGGCATGCCAGCGAAAAGCATAATCGCTTTGAAAAATTATCTTTGCATAACAAAAACCAAATGTTCATTTCCAATGTTGAAAATTCTATTTTCCATTGTTTACAATGAGAATTTGCGCGTCAAATGCTTTTTCTAGGTTAAGTCTATGGGCATCCCGTTTTTCGGTAATTATTTCTCAACTAGCAGCGTTCACCCCGCTTCGCTGCGGTCACCCCGGAACGCAATAAACGTTGTTACTTAGATAATTTTTACTTTTTCGCTTTCAAGTGATATGATAAAAACCATAGAAGATTGCAGTAAATGTTAACATTATATCGCCTGTCATTTATGTTAACCCGCCCCGCTTCGCTGCGGTCACCCCGGAACGCAATAAACTTTGTTACTTAGATAATTTTTACTTTTTCGCTTTCAAGTGATATGATAAAAACCATAGTAGATTGCAGTAAATGTTAACATTATAGCGCCTGTCATTTATGTTAACCCGCCGAGTCACATGGTCATGCGGGTTGCATATAAATACGTTTATTTTTACCTATGATGAACTAATAACAAAGGATTTGTACGTATGGACACTTGAATGGTCAATTATCTCAAGACACTGGTAATTAAAAATTAAAGTGATATGATAAAAACCATCTAGGGTCCAAATCATAATAACCCCCCAAAAATGAAAGAAATTGGTTCAGCCGTATTAGCGTGATGAGTTCACAAAGGATTTGTGCGTTCTCTTTTATATATATAGATGGTATGTCCGATGGGAACTTGCAACATTTTACGATACTCAGTGCTTACTCTCTAATAACTAAGTCAAATTTGATGAAAAGCTCAGGCATCTCGGAAGAGTATCCAGGCAAACGAACACGTAAGTTGAGTAAAGAGAAGCTTATCCAATTAAATTATTTAAATGCCAGTTCATTTCATGGGAAAGACAAGAATAACTTAGTGGCGCCTTAAGATTCACCTTCATTATCACGGCTATTTGCGACTGGATCCAAGAGATATACACAACAAGTTTCCAGTATGCGGTGCACTTTTATTATTTCATGGTCTTCTTGCAAATGCCTGTAGTCGAGTGCTGTAATTCGATCCTTCTGGCAAATCATGATAATATTTCAGGCCCCGTAACATATTAAAAAATCCTTAAGGCTCTATGCTACAGTCACCCTAACTTTAAAAAAGTACTAAATGATATAAATACAACGAAGAACTTTAAAAATTTTGAAAGTGAGCCAGATAGTATGACATAAAGACAACGAAGAACTTTAAAAATTTTGAAAGTGAGCCAGATA
Source organism: Thermobia domestica (assembly GCF_964235325.1). Taxonomy (NCBI): domain Eukaryota; kingdom Metazoa; phylum Arthropoda; class Insecta; order Zygentoma; family Lepismatidae; genus Thermobia; species Thermobia domestica. The sequence continues at coordinate 117,085,554 of NC_137465.1, forward strand.
GTATGACATAAAGACAACGAAGAACTTTAAAAATTTTGGAAGTGAGCCAGATAGTATGACATAAAGACAACGAAGAACTTTAAAAATTTTGAAAGTGAGCCAGATAGTATCTCCAAATCCTTATTACAAAGAGAAAATGTCTCAGTCTGTGAGTAACGCTGATTTCTAATAGTTAACAGTGGCACTAATAAGTGTCTGATTGCCTAATGCCAATAGATGGCGCCAGTGAGTAGAAAATTGGCAGATTTAAACAATTGTAACGATTTAATTGCAATTTAAAAATAATTGTTATTACAATTTAATTTCAAGTAGTAGGCTAGCTATATGCGTAAAGAGTATGTGTGACGTCATTAGAAGTCAAACAACAATCTAGTAGTTAACAGTGTTTTGTTACACATAGAATACATAAATATATTACAATTTCTTCCAGTAAAATGAAAATTGTTATTTATTGGCAACGAACGGAACACTTTTTAACGCCACAAAAGTTAGCTTTTTTTATTGTCTTAAAAAAACTCCAAATGAGAATTTACTCTGAACAATCTTACTTCGCTCACCTCCATGTGTTTTATTGACTGATATACGATATCTCTTATATTTGGACACTATTTTAGTTAAAAATAAATCAAAACGTAACACTTAATGAGACTATATAATTATCAGTAACCGATACCACGTATGTACTACTGTCATCTTGCTAGCGTCCCAGAGTGAAGATGTTAATAAATGCATGCTTCATTATCAATTTCATCGCAATACATTAATTTTAAGATTGATACTGAAATTAGTTCTTATCCATTACCTCGAAAACTACGCATGAGGATTTGCACTTATGAATATCATTTTGTTGAGCTGGATAAATTGTACCAATTAATATTCGTCTCACTTTTCGACATCTTCCCCCCTTTAAATGCTAATGATATTGTAGAATTTCGAAATATGAGGGCCGTCACCATACTTAGATTTCAACGTTAATATTTTTGTATATTTACGTATACTGTGACAATTTAATTTTGCTGTTTAAGTTGTGCTGTTTCAATTTAATTGTTTGAAAATAAATAGTACCGTAATGATGCTGAACATGAATGTGCTTTTACTGTTTATTCTTAACCCTTAGAATACCAAGGAGGATCAATTCCCCCAGTTCAATTTTTTTTACAGGTTATAATTAGTTATTCTCAAAATTCCCAGATATTTTTACATTGTTTCTTTCAGTGTTTTCTTTATTTACGGTAAATCTTATTCTCAATATCTTAACTGAGAATTCATAGAAAAAAAATATTTTGGATGGTGCGGGATGATTTGAACCCCCTTGGTAATAGGTGTAACCCATCTTTCTTATTGTGATTTTTCCTTTTATTTCCAAAACTTTCATGTTTTTACTTTAACTAACTACTACTTATATTCCAAAAACTACAGCTGAAGTTTTTATTCCAAATCTAACTGACAATGGAAAAATAAATAAAACTTTTTAAAATTTCTTCAAGCGAAGTTCAGATTTAATAAAATTTAAAAAGTATTAATTGAAAACTTCAAATAAAGCTTAAAGTGGGTAAATTGAAAGAATCTTCATTTAAAAATTTGTAAACTCTGTTTTTCAATTCTGAGTTTTGTTTGAATGACAAATATACGAATAACGAAGGCTAATTTCAGCAAAAGCTTGTTTAAATTGAGTTGCATTCGACCTTACTTTGAATCGAAATGGTTCGCTGGGATGTGTCATACACAAACTAAAGATTACCAGAATATTTTACTTTATCAGTGGAAATTTTACAACTTCTGTATTCAAATGTGTTCATGATCTGGTCACACTTGGAACATTTGACTGTATTAACGTCTCGTGCTTCCATCGTAGCTGTGGATTTGAGTACATTTTGTGCATATTGTAGCGTGAATAAAAATACCGTGTATATTTAACATGTGCAGCAAATTTCTTACTGAAGAGAAGGTCCAGGATGTCCTCCTGGACAGCGGTACTGATGATGTAAGTGACGTAGAGGAAATGTGACGAAACTATTTCATGTAAAAGTGAATATGATGATAGTGAAGAGAGTAACAGTTCCACATGTAGTGACTCTACTGGTGAATTCCATTGTATAAGTAGACGTAAATATGTAGTAAAACCACTAAGACGACACCGAAGATCCATTTCTAACATAGCATATGCTCGTGCAAGGGTGACCAAAGAAGATAGGGTAAATAGCATTCCTGAAGCTTTCAGAATGTTCATGTCTTCTGAAATTGTTAAAATAATTCTCACATAGTCTACATGAACGCGGAAGCTAGTGCAAGGAACATTGATATTTGTAACAAGAATTATATTTATGCACTTCTGGGTATTTTGATATTTATGGGTGCAGTCGAAGACACACACTTACCAGCAACTAATTTATGATTTGAGAAAGTAGAAGGAAACGTGTACCTCGTACCAGTGAGTCGGAACAGATTCACAGAACTGTTATTGTTGATATGCTTTGATGATAAAAGTACCAGAGCAGGAAGAGATGAGAGGTCTCAGTTAGGTAGAGGTTCAAATTCAGCGGTAAAAAGACTCACTGAACCGATTAGAGGGACTTGATAAACACATTACGATGAACCGGTATTACACTTCACTTGAATTAGCAGAACTCTACACAGAAAGTAAACTAACAGTCGTTGAGACTCTGCAATTAAACAGAAAATATTTACCAAATGAACTAAAGGAAACCAGAGATCGTGATGATTCATCGAAGTTTGCTTTCACCAATCCTACTTTTGGTAAAACAGCAGTTACGCTAAAAAAATTACGAAATATGTTTATATTATCTACCTAGCATTATGATGATCGAGTAGGTCAAAATGAGTTAAACAAATCTGAGATAATTCTTTATTATAATGAAACAAAGGGCGGTGTGGACGTTATCGTTCAGATGGTTCGTCAATATTTATCGACACGAGGCATGAGAAGATGACCACTTTCGCTTTTTGATACTCCTTTTATACTCCATACCCTAAATAGCTATACTTTATTCACACTGAGCTACCAAAAATGAATCAAAAACAAGAGAAAAATACGCCGATTGTTCTTGTTAGAGCTTGGAGTCTTTCATCAAACCACACACAGAGGAAAGATCTTTGAAAATAGACGGTCTAAAAAGTCAACAATATCAGCAATGGAAATAATTCTGGGAAGAAATATTCAGCTTCAATCATCAAAGAAAAGAGTATTACTGAACCTTTCCCAAGGAAACAGTGTGGCCTGTGTGTTCGAAAAGTACCATCAAAGAAACAGAGGGACAATCTGAAGAAAGAACAAGATGTGATAAGTGCTATAATTCCCCATCCAACCCACAATCATTATACTGACTAACTGACTAGTCAAGTGAGATCTCTGTCAGCGTATGGCGAGCGGTTTTGTTGTGAACTGCGGCTTTTACGTCAACCCATCGATTTCGTTCAAAAACTAGCGAGCGATCATAATGTATTGGCTGATCAGTGTATGTTTTGTTGGCTTTTAGTTTACTGAATAATCGCTCAGATGTTGCCGTCACCACAGGCAAAAGACAAGATATAGTGGTAATCCCACATTTTTTAACATCACATAATTTAACATCCTAACATAAAGTTAAACTTCGAAAATTAAATGGATCTCTTTTACTCCTCCCCCCCCCATTGTGGGTCCTTAGGGCCGTTAGTTACTCCACTGATTGACGGCATAATCACTGCGCGGATGCCTTAATGTAGTATTTTTAGTATTTTATTAAGTATTCTGTATTTATATTATTAGGGTCTATTATTATTATTATTATTATTATTATTATTATTATTATTATTATTATTAGATAAACTGAATTATATATTTGTCATTGAAAGCAATGTCGTAGTTTTATATAGTTGTTTTACAGTGAAGGTTATGAAAATTGGTTATCTATTGTGCGGAGGAGTACAAGCGTCGGTGGGCCAACAGTAATCATTAGTTGCCGTGGCTTAAGGCATAACAGATAATAATGATATTCCAACCAATATTGTAATAGTCGCTCTATACGTACGATATTTTCATGTGAGCCACGTGTCTCGCCAACTTTTTGGTGACGTGCACACAGTGGCGTATTTAAGGGGGGCTTCGGAGCTTAAGCCCTCTCGAAATCTTATTTACTATATTAAAGTAAATGAAATATCTTGCAGAATTTTCACAATTTCAGGACCAAAGTTAGTAAAGCCCTCTCCCCCGCGAAACAAAATCGTAAATATGCCACTGCATGCACATATTGTAAGGTTTCACTTAGCCTAAGTTAATTCTCTTATTTATTCGAAGTGCCCTTATGGCTAAGTGGTTAACTCCTTGCTTTTTATGTGCATGGTCTGTAGTTCGATTCATGGTGGCGGTGCTTACAGTATCTCGGAGGAAAAACCCGAGTAGTGATTCGCATCCACTATTAGACGGTAGCTTCCACCTCATATATCCTCGATGTTGAAAAAGAACTTAAAATCAATTCAATGTATCATGATTACTTCCTTTTCTTCTGAATATTTTTCTTTCTACTTTATTTCCGAACACCGCCAGCCACAATTATAGTTTTTCTAGATTCTAAGCTTCCATATGTCACAATTGCCCAGACTTATGCTTCCATTGATCTTAGCATTTCTTAAATTTTTCGGCAGCAATTACGACCATAAGAGGTTTTTCACCCGTTTCTTGTACTCCTTATTTATTTTCTTTTGTCAACTTTGTTCTTTTCTTTTCTTTTCTTTTTTTTTTTTTTTTTTTTTTACTATGAATAGAGTCTACAGTTATGTTAAAAATGTTTAAATTAGAATTATTCATATAGATTATCTATCTTTATTTAAGTATTGCTTCAAGATAGATCATAGGATATTTTTACAATGTTTCTATTATGTTGTTTTCCAGTTTGTGCAAATCAAACTAGGTTAGAATTAAATTTCAAGCAACTCCACACTGGTAATTAGTACTTTGAACTTTTATACTCAAATATCAACCCAACGACAATACAATATTTATACGCAATTTTTGCTCTACTTTATCGCTTTACTGTAAAATAAAATAGAAATAATTATCGAGCCTCTGCTGCTTATATAGGATGGTCAAAATATAACTAGCCTGGAAATGTATTCACACTGTCAATGTTCAGCGGAATGACCAGAATCAATTTAATCCATTTATGGATCAACCCACAGAAGATGAACGACTATATGGATGTTTTCAGCAAGATGGAGCAACAGGAGACAACGTACGTTGCAACTTTGCCACTAGTTCATGAGCTGTTCGGCGAGAAAGGGGCAGTCAGGAGAGGTAGTATAATCTCCTGGCTACCATGATCGCCTGATTTCTTTCCCTGTAATTTTTACCTGTGGGGCAAGTTGAAAGGTCAGGTGTCCTCAAATAATCCCCACACTTTGGAAGAGCTACAGAGTATTGAAAACGCTATTGCTGTCATCTTTCGGTTAGAGCTGCTACGTGTGTCTCACAATGCTGTATCGACTGGATATTTCCAGAATCTTCTGTAAAGGGCAAATCTGTTCATTAACAAGGGTAAATTTAGTATCGAAATTATAAACTTTTTTCTGGGTCAGTTTTATTTTAGTCTCAATGTACAGTACCACCCAAACTCTCACAGAAGTTAGTTAGTTCCCAACGAATGTTAATTCTGTTGACTTTACATCAATAAGTTTTATCATTCACAAGATATTTACCAAATTAAATATATTAAGTATTATTTCAATAGACGGCACAGTGACTTCAATAGACAGTTATTTCAATGCCGGTTCAATACTTCTATGTGACGCCTCTAACAGAAAAGTTAGGAAGTATTGCCTTCCATAATGCAATTAAAAAAAATCATCTCACGAATTATTAAGACTGTAATAGAGATAATCAGGATAAATTAATTAGTATAATAAGATGGCAAGGTACCTTCCAATATCCCATTTCCTAAGATTTAATCAAGAACTGACTGAATGTGAAAACGTATTATAATAAAAAGTAAGACATAATAATCGTAAAGGGACTTTAAAAATGCTTTTATAAAAATCATTTGGTATTCCGAATGTTCTTTTCAGACCTAACGTACTTAAGAAAACTTCCAGCACTGCTCAGGAGTGAAGTCATCACTACATAATAGTCTCTTAGTTATCAATTATTCACCTGTGAAAGAGAAGAGAGAAATATGAACAGTATGTTTATTATTCTTTCTGTCACCAGGGATGTACACTGTGCGTCGTGACGTTTAATTATAGTATGTTACAAAGAAAGTATTTTAAAATAAACATAGTTCTGATTAGCAAACCGTAAAGCATCGTCTGCCTTATCAAAAAATCGAGAAGTGTAGGGGCATTGAAGGACATTATGAAGACAACCCTATGCTGTTGGACAGTTATACGTGATGTCACGTATGGATTATGTTTGATGAAGCTATTGTAGATAGTTCTTTGCCGTGAAGCAAATAATGAATTTTCCATTTACGGAAAGCGGCGAGAATCATACAAGTGGAAGATTTAAGAAAGATTGATGATTGTGTGTCTGCGTGTTTTTAATTTGCATCTACACTGTCGATGTCTGTCTCGTAGAATGAAAGATCGAACCACGTGCAACTTGCCCTCACTGTTGGATCAACAATTCAATCAGGAGTTCCTCGTCCGAATAAGAAAGCGCCAGCCATTTGGCAATCTGCCTATACAAATGTGTTTGAACAGAACACCGCTCTTTACAAAACAAATACCATACATAACACACAATGGTGTATTAATTGTTCTAGGATTGTTAAAGACTCCACTTCCCGGATTCTCTATGCCTTTTAATGCATATCAGCATAAAATTTTGGATTTGCTTTAGTGTTAAATTAGTTAAGTGAAATTAGTTAAGAATCAGTAATATCTCCAAGAGAATAACGGGTGCAAAAATTCAATTTTTAAATTGGCTGAACTTTCGTTTATTATTATTATTATTATTATTATTATTATTATTATTATTATTATTATTATTATTATTATTATTATTATTATTATTATTATTATTATTATATGTTCAAAACAAAAATTTCATCCAATTAATTCATCCAAACCAAACAAAATGTAAAACGTATAAATAGTAAGATAAAAAAAGAATTTTCCATATGTTAATTTTTTTCTTTTGCGGTCCTTCTAAGTTTAGCAGCCGTAGTCAGTTTGCTTGCTTATCTAGTCAAAAATCCGACATTGGATACGACCAAAATTTCTCATGTTAGATTAGCACCCATACATGAATTATAGCAACTTTTCTTGTTTCGAGCTATCTTTTTTTTAGCCAAGCTTCTTATAACATTGCATTGGTACATTCTATGCACTAAAGTTAATTTTTAACATGGTAAATAGATATATAGTTGGTATCTATATGTCGCTGAATTCCTTATTTCGAAACCAACTGGGCGGCGCGGTGGCTGAGTGGTAGAGCGTTCACCTCCGGTGCTTGGGGTACCTGGTTCGATCCCAGCTCGCGCCGTGTGGACATTGTGGTGGACAAACACCGTGCTCGTGGCTTTTATCGGGGTCCTCCTGTTTCCTTCCACTTTCTCCATTCCACCAATTCATCAATTTCTCATATCATCGTCGTCTTTAGCATAATCGTGTGACGTAAAACTTAAAGATTTCATTTCATTTCTTTTTCTTTTTTTTTTTTTTCGAAACTAACTATAAGCTTTTAAAAATATCACTCCTTTAATGGAAGACTGACACAGCTGAAAATGATCAGGTTTTCAGGAAAGAGAGGTGAATGTTTTCACTGCTGTAGGTAATAAGGGACGAACAAATGACACAATTGCTTCTTTAAAGGAGGATATATACATTCATCTGCAAAGTTTTACACAAAACTCCTAGCCTTTAGGGCTATTTTCAAGCTCATACTATACTGATAAAGCCATTATTTTAAAATAAATAAGCGATATTGTTTTGAAGTCCTGTCAGAGTGAGAGTAATCATTACATTTTCAAATCATGTTCTAAGAAACTATTTTATATTTCGCTGGTCTAAGTTTTGTTCATTAAACACAACTTCCTTTTCTTTTTACAGGTTTATATACCAAGGAGCTCGATGACTACGATCTAGTGATTCCTCGTAAAGTGAACAGTGGCGGTGAATTTTTGACCTATAATCTTGAGCATCACCATGAACAAACATTCAACAAGAGACGAAGAAGGAGTGTTACTTTCGATGACAAAGACAACACATTGCACTATCGCTTCCCTATTCAAGGACAAGAACACCATATTGAACTATGGCCTAGTGTTAATTTTTTGGCACCGGCGCTGTATATTGAACATCGTAAAAATGTATTAGATACTAATATGACCAATATTCATATAAGAAGACCTCGTTCTACTCAGTGTCATTATCAGGGTTCGATTCGAGGACATCCCGGATCACAGGTGGCAATGTCTACTTGCAATGGATTGGTAAGTAGCTTCTCTTCTCTCGGCAAGTTTGAAATGTAATGCCTGCGTTTATTTGCTTACACTGAAGAAACATTTTCTAAAGTGCGAACTTAGTTGTTTTCTTCCTTGCCTAGGTCTAGTGCACAGCCTAATTAAATAAGGAAAAAAAAACAATATTTTTTTTATCTTCCTTCCATGCTTCCTCTATCCTTCCCAGTGGTCTTGTTGCTAACGCACGCGCTTTTAGTGTATAGGGTCCTGGATTCGATTTCCGGTGGGACAGCATTGAAATTAGAAGGCATAATGATAGTTCGGATTCCATGTCTCATATAGCATCTATGCTGAAAAAGGACTAAACTACAACACAGCCAATTAACACAATTCTCCTTCCTGATTTTGCACCTAAGAAACTACGAATACGACAAAATACATATTATGGCCATCATCATATGGGAATCCCAGAAGCTACGGAACTACTTACAATGTGGGAGTTAATAGAATGTCCATTTTAGCTTTGATTTACGTATGCAAATTCATACGAACTGGAATCGAATGCTCACCAGAGATAAACGTTTATCTTTGCCATTACAAGGTAAATATTATAATCAGAACACGAGAGTGAAATATTTTAATCTACAAAAACATCTTTAGCTTAAAAATTCCAGAAACAATAGTACTTGGACGATATATCCAAACAAACGCACATTCCAGTGGTAAATTAGATACACATAACTTCGTCTCATGAGGGAATACAGACATATAAAGTGTAATAAGGCATGGGCTTGTAATAATGAATCTGCGATGGGCAGCATTCAAACAATGTTTATAACTTATCGTCATCTTTTCGTGCCGAGGCTGCTGAGACGTTTACCTTAGCTTAGTGTGTCTTTCAAAATGCATTTACATCTACCAGGATTAGAGTTCGGGTTTCCTGCGTTAAAGCCGTTAACACTTACCATTCAGCTACAAAGAAACTAATCAAAGAGTTCTTTTATTTCAAACTTAAAAACAAAATAAAGACATTGGCCTATGCTTTAAAATTCGTATATTCTGTAATTATTCTTGATACACAATAATCGACATCATATGCAAGTTGGATATAATTGTCCCCAGTGTTCAGCTATTGTAAAGAACTGTATCATTACTTCGTTTGCACTTAATTTTACAATATATCATATTATTAGAATATGATAAAGATAATACGTGTTAAATAATTTACTATATTGTTACGAAAATAAGTCAAGCTCCTTTATAGCTATATGGTTAGCATTAGTGTTGTACAGGAGAATAGGCTAGAGGACAAAAGTTTTCTCGTATCGTCTCATAAATTTTGTAGAAATCTTTTCTCGTCTCGTCTCGATTTTGGAAGAAACATTTCTCGATTCTCGAAAAACTACCCTTGTTTCGTCTTGTGTTTGTAAATTTAGTCTAAGCATAAAAGTTACTCACCGATTTTTTCTTGCTAGTATGGATATAATCAGAGTCCTTCCCGGTCTGCGAAGGGTGTGATATAAGAATATTTAAACCATCATTATTATTGGAGTATATTATGTAATGACTTGTGTACCTTTAAACGTTGATAAATGTTCTTCATTGTCTTCGTACAATTACTTTATCCTTATGGATATTTTAAAATTATGAACATGTAATACAAAATCAGTGTTTGAGACCTAAGACTCCGGTGAATATCTGTGGCCCACGAGACTCGATAAATGTCTCGTCTCATTTCAATTCTCGTCTCGAAAACGAGTTGAGGATTGCCATGTCTCTCGCCTCGTCTCGGTGAGACGAGAATTTTCTCTTATAGATATAACACATTATTATTATTATTTCTATTATTATTATTTCTATTATTATTATTGCAATTACCCTTTCTGCAATTAAATTTTAAAGATGAGGCTTACTTCTGGACGCAGCTTACTTAGAAACCGATAAGGTCTATTGTTCTATTTTCACTTGAATTATCTTAATTATTGAATATTATTTAACTAGTAGTAGTATGTACTATATTCTTTATTTTAGTCTGCTGCTGGGGCTTAAGGGAATATTTACACAAAGCATCAAGCACCAAGATTTTAATACACTTCAATATATCTTGAATAAGTGGCTACATACACATATAGCCAGCAGCAAAATAAACTTCAATATATTTCGAAGTATACAGATATATAGCCTCCTGCAATTCTGTCGGCCGCCAACAGTGATCAACCGTCATGTTTACTATTGTGTAGAAGAAAATTTTATGTTCGCAAAATTGAGAGTACATGCTAAGAAAGAACAAAGTCAATGTTGCTAGATCTGAAAATTTCCATCCACAATAAGACAAAGTTGAATTTTTTAAGTAGATATTCGACTATGGTAAAATTGATAATTGATTTTTACTGAGTAATTATAATATCATTTACCTTTATTTAACAGGACTAATTTATAATGAAGATACTGTTACTGTTACGTAATTTTACATCAGAAGATATGTGTCTATATCTGTAATAAATTAATCTATTAAACAGAATCGTATAGTAAAAAATCATTGACAGGGACAAATATCTTCGCTTTTGATGCCCACATTAAACCACAATTATTCATTAAAACAACCAGTGGAAAGGGAGATTTACATTTGTTTAGTTTGATGTGCAAAAAAAAAAAAAAAAAAAAAACGTTTTCTATTTTTTTGGAACGAAGACGAATAACTGATCGATAGAGTTTTAAAAAGTGACTAGCTGAACCTGCGCTCTCTACACAGCGCGTCATTAACATATGGGCATGAATCTCCTTGTCATTCCTCACAACATCAGTACATGTCCCTTTACAGACACAAGTGAAAGACGTCTTGCTAAAAATCGTCAAGGGGTACCATAAAAAGGAGATTTTTTCTATTATTTTTTCAATATCTCGCACCGTTTGCAAGAGTTGAGCCTACTTCCGGTTGGAGTTTCTACGTATGATCAGTGTTTTCTTTCTTCTAGCATGCAGTATGTAATGAACAAATACATTAGTTACATTATAATGTCAGTCGCAATTAATAATACAATGACAATTAATTATAATGTCAGTTATATATGGTGTTCATTGGGCAAAACACTCCAAACAATAAAGATTCATTTTAGACTGAAGAAATGGTTATCCTTCGTTTCTGATTATCATTTGGCCATTGAACAAACGCCTGAGAGATATACTACTCCTTTATACAATATTGTAGAGTTGGAATGTATAACCTGTAGGATATAATGCTTCGCTTTTAAAAAAATTCAACACTTCCAGTTTACCCCTAAAAAGTGTAATAAAGAAATAAAGGCCATGTTTTTTAAATATTCAATTAGAACTGCACAATCTACACAAAATTTGGAATTGACCAGTGAAAACGGCACGCTTCTAGCACCTGAGGTTTTCGAGATCTCATTTTCGAAAGGATTGGAGACAAATATATAAACTTTTCTCTGGAGAAAAACATATAAACCTAGCATTTTAATATACAGTATGGCGCTAAATTCGTTATACAAAAGCAGAGGGGTGATTCCTGAAAGTAAAACAAACAAAAAAGTTCTAATAAACATAGGGCGAAAACCGCGTCGTTTACGTGTTATAGGCTGCCGAAAGCGTGGGAAAACGAACTTTAGACTTAAATATTTCACTAACTACTAAGCGTAGACGTGATGCAGCATGATATCGTCAAAGGATCCTAACCTGCTCTATCCAAATTTTCAGTTTTTAAACTTGTGCAGTGGCGGCGCAAGGGATTCCCCAAAGGACGTTAGGGATTTCCGGACATTTTATAACGTAAATTGAGTGGACAAGAACATGTAAAAGACGCCTCATTGACTAGAAATACTACTACGTGGCAGATCAGTATTCATACACGCATATTAAAAGATGGCGGATGAGGTAATATTCACTGTGCGTGGTTACATACCTCCTCAAATAGTACTAGTAAAAACGTTGTACAAGAATTCACTGGAAACGTCACTGGCTACAATGTAAAAATGAGTACAACACAAGCCGATAGGTAACAGAAGATAAAGAAAATCCGATTGCTGATGTGCTCATATTAATGATATCACATCGCTTTTAATTACGATCTGTGACTAATGCTAATGTCGTTTAGTTTATTTGTGTTTCGTAATGTACATACTCGTCTGTCATTCTCCCCAGTATCTTTTCCAACCCCTTCGTGGCTAAGCGACGTTAGCGTATGCGACTTTTGCATGAAAGATCCGTGTTCGATTCCCGGCGGGAGGTCATGTGATTCGGATTCCATGTTGATCAGTTTGTCCAGTAGCTCGCGAACGGCATGCTAATACACCTCGCTTCATGTTTTGTGTTCTCTTCACAGATGAAGCTACGTTTCCCGTGATGGAGTGTTCAATACTCACAATCAACATTTGTGATTTGAGACAAACCCACACGGACTGTCAACCCTTGCCCATCAGAAACGGTGTTCTGTGAATGTTTGGGCAGGAATCGTTGATAATTATCTCATCGGACCGTACCTTCTACCACAAGGCTTGACCAGGTGAGAGTATCGCATATTTTTGTAAGAGGATCTGCCTGAACTATTAGAGATTGTGCCACTGGCTGTTCGTCGAAACATGCTTTTTTATGCACGACGGTGCTAAAGCACATTTCACTGCGGAGATGCGAAATTTTCTCAAAGCATTCTTTCCGAACAAATGGATCGGCGTAGAACGACCAGTGTCTTGGCCACCTCGCTCACCAGATCTTAACCCTTTGATTTCTTTTTCTGGAGCCATATGAAACAACTAGTCTATAAGACGCCTGTACAATCAGAGTAGGATTTGCTTTCTCGAATTTTTGGTGCTGCCTGGAGCATTAGGGAAACGCCAGGAGTGTATCAACGCGCCCGCTGGTCCCTTCACTGCTGCTGTAACTTTTGCATTGAAATGGCAGGTCAAAATTTTGAATACGTTTTGTAGTGACAGTTCTGACAACCATTCTCTTTTAATTTTAACAAAGACTCGTCTCTGTACCTTGTTCCCTACAATTCTCTTCGGTATGCAGTCCTGTTATACGATTTGGGACAAGAAACATCAGCCTCTGTTACAACAAATATCGCAAGTGGAATGAATGTTTTGTTTCACGTCAGTCAGTTTAGAACATTAATTGAAAAAAAAGAACGTCTGGTAGTCGCATTTATGTGATATACTGATCAAAACAAATGTGCTCAAACAGCTATGTGTATTATTATTATTATTATTATTATTATTATTATTATTATTATTATTATTATTATTATTATTATTATTATTATTATTATTATTATTATTATTATTATTATTATTATTACGAGTTCTTTAGTTGTCTTTTAATAGTAGTTCTTGTTCAATTCCTGTAGTAGTAAAATTGGAAGCGTTTTCAAAAGCGTTGCGATATCATTAATATGAGCACATCAGCAATCGGAACTTTTTTATCTTATGTTACCTATCAGCTTGTGTTGTACGTATTTTTCACATTGTAGCCACGTCACGTTTCCAGTGAATTCTTGTACAACGTTTTTACTAGTACGTTTTGAGGAGGTATGCAACAACGCACAGTGATTATTACCTCATCCGCCATCTTTTAATATGCGTGTATGAATACTGATCTGCCACGTAGTTGTATTTCTAGTCAATGAGGCGTCTTTTACATGCTCTTGTCCAATCAATTTACGTCATAAAATGTCCAGGAATCCCTAACGTCCTTTGGGGAATCCCTTGCGCCGCCACTGCACAAATTTAAAAACTGAAAATTTGGATAGAGCAGGTTAGGATCCTTTGACGATATCATGCTGCATCACGTCTACGCTTAGTAGTTAGTGAAATATTAAGTCTAAAGTTCGTTTTCCCACGCTTTCGGCAGCCTATAACACGTAAACGACGCGGTTTTCGCCGTATGTTTATTAGAACTTTTGTTTGTTTTACTCTCAGAAATCACCCCTCTGCTTTTGTACAACGAATTTAGGGCCATCTTGTATAGACTAGCTGAACCTGCACTCTCTACACATCGCATCATTTAGGAGCATGAATCTCCTTTTCATTCCTCACATCTGTACATGTCCCTTTACAGATTGACCCTACTTTTGGATAGAGTTTCTAATTCATGTATCAGTCTTTTCTTTCTTCTTGCATGCAGTATGTAATAAGCAAATACATTACATACAAAATTAATTATAATGTCAGGGATATATGGTGTTCATTGGATAAAACACTCCAAGCAATAAAGATTGATCTTAGTCTGGAGAATGGTTATCCTTCCTTTTTCATTATCACTTGTCCATTAAACAAACGCCTGGGAGAGATACAACCCCTGTATACAACAATGTTGTGTTGGAATATATAACTAATAGGATATCATGCTTTTTAAAATTCCAACACTTCCAGAGTGCGCTTAGAAAATGTAATAAAGAAATAACGACCACGTTTGAAATCTTTAAGTTTTACGTCCCACGGTTATGCCGGTTAGGCTAAAGGAGACGGTGATGATGAGTGATGAATGAAAAATGGTGGAATGAAGAAAGTGGGAGGAAACGGGAGAACCCCGAGAAAACCCACGCACACAGTGTTTGTCCACCACAAAGTTCACTTGGCGGGGGCAGAACTGGACAATCTACACAACATTTGCAATTGATAAGCGAAAACGGCATGTTTCTAGCACTTCTGGCTTTCGAGATCTCATTGTCGAAAATATTGGAGACAAACATATAAACTTTTCTTTGGAGACAAACATATAAACCTAACAGTTTAATATATAGACTGTAACAATTGTTTATTCATTGAGTTATTTATATATCTGAAATAATACTGGATTAAATAACTTATTTTATCATGATTAGTACACGTACTTTTGAAGCACATGGCTTCCTGTTCGAATACCGATGAGAACGTATCTATGATTTAGATTCAGCATTGTAAGACAGTTGCAGAGGGACTTAAATTAACACTAGAAGGAAGGAAACGGTCAATCTGACCGGTGAGCTTTGTTTAACGTTTAATAACTAGCATACGTTTAAATTTTGAGAACCCATATTTAATGACTTTTAACGCACCTAGGCGGTTTAACATTTCTCTAAAAGACAAATGTCTATTAAAAAAACTGAACGAATTATAAACATTTTTACCTTAAAGGACTGCTGCCGGTCATTATGACAGGTAACATTTTTCTTGCGTTTTATGTCTGTAAAGCCGCGACAATGTTTTTTTTTTTCATACGCTTAGCTTATTTTATTTCATTGTTGCGATAAAAGGTGTATTTTTTCATTTCGTTCCTCCCTCCCTCTCGCGCCAGTATACTTTATTTAGTGAAAGAAAACATTATTTATTGGCTTTTCTTTATTAGTACGTTGTGCTCTGCAGAAGGTTTTTGCTCCTCATTATTATGGCACGCCCGTGTTTTCGTTCCGATGAAGAATTAGTGAATTATTTGAGCAGTTTACCGGAAGAAGATTCTGAAGGAGAAGATATATTTGGGTGTGATGAGTTGGATGGAGATGACAAAGATTCTAAAGATGACATTGAATATAAACCTCAGGCAACAGAACTAGGCGGAACATCAGAGTCGAAAGATGAATATTCAAACGAGCCACTGCCTACAAGTTCGACTTCAGTGACACCAGAAATTTCTACTCGCAGCCGAGGGAAGAAACGGAAGAAATCCCATGTATTTCAACATCCGGATGTTGGGAATGAAGAAACTGCAACCGACGGAACAGTGTGGACTCGAATTGCACCGGGACATGCACCTGGAAGAACAGGACGCCACAATGAATTCGCAGAAACTCCTGGACCAACGTGTAACGCTAAGAAGCTTATAATCGCTGGGAGTTACTTGATTGCATGCGACTATTGATAGACAGTAATATTGTACAGAGCCTAAGAAACTGTACACAAATTAGAGCCCGAGAAGTTCTCCAGGAAGACACATGGGAACTTGATATCGACCAATTAGAAGCTGCCATAGGCGTAATGTATGCCTAATGGATGACATAACAATTACTTCCTATCAGGGAAAGAGCAAGAAAAATGTTCTCCTGTTGAGCACAATGCACCAGTCAGTTGCAATGGACGAACAAACACTGAAGAAACTTCCTGAAACAGTAAGCTTCTACAATTCCTCCAAATTTGGAGTTGATATTCGGGACCAGATGTCTCGTCTGTATATTGTCAAGTTTGGATGCCGTAGGTGGCCTATGTATGTATTTTTCAACGTCCTAGACCTCGCAGGAATCAACGCCTGGATCCTTTACACAGAGACAACAGGAGATAAAGTTACTCGGCGAATGTTTCTTTTCAAATTAGCAGAAGAACTCTCCTCTATTTTTGTACAATCAAGAAAAAGACCTGTTTATTCACTCAGTATGACCTCCGAAACACCTTAGATACAAAGACGGAAGACCTGCCAGATAGGAGGATGCAAATACTCCAACAAAACTAAAACTTTGTGTGTACAGTACTCGTATCTGGTCCATGTTCTGGAAGTGTTCTTTACAAATGTGCCAAGTGTGTTGACATAGATGGCGGCTATGATTAGAAAGATGTCACAAAGAAAAAAAAATGTTATTATCTCGCAATTTCCACTGCAGTTTATGTCAAATTTTCTTTGAATTTCATTATATAAATATAACCTGTTGGGCTTTCATTGAAAAAAGTTGAGGTAAAAGAAACTATTATATATGTTTACTTGCATCTGTAAGTTTAGTTTCAATACATTTTGTATTTACAGTATATTATTTACTTTGATCAGTTTTTCTTTAATTAAATGCAGTTTCTTTGTAGGATAAGCATAATGCAGTATTGACCTAGAAAGACACCGTACTGAATTAACTTAAGAGGTTAAACTGAAAAAAAAAAAAAAAAGAAAGAAAGAAAGAAAAGCGTCACCGGTCAAAATGACCGGCAACAGTCATTCCAGGTAGTTCACTATTGCCAGTCCTGCTAGTGTTAAAAAATTTTAAACTTTCGTATCGAAAGCGGAAGAATTAGTCACACTAGTAAATGTGCCGACTGTATACAACTTAACTAATAGCTGTCTTGCTCACCCTGATTACTGAGTATAATTTCAGAGAGTAATCTAGTGCTTGTCTTTGGGAAAGAAACCCTCTGACATATTGTCTATGAATGCTAATGTGAGTCAGACAGTTTTTACTTGAGTTTCATGATCAGTACATGAGCTCCCGTCGCTGCCGTTACTTCTGGCTTATAACAGGAATTCGTAGTCGTCTACCAGCATTACGGTGGTTCCGATGCTCGCACATACATGCCTTCTCCTTTTTTTCTTCATATCACCTTCTACCAACAAGAGATAACCAATAGTCAAATCACTGTCTCCATGGTTTCTAAATACATTTCACAATGCCGATAAATGTGTATGTTTCATGACTCGGAAAAATCTAGTATGCTTACCACTTCCTGCCAACCGTATACTTTGCTCATTCTCCGTATGTTAACATTTACGGTTTAGGTGTCTGTTGGTGCAAATGTGAATCAGCTAGAGGTTCATCTGAAGCTTTGAGACATGCTTATTTTCTGTGAAAATTAGAGAAATGTTTTTTTTTTTTTTTTTAAATTAAATTGCATTTAGTAATTTTATTACCACTTCTGCTCGCTGTAAATTTAATCGGGTTTAATAGTCTGGTAGTTAGTGCTTATAATTCGCGATCGAGATATCCTATGTTCGAGTCTTGCGGCTATCTTGACTGAGACTTTTCTCGTTAAGCTAGCCAAATACCGCTTTTAAATATAGGCCCTAGAAAATATCATTCCATTTCCTTTCCTATTGTCGTTGTTATTATTGATTATTAACAAATTTGTTAATTCCATTACTTATTTATTTGTTGAGCTTTAGTGTTCCTTTTTAGCACCGATGCTATATGAGACATGGATCTATTGTTTAAGATGAAAACTAAACCATCGAAATGCATTCGAAGTTTGTAATGTTTTCCCAACAGGAATCAAACTCGGGACCATGTGAAGCAAAGAAGTATATGCTGTTTATAGCATAAAGTTTGATCCCTCATTAATTTGCTGTCTTGATATGACTGCTGATAGGCGTTTACTCTCGTAGAAGAGCAAAAAGAAACACTTCTAACGATTGAAGAGAAGATTGTCTGGCAATCCTGACATAAACTAACAAAAGTCGCATCTAACTCTAATCACTATTCTTAGAAAATTGTTGAAATTTAATATTTTGCGACCGACAGTTAGGCAATTTGTATACAGAGCCGCTAATACGTGGGGCACGCTATATATTTTGAAATGCCACGAAACTAGAAGAATGAGAGCTGGCAACACTGCATTTTTAAAATTCATCATCCCTTCAGGAGTAAAAGATCGGTGTCCTCCCACTTGCGTACATTCCCACTTCTGTACATGTAAAAATCCTTCCCACTTCCGTACAAGTGCCAGATGCAATGAAATGTCATAATTTAAAAACGAGATTAAAATTCCCATTTCCGTACACTTTCAATAGCTGGCACTATTTCTGTGAATTTTTGTTAGTTTTTGAGCAGAGGAGGATATGGAATCCATTTCGAGGTTTCGTTTCGAGTAGCAGCCACAGCGAATAAGAGTCCTTGCTGCAGACTGCCTAGCAGGCCAGCACAATCTTCATTATTGACAGTACATTTAAGAGCTGTAGCAAACTTTTCTCCCAATTTTTTGCAATTCATGCAGATATTAAAACTTCAATAGTGGAAACTAATGTGATTCCAGTGGTTTTTGGCCTTTTCTCGAACAAGAGAAAGCATATATGTGAAAGGTTCTTTTTTCATCAATAACGAAAGAAATCCTGAATTGTAATACTGAAGTTGTAATGGTAAATTTCAAGGAAGCACTAACAAATTCTTTTAGGATAATCTTCCCTTCAGTTTCCATAAATGGGTACAATTTTCACTTTAACCAGTATCTTTGGCGTAAGATACAGAATTTGAGCTTGGTTACATACTACAAAAACAATGATGATATAAGACTTCAGGTTCAAATGTGTGCGTTATTAGCTTTTCTTCCGATAGAAATGGTCGACAGTGGTTGGCTGTCTATTCAAGAAGATAGCCCCTAAACTTGATCAGTTCCATGACTTTTTCATTGACCAGTGGCTAGAAAATTCTACAGTTGCATTAAACATGTGAAATTGTCATGAAAACGCCATGGAACAAATAATCCTGCAGAGAGTTGGATTAATAGATTAAATACTGTGCTAAACAAGTAAAATCGAAGTATTTTTCTCAAGTTAGAAGCCAGGACAAGTGATCATGCTTACGACCGAAAGTATCTCAGCTTGCAAGGTAAAAGAAGAAAGAAAGTGAGCTCCTTCGTGGCTAAGCGGTTAGCGTATGCGCCTTTTCCAAGGAAGACCCGGATTCGATTCCCGGTGGGAGCTCATTGGTTTGGATTCCACGTTAATCAGTGGGTTCCGTCTCATATAGCCTTACTGCTGAAAGGGACGTTAAACTCAAAATCAACTCAACAAGAAAGAAAGTATATGTGCAGCTTGACAACACAAAGGAACATTTTGGGTAGTTTTGATGTTTCAAAAGATGTTAGATGTTTGGTTGTACTTTCATATATTCATAAGTTATCATAAACTGTAAATCGTGTATATATATTGTAATGATTTTATAGGTAGAGACTAAATGACGGTCCGGGCTAGTCTTTTCCCCTTCACCAATTTATTATAAAAATTGATAATTACATATGTCTTTGATTACAAAGAGTAAAATAGTGTCTATCGTGTTATTGACCAGATGAGAGGAAATAGGTGTTTTGCACGGTGCCCTTCTCTCAAGACAGCCTCCAAGGCACCTGCTGGTTCTGGTGAGTCTTGAAGGAAAGCCTCCTCAGCCCAAGGCAGCTTCGCGAGGCTTGGTTGTAGTAAGGATCCCTAGTCCAATGCGACCTCAGGGCAGGTGTTGGTTAGTTGATCAGTTGGTCGACTGATGACAGGTCCCTCGGTGGTTGGGCTTTTATTTGTCCTCTTCGGGTCCTTTCGTGAGGTCCGTCTTCTTTCGGCTTCCCTCGGTATCTTTCGTGTCGGCTTCTCGTCTGCTATACTGTTTACAATCAATAACACGTGTTGTATTGATATGTGCTTCTGTCGTGATATGGGGATCCTTACAATATATATTGATAAGTATTATATATAGATGGTGGTAACAACGGTAAATGGCCTACTGCACATGGACCAAGATCATAGAAGATCCAGATACCGGTACTAGTTCGACGAAGACTCTTTATAAGAGCCGACTTATGTATCCCTTTGATGTGATTTGTGAATTCATATCAAACACATTTCGGCGATACATTGGTCGGATTTGAATTCAGAGTGAAGAGTTGAGTCGAAAAAAAAAATTACAACAGTTTGGAAAGCATGTATGTATCTTTCCGTATTTCCTTGAGCATGCAATTCCATATCCTCCTCTGCTAAAACTTCATTAAAAATGCACGGAATCAGCGTCAGTTATTAAACATGTACGGAAGAGGGAAATCTTTTATCAATGTCAAAATATGTCATGTCATCGCCCATGGCACTTTTACGCATCTGGGAAGGATTTTGACATGTACGAAACTGGGAATGTACGCATCTGGGAGGGAATAGTAAAGGTCTGATGTCAGTTGAGTCGCTGCCGTCACAAAGTGCATGTGGTACAAACGAGTTCTTAGCGAAACATGAGTTGTCCAGAGATCATGTGCTCGCGATGATTTGCACGATTTCAAACTTGGTTTAAGTGAACAACGAAGTCTCGAACGGTTGCAACGCGCATTTGGAGATGAAAGTCCATCACGGGCAACTGTGTTTCGGTGGTATAGTGAATTTAAAAGTGAACGGACATCGCTTGATGATGAGACAATTGCTGGTAGGCCCTGTTCGCTAGTTACTGTTGACAACAATGAGCGAGTGCGACGTGTGTTCGAAGAAGATCCAAGATGCACCTATCAAGAGATTAAGGCAACCCTTGATGTTGGATACGCAATAGCAATTCAATTTTATATGATCATCTCCATAAAAAAAAAAAAAAAATGTTAACAGTTGGGTGTCCCATACGCTGAACGATTTCCAAAAGGCAGAACGAGTAAGAATAGAGCGAGAAACGTTAGAAATGATAAACAATTTTGGTCATCGTATTCTGTCTAAAATCGTAACAGGTGATAAAACATACATTCCATTTCCTACCCGTCAGGAGAGCCGTGTGCGGATTCAGGAAGAAGATCCAATCCCAACAATGACGAAAAAGCAAAGATCTGTTACGGGTTCCTATCTGTTCTGCCTAATTCCTGTTCTGCCTAATGACCCTCCAGCACTTTGCAACACATTTTTATCTAATCTTATCTTTAGGCAGAACAGGAATTAATGTTGTGCCTAATTCCTGTTCTGCCTAATTCACGCAAAAGGGATATTTAAATTTGAGGGGAAATTCATTAGTACCTATTTCCCCCGATTTTCAAATATCATTCCAGAACTCTTTAAATAAAATTTTAATGTACGAGTGAGGGTTAGTTAGATTGAAGACGCGAGTGGAACGAATTGTTTCATCTGACCAAGTATCCCTAATAATCATTTTTAGTATAACAAATGTAGTGAAAGTGTACGGTATAATGTAAAAAGCAAAACAACTACAATTACGCTGAGTAAAATGATTATGCAATTTATTACAGATAAAAAATTCCAAATATCTACAAAGGAAACTTTAGAACAAAGTTTGCTCTACAATAACAAATTAAAATATCGGAAAGGAAATACAGTTTTAACTTCTTAAAGTCACATATATATCTTGTCAATACGAAAGAACAAAACTTCGAAACTTTAAAAATTATACTTATTATAAGCACATATTAAACCCACACACAATCTTCCTTGTTATAAATCTAAATTACTGCCATTCTGACTTTACACTGTCGACACTAATACTCAAATAGTAAACCCTCAGAACTTTGCGTTTTAAACTTTCACCCTGACTTCACACTTAAAATATAATTTCATTTTAAATTGTGAGACATAGAAATTCCACTTTTTTCCATTGGTAAGATCACTTTCCGAAAAAGTAAACAAATGGTGGTCTGTGATTGGCTGGAAGCGCTGCCTCTCTTGGAATCAGAGTACACTAGACAGAAATACAAATAGATGGATATGTCATTATTGAACCGCGAGTACATGATTGAGGAAAGAAACTTCATATAGACAAGAAGTACAGACGAGAGCTACAAAATTCGTGCTACCTGCGGTAAATAGAAGATTTCAGTGGCAGAGAAGATATCACCGGCCGAATGAAGTTTCAGCAGCAGTAGTGGCAGAACGAAGAGAATGTGTCACACCAGTAAACCTTGCGGTGTTAAATGAGGTGCTGTCAAAATCATACACACACAAAGGAATCAGTCTTTTGAGATAGGTTTCCTTAATAATAAAGAGAACTTCAAAAACCACGGTATCTTACACACACAAGAATAACCGACAAAAATAGTGTTACATTGCGTCAGTCTGTACTACCCAAGCCAATGGTGAAGTGAAAAATTCTTCACGCGCTTTTCTATCTTCTTTCTTACTCTTCTTTCCTTCTCTAATACGCACTGTCCGGTAAATGTCTAAGGATAAAAAATGTGGTCATAAGAATCCACAGTTTCGCAGGGGAGTTATATGGCTGATTCCAGTGAATAATCGTCTAAGTCGGGAAAAGTAAATTTTACAGGAGAGCAGTTTAAAGGTAAATTTTACAACAGTTACCTGGCTAATTTTGACATAACCAAATGCTGTAACTTCCTCAATTTTACGAATTCGCTTTAGCCGCTTCTACACAATGTAGAACTCACCAAAAGAAGCTTATACCTGTAAAATCTCAATTGAAGGGTAAGGGGAAAAAAGAAGGAATGTTACAATAATTCATTTTCGAGAAAACGGCGTTTTAATATTGAAAACCGCGTAATAAAGAATAGGGTAAGTAAAATCTTTTGCCCTTTATACATAAACATTTCTACATCTACGCATGCATGGCATGTACAATCAAATAGTACCAAGAGTCACCAACAAATAGGACAAAACACCCGATAAAGCACACACATGGACATTCCTTGTTTTTTCCCCTTACCCTTCAATTTTCAAAAAAAGTCCACTTAGCCGGTTATTCACTGGAACCAGCCATATGTCTTTAACTATGTTACTGTTCAGTTAGCTACACGCTCGCTGACCAGGTCCAGATCTCCTCGCTGAAGTTGTAGACGGCCAACAGATATCGCGTAGATATACTCGTAGTAAAATAATGGTGGTCAATGATTGATAATTTAATTTCAGAGAAGCTGAAACGATATAAGAAAATCAAGAGGTTCTGAAAGCAACTGGAATTGTCAGGAAAATAATTAGTATTAAATTTCCCTTAAATCTAAATATCCCTTTTTGCGTGAATTAGGCAGAACTGCGATTAGGCCGAACAAGAATCTCTGTTCTGCCTAAATATAATATTATATCAAAAATGCGTTACAAAGTGCTGGAGGGTCGTCAGGCGCAACAGGAATTAGGAAGAACAGGAAGACACCCTTTTATGCACTTTTCTTTGGGAGTACAGGCTAAGTGAAAGCAATTAGAGCTTGAAGAGCAATGTACAGTTACAACCACCTGACACACCACTGAATGTTTACTTGCAGTGCTTGAGTCAGTCAGGATTCACGGGTTAATACTGTATCACGACAATGCATCATCACAAACGGCACAGCAAGCTGTTGACTTTTTACGTGAAAATAAGATGAAAGTCATTCCACATCCGCCCTACTTGCCTGATTTGGCCACGTGTTATTTCTGGTTGTTCTCTAATCTAAAAAAGGATTTACGTGCTTGACGTTTCACGACGGAGGATGAGATCGATGAGGCAATTCATAACTTTGTTGAGAGTATTCGCAAAGCTGACGCTTCTGTTACAAAAGCTGTGAAAGTTGTGAAACCTTCTGTTACAAAAGTGCATTGATGTAGATAGGAATTACTTTGAACATAAATAAACCCATTTGTATCACAGGCCTTGTAGTTTTCTTGTATCTCAAAATATAGTGTGACCCTCGTATATATACGTATATATATATTCTATACATCCAGTGTTGGTAAACAGGGCCGGATTAAGAGGGCTTAGGAGGGCTATAGCTCCGGGCTTCCAGGTGGATGAGGACCTCTACTTTGATCAAAAGTTCACCTGACTATCTAAAACGAATCACGAAGAGGAACTCATCGTCATATGAAAAAATATGAAACATATTCCCTTTACTTTCCTACTGTACTTTCACAGAAATGTATTAGGTGAAGTCAGCCTCGGGCCTCCAGATTGATTAATCCAGCCCTGTTGGTAAGGGAAAGTCATTCAACACCTTGGTATATTACGTCTGTGTATCATCATTATCTGCTGTCTTATTATGTTGCTCTGCTCCTCTTTCTTTACTTGGAAAGTTTTGGAAATTTTAACGTTTGTTTGGAGGCTCAAACTAGGGTTGCCAACTGACAGGTTTTTCACCTGTCTGGCCGGAAATACTGATGTTTTTTCTTTTTTTATTAAACCCGGTGACCGCTACCAACTTCTTACCAATTCCTTTATGACCGGTTTATTTCAAATTTGTATCTAGCTCGAAGCAATTTCATCTAGTTCGACGTATAGATTTTAAAAATAACTTCAATTCTGTAAATCCAACACTGTCACGTTTCACCATCCATCAACGATTAACATATTTTGTTCATCTGTTTAGATAATTTTAAAGATATGACAGGGACTGTATCAGGAAAATTTTGAAATTTACTTGTAAGAACTTTTATACATTTATTGAGAGTGAAAAATGACTTCTTAAGGTGGATCACCACCCGGAAGTCATTACATATTTTAGGTCATTCCTTTAATTACTGCGCAATGAAACGTTACATATTATAAATATTGTACTATAAGATAAAGTTATGTTTCAGCTACAACACAAGACACTCATTCATTTGGTTGTGTCTTCTGATATCGAAAAAGGTAACAAATAAAAGAAAATATTTGATTCGTTTTACAATGAGCACACAAGATGACACTTGCTGTTAGATCTTACTAGAAGTGCTCAATTTTTATGAAATGTTTATTTGAATGTGTAAAGTACTTTAAAGTAACGATCTTATTACGAAATAGATATATTGCTTGACCATTTTTCGTGTTATGTTTCACATTTTATTTAAATATTAATTTACATTTAAGGAAATAGATTTGGAGAAGAAACTTGCGCAGAACGCCATTGCGTTCTTGTCAAATTTGTACATTTAATTCCTGGATTCTAGCGTTGCAATTCGAGAAATGGAACTTAGCTGTGAATTGCGGTACGAGTCAGTCGAAAACTAATTTCTCCAGTAAGTATCCAAGCAGAATTCCATGATTACTTCCTTTATTATCTGGCACCAGTAAACACTCGACACTACCTGGCAACGCTGCACTATTCAAGCAGTGTTTAGCATAGCACCGAGAACATCTAGTGATCCATCTTAAAGCAATTTCCTGTAGTTGAAGTATAAGTTTAAAGAATAAATTTCATTTTCCAAATTCAAAATTGTCACGTAAGGATTAATATACTTTTGTTCTTCTGTTTCAATAATTTTAAAGAAGTGGCAGTTACTGCTAAGTACAATAAAGTGATCAATGCCGATTTCAGTTTCTCATTTATAGCGCAATGTATTTATTAGGCTTATTAGTGAATGTACTAAGGATATGCAGAATACAAGTGCTAATGCACTTTTGTTCACAATGTATATTTCCTTCCTATGGATGGGTCTGAACAGAGATACTTCACACTTATACCTATATCACAGGGAATTTTGAGGGGGTGCCGGTTTTTTTTTATTTTCCAAAGTTGTCAACTCTAGCTCAAACCAACACTTTCCCAATAAATTGAATCGTAAACCTGAGCCTGGATTTCACATTTCTGCCTACGATAAGACATCAGAAACTTTTTTTTTTTTTTAATGGAGAAGTTTTGTGTAGGATTCAGTATGGTATAACCATCAATCTTAATACTATTTAATTAACTGCACTTGAATAAATTACATTATTACCTAGGTCATAAACACGTAAACAATAAATTATTCGATTTCCTTAATACCAAAATTATTTCGGCTTATCGCCATTTAAAGAAGACGAAAGTGCTATTAAAGAACGTGAGATATATGAGCTGTGAAAAAATGGTCTTCTCTAGTGACTAAGTCTAATATATTATATTGCCACTTTTTATGGTAGAGAACACTATACAGGGTAAAAGAAAGCGTAGGTCAGAAGGTTGACAAACGCTCATATAACTCAAAATTTAAAGTCGAATTAGTGAAGAAAAGTTTTTTATTCTTCGTCTTTTCCTCCAATTTTGGAGCCGTTTGTCGCGTGGTCGTCGATGAGTCGTGACAGCTTGATGTCAGTGTACTAATAATATTATGGATGGTCTTTTTATGGGTTGGCAGCCAGCGAGGGAAAGGGTTTGCAGGGGGAGGGTATACAGAAGACCAAAAGAGCAAGGCCGCGACATCACAGAGGAGACAGTCGACGCCAGGAAACCTCCCACACATCTTGATAAAATTGCTCTTCTGTTGTCGATAGAGAGACGCTTGTTATGTCATCAAGGGTGCTCGTTATAAATACTGTGATAATAACCTTCCGTAAAGACACAGGGAAAATATCTTCTCTCTATCTCTCTCTTTATTGTGCAGTGTATAGTTACTAAGAAGTGTCAGATTGTTCCTCGTAATTAGGAAGATCCTCATACTTGTGGGAACGGTTATCATTCATGTTGACTTCTGGTACGTGGGATTCCTGGTTCGATTCCCGGCGAAGTAAATTTCTGGTTGACAACACCGTGCCCGTGGGTTTTCTCGGGCTACTCCTGTTTCCTCCCACTTTCTCATTCCAACAATTTTTCCGTCATCATTCACTTGCTTTAATCATCGCCTCCCTTAGCCTAAATTGCATGATCGTCGCACGTTAAACTCAAAGATTTACTTCCTGTTGGGCTATGAAAGATATATTTGGTAAAATGTAACGCTATAGCTCCCTCGTGGCTAGACCTGGGTTCGATTCTGGCGGGAGCTCATGTGGTTCGAATCCAACGTTAAACTGTAGGTCCACGTCTCATATAGCCTCGGTGCTGAACGGGACGCTAAATTCAAAATCTAATCTAATCTTAAAAAGGTAACGCTTGTTTGTTCAAATATATTACGAATAGTTGGCAAATTAAACATTTTGAATGTCATGACAAAATGATTGATTACAATGATCAAACATTCTGATCAGGACTTCAGGACAAGACAAAATATGATTTATTCAAGATTGAAAAAATTTACGTCTATCTACAATGTGACTAATCTTTCAACACCTCGATATTTATTTAAAAGTAATAAAGCATCAAAAGTTTTTATACTGGACAAAATAATTGATAAATCCAACAAAATCTGGGCTCGAATTTCTACAAGTGCGATGTGTAAAGAACCATGAAACCTTATGCACTCTTAAGTTGGCCATCGTTGGCTCTACAGAAATGTCTAGCTTGTACAAATAACTAACTTAGAAAGCAATAATAGAAAATCGCCATGCTCTATTATTCAAAACTACAAGGAGAAAACCAGCTTCCGCTTGATTTATACACTCACATTAAGTCCTTTCGACAAAAACCGTTTTGTTTCAATCCCGATTGAAAGAAAAATGTTTTACTCATTTTAATACATGCTATACATTCAGTTAGCAAACTGAGACTCCATTTTCGTTAGATTTTGCAATTGAAGTTTTTAGTGTTTTAAAAATAAATTCTGATTCTCGTTTTTCAAATTTTCATGCAATTGCAAACAACATCGAGGTTTTTCAAAATCCTTCTAATGTCGACATAAAAGGCCTTGCCCAGAACTTGAAATAAAAATGATTAATTTACAGTGTAACGATACTTTTAAAGAAAATTATTTAAATTCATCATTTCTGGAATTTTATAATTTTCCGCTTACACAGTTTGATCAGTTGCATAAATTTGCTCATGAAATTCTTTCCACTCCTCGGATTACTTATCTGTGTAAAAATAAATAAATAAATAAATAAATCTCCAAAATAAAATATACAAGAAATATTTACAGATCCAAGTTAACTGATGAGCATTTGAAATCACTGTAATTTCCACTATTATAGTAAATTTGATTCACAACCGCAAGCAATTGTCAGTAGAAAATTATAGCTAGATAATTATGTTTAATTTCGTTATGTGAATTACCTATATGGGTCACTTATTGTAAGTTTTTAGGATAAATCTGATATCTTTAACTAGCCTTCGGCTAGCTGGGACCTTCGCCCGCAAACCTCCGAATTTGCTCGAGTTACGATCTCGCACTTCTCATAGTATATCCCTAATGTGTCTCTAATCTTAAGTGATTTCAAGATTGGCCATCTTGTTATAACAATTGCAACCTCCATCCTTTTTACGGGGAACAGGTCAAAACTCCCACAGCCAAAACCCCCACACTCAAGAAATGTCAAAACGCCCACACAAACGGTCATAACCCCCACACAAATGGACAAAGCTTCCAAATACACGAACGGTCATAACCTCCACAGCCAAAACTCCCACATTCAAGAAATGTCAAAACGCCCACACAATCGGTCATAGCTCCCACACAAACGGACAAATCTCCCAAATGCACGAACGGTCATAACTCCCACAGCCAAAACCCCCACACTGGTAATCGGTCATAACCTCCAACGGTCATAACTCCCACACAAATGGACAAAACTCCCACATGCAGAAATTGTCACAACCGCCACACAAATGGACAAAAACCCCACACAATCGGACAAATCTCCCACACTCTAAAATGTTCCTGGTTGCATGTCTTGCCCATGTACTTTTAATAACATTTATTTATTCCACTTAAACTGATGTTGCAACTATTCTTCTTGCACTGTTTTCTAATGACAGAAACACTAAAGTGGGCGTCATAAAGAGCAGCAACAAAGACGTGAAATCACGATCATTTCAGAGTGTGGGGGATTTGTCCGACTGTGTGGGGTTTTTGTCCATTTGTGTGGCAGTTGTGACAATTTCTGCATGTGGGAGTTTTGACCATTTGTGTGAGAGTTTTGTCCATTTATGTGGGGATTATGACCTTTGCTATGTGTGGCTGTTTTGTCCATTTGTGTGGGAGTTATGACCGATTGTGTGGGCGTTTTGACATTTCTTGAGTGTGGGGGTTTGCCTGTGGGAGTTTTGACCTAGACCCTTTTTTCGTTCCTTGTAAGAGGAACGTCAAACAAACAAAAAAAAGAAAAGAAAAAAAAGAAAAGAAAGAAAGAAAGAAAAAAAAGAAACACTTCTTTAATTTACATGTCTCTACTCTTAAAAGATTTTGAGGTATAGTCATGTTATTTTAATAATTACAACTCCCACCCTTTTTCTTCCCTTCTAAGGAAAATTTCAAAAACTGCTAAAATACATCTTTAATTATTTTAAATTAAAAGCCTAAATACGAATTCTTATGTCTCTAGCCTTAAGAGATTTCGAGATATGGCCTCGTATTTTAACAATTGCATCCCCCTGTTGTTTTGTTCTAACTGCCTTTTTCCTTTTCTCTTGGGGAAACGTTTTTAAACACGCTGAAACATATGTTTAAACAGTTTAAGTGAAAGATGTAAAAAGCAAATTTCATGTCTCTAACCTTAACGAACTTTGAGGTATAGTGATCAAATCTTAACAATTGTTCAATCCCTGGTCATGCAAGTTTGTGGTGTACGACATCGTTTTCGTGAGTTTTACGGAGGACTTCCATTTCTTCCTACATACTCATTCCACCAATTATTTCGTTTTCATTCACTTTCACTAATCACATGTCTCCTTTAGCGTAAAGGATATGTTCGTGAGACAAGGGACTACGGAGGAGCTGGTTCCTGGGGATCCGGACCTCCCCGAAATCCGGACAACTTATCCTCATATAAAGTTTGGATCCTCCCGGAAATAAATGCCTGTATATGTCCATGCGTTGGACGTAAAACTAGAAATTTCACTTCATATTTGCTGAATTTACGCAATGTGTTTGGATCCTCCTGGAAGTAAATGCCTGCATATGTCCTTGCGTTGGACGTAAAACTAGAAATTTCATTTCATATTTGCTGAATTTACACTGAGAAAAAAAAATGTAGGTGGCATACTTAAAAACGTAGATTACATTCGTAATTCCTGTAGTTTCTGGACTTAACGTACAACCGTATATAGCATCCTGCAGCAAACGTATAGCTGAAAAAGTATGTATTATACGTACTGTCTACATAAGTGCAATGACGTCATTCATGTGACGTCATCTACAGTAACAAGTATATACGGAGGTAATATCTAGCTTTGTGACGTCAGGATCGTATGTAGCATGTGGGTTAATAATGACGACACTCACTGACTATCAGGACGGAGCGTAATTTCAAGAAGTATGCAATATACGTTCTGTACGTGTGTTTCTTGCGTTCAATCCCGAGACAGCATCTATATTGTACTTGTGCTCCGTACGTACGACTAAATACAGTGTACGTATTGTACCTATGTATTATACAGATTTTCCTTATGTCGCACACAGCTTGTCCCGATACAGCATACAGAATATCCGTATGCACCAGACAGAGTGCACATATGCAGCTTACAGACTGTCTGCATGCGGCATATAGATTACACGTATGTCGCGTACAGGCTGGCCATATGTAATGTATGGACTGGATGTATGTAGCTTGTAGATTGTCCATATGAAATATACGGATTTTACCTGTATCGCATACGTATTGCCTTGTTGTAATATATGAATTGGACATATTCAGGATCTAGATTGTACGTATAGTGCACCATTATTGAAGTGCTGCAACATACTGAGAAATGCATGATACATTCTTACTGTAATGTTGCCACATATTGTTTTTCTCTGTATGGAAACAAAAATAGCTTAAAATATGTCTCCTTTGTGCCAATAATAATAAAATTAAAAATACTACACTTTTCAAATTTTAGTTTGGAGCAGTGAAACTGTCCAGAGAAATGTATTTATCTGCAGGGTGTAAGTTTGGACTTCCTGCTAATTCTTTGGAAAGCTACTGCAAAGCCAAGTGTTGAAAAGTGGCACAAGAGTTAATTTTAAAATTATTGGCACAAAGGAGGGTAACCATATGTTAAACTATTTTAGTTTTCATACAGAGTAAATCAATATGTGACAATATTACTGTAAGAATTTATCATACCTTTTGCAATAACTTAGTTGCAGCACTTCAATAATAATGCAAAATTCACAGCCATGTACAATCCTATGTTCAAACTCAAAAAAGACTTACGTACAGTCATTTATTAAGCCGTTATCATCCATTGCTTGTACAGTCACGAAAGAAAATATTCTTCAGTTGACAAAATTTGTTTTCCTAAAAACTCAACAATAAATTAACCTATCAGAGTACCGACTTTGGCAGGTTGTCAAGTTATAACTATTCGAAGAATAACAACAAAAAGATCCAAATTAATTAATTTGTTGCCGACCTATTGGCAAAAGAAAATTTGTCAACTGTCAAATACTTTCTTTTCCGTGTGTACTATATACAGACGACTTTACCTCATTCTTTTCCTTAATAATATCCTCTTCCAAAATGCAGTTGTTACCACAAGAGGCGTGAATAGGATTTTCCAGAAATAACTTCTATGAACATTTTAATTAACAGATAAGTTATTTTTTAAATGAAGCTATAATTAAAAACATGGTGTCAGCTGAAAACGTTTTCCCTCACAAGATGATTCCTAAACAGTACTCCCCATTAAAAATGCAACTTCAAGGAGACAGGGTAGCTACGCCAAAGTTCCCAAGCCGATATCTAATAGTAAGTGTCGAATATGCTTAACCCTTAACATACCAAGCGGGGTACTCTAGGGACCCCAGAGAGTGATATTTGGTGATACTGCCGCAATTATAAGAATCAATTTATTCTCGATTTTTATATGTATCCTGCAACCCTTTGAGATATCAATTACATGATTAGATCAACGATGCGTTTCTTTAAAAAATACAAAAAATAAAAACACACTTCAAAATGTAAAAACTTCATTGTTAAACCTGTGTTTCAGATTTACGAACACACAAGTATGAAATTGTATGAAGAACTGAATAGTGTTCAAATATACATAATATTTGACGTCAACAATGTTCATTTAACTTAAGTATGCTTCTAGACATCCAAAAAATAATAGTTGGAGTAACCCTCTGCAATACTATGTTGAGAAATTAAAATAATACTTGGAGTCCCCAGAAGACTCCAGCTTGGTAAACAACTTTGACGACTTAGGCTTGCTACGTTAAGGGTTAAACTTACCGCTGTATTCGCTGTGTGACAACGTGGTGATAGCAGAGCAGAACTGACCCAACATTGACAACCAGAACGACTGTAACACAGCGAGACATCGAGAGGATGTTCTCTTCTGGTATGGTAAGCCATGCGTCTTACGATCCAATGCCACAGCTCATCAACTGTAGCTGGCGGAGTTCACAGGTATGAGAAGCTGTGCAGCCATCGACCAAACATATTTATCCTTCCCTGCTCTACACATTCTGCAAATTTGGACTTTCCTGGATGTATCCTTCTTAGTTCAACATTTTAAGTAACGAGCAGTGTAATAGTCTCATACATTATTTAAAGAAAGAGCGATGATTCTCAGAATTACTCGGAAGTTTCTAGTTTACAATTATATATATATATATATATATATATATATATATATATAGATAGATAGATAGATAGATAGATAGATAGATAGATAGATATAGATATAGCTATATAGATAGATAGATGTACAATAATTTAAAACGGTTATATCAAAGTTTGCATTCAGAGCACAAAAAGAAGTATAGCTCTCGGAACATTGATTTTAGCCAGATAATACCACTAGTAAACTCAACCACACTCAGTACCGTTAGTTGCTTGGTATTGTCTATGAGGCAGAGATCATCGTATCTCATTGCGTGTAGATTTTTGTATTTGTTTAACACTAAAAATTGTTTGTCGCTAACCGAACCCAGTAACATATATATACCGACAGGATGTACGTTAGTCACAAGGTTACATGAGTGAAACACTAAATTATTCGATTGACACTTGCGGCCTTGTCAACACTAGAGAAAGGTACAAAGTGATTAAATAAATACGAAACATAGTACATACAAAATATAGCGATGTATGAAGTCTCCTTTTCATACGATTTGGAGAAAGGATACATCTGTAGAGAGCAACATAAATGATTTCTCTGGATAATTTGGATTAGTCCAGAATTCGAACAAAAATAATTTTGAAATTCGTTAAGTCCAACATTTTTTCTTTCTTTCTTCGGATTCTCAATAAAGTTGACTACTGAAAAGCTGAGTTACAGATTTTATGTTAAAACATATTCACTATACCATTGCCTTATTCACAGAACAATACATTAGTTATTAATGTATGACTGAAATAATAGTGCTTCGTGCAGATTTACTTTATCCAATCGGAATTGCACAATGATAAAAAAAATGTTGCAAGGTATAATGTTCTTATTTACAGAGAAAAAGAGTTGAAAAGACCTTTAACTAACAAACATTTTCTTTAAACAGACATACATTTATTCTAATTTATGGAAGAAAGAAATAATTTGCGGAGCAGTATATTTATTAAGGTTACATATTTGTACAAAAGAATGTAAATACAATCGGGTCTGTCTTCAGAAAGGACGTGCTTTTAGCCACAAATTACACTGCTTCTTTTCGCTGTCTTTCATGCAGAATCCTGGTTTTGTTTTGATACATGAAATACCTGAAACAAAAATCCAAAAATATTTAAAATGTTACATTTTAAAATATTTAACATTTTTTAGATTAAATGGACAAAATCTGTTCGGTCAGGTATGGACTTTTGGGTTTCTGGTAGAAAAATGATGAATTAAAAAAAAAGTGTTTGTTGATGCTGAACAACTCGAAATGTATTACTATGCAAAAGTAAGTGGGTACCCACTGGCGTTCGAGGTACCATGGGGTACCTAATATGTCTGCATTTTTAGATATGTGGAAATATATGTCTCTAAAATGTAAAGAACTGATATCTGTTTAGTACAGAAAACCGCAACTCGGTAAGCCTTATGGATACCGAGGTATGGGAAAATAAAGGACAACACCATAGAAGTGTGAGTTTTGCGTACTAGATTGTGCAGTTTCGAAAACGTAATTACTGAGGGCTATCAACAACCTCAAAAGTAGTTTCAATTTAATACACTACACACACGTCCTTATGGGGGTTTTCGGGTACTATGGCATTCGCAGACCTCCCATTTCTAAAGATTCTAAAATATATCTTAATAAACTTATAAAGAACGTTACAGGTGTGTGTTTACCGAAACCGCAAGTCGGTATGTTTAACAGTTACCGAAATATGGTGAAATAAATAGGAACACCATAGGTATGTGGGGCTTCCATACTTGACAGTAGTTTAGAAAATTAATGAAAATATGACTAATGGCTATCAAGATATTGTCAAATAAAGGGAGGACCCACACAGTTATGGGGTTTTCGTGTTAGGTGGTGAAATTTCCGAAATCGATCATGAAATCTGAATAAGCACCAGTAGCAATTTCATCCTAAAGTAACTGGGTATTTCCATGGGGTTTTAGAACATCATGGGTCTAAAAAGATTAAGTTTTAAAAGCTTTGGAAAATATAATTTGACATTTGTAAAGAGTATTAGAAAAGAGAATAGAGTTACCCAAAACTTCCAGCCAGTACATCTTACAACTAGAGAGACACCGTGAAATAAAAGAGTATTAGATCTTGAAATTTCATAAAACAACTTTTGATCTTAATAAAAGTTAAATAAGATGGTACTTATATGGGTTAAGTGAGTACCTCACACTCGTCAGGGCAATTCCGATCGAAAGATTAATTCAGCTCGAAGTTTTCTTCGGGTAAATCCAAGCGTGATAATTCCTAGCGTACAAAAAGAATGAAAATTCTTTGTCAATATCTAATATAGCAACCGAGATATAAGTAATTATGTATTTTACGAGGTCGTAAAAATGGAGACCCACATGGATTTGTACTGTTGAGTCTTTGCTGTAAGAAGAAGAAATTTCAGAAAACTACCGTATACACCTTAATAGACAATTAAATGGGTGGAGGCACGGTGGCTTAGTGGTAGAGTGCGTACCTTTGGTGTATTGGGTCCCTGGTTTGATCCGTGTCCAAGTCAGTTTGTAGTCGACATTGTATTCGTGGGTATTCTCGGTGTACTCCTTTCCTCCCACCTTTACACTCCATCAATTCTATCATCAACATTCACTTGCCTTAATTTCATTTTAAAATTAAATGGGCAGTTAAGTGTGATCGTATCTCTGTGGATTAAGAGAATACTCCAGTGTAGTTTCTGCAAAACATACTAGGTACACACCCCACCACTAAGTTACTGTGTCCTCACTGATTTAATTGCATATTAAGGTATATACAGTAGGTTTTTGAATTTCTTTCTTATAGCAAAGACCCAGAAGTACAAATCCTTAAAGATCTCTATTTTTACGTCATAAAATAAATGACTCGTTATATTTTGGTTACTATATTAGATATTCACAGGGAATTTTCACTCTTTTACACAGCTCGATGAACCTTTGGAACTGCCTGAAGAAAACCTAGAACTAATCTTTCCATCGAAATTGTACTGAGGTACTTACTTAACCCATAGAAATACCATCTTATTTTAATTTTGTTGGGACCAATAATTTTTCCGAAGTTTCAACATCTCATACTCTTTTATTTCACGGTGTTTCTCTATATGTTAGATGTACTAGCTGCAAGTTTTAGGTAAATACATATTTCTAATACTCTTTACAAATGTCAAGTTATATTTTCAAAAGCTTTTAAAATTTAATCTTGGTAGACTGTAAGATGTTCTAACACCCCATGGAAATATCTAATTACTTGAAGATGGAATTGCTACTGGTGTTTATTAACTTTCCATGACCGGTTTCGGAAATTTTATCATCTAATACGAAAATCCCATACCTGTATTGGTCCTCTCTTTATTTGACAATATCTTGATAGCCGTTAGTCATATTTGAATTCATTTTCCAAATTGTACCTTCAAGTATGCAAGCCCCACATACATATCGTGTCGCTCTTTATTTTCCCATGTCTCGGTATCCGTAAGGCTTACCGAGTTGCAGTTTTCGGTAAACAAATATCAGTTCTTTACATTTTAGACACATGTATTTCCATATATCTAAAATGCAGAAATTAGGTACCGCATAGTACCCCTCTACCCCATTGGGGTACCCACTTACTTTTGCATACCAGGGTAAAAACACCAGTGGTCGTTACTTTAAGGTTGAAAACATACTCTTTTGTCTCTTCTGTGAGCACCGTTAATCGGTCGGAGCTGTACCATAGTTGGAAAGAGACACTGATCCTTCCTATATATGACCATGTAGTCAGAATTCAAAATCGAATAGCCGTTGAAGGAAAAACAATATTTTAAAATCCCTTGTATTGCACCGGTAGTAGTCATCTCAAAATCGAAATGTTCCAGTGGTAGTTAGGGTTTTGTACCAGTGTTCGTCACTCAAATAACTTGACATAATTTATTCAGAAACGCACTGTTTATCAGTTTAAAATTAAGAATAGAGTATAACGTACTAATCTTAATAACTGTGCATCACTTTTGGCACTCAAGAAAGAAAATAAAAAAGTTTTTACATACTTTTTAAAGCAATTTCAGTAAGAAAAATGTTAACTGAATTCAAAAGTTAACTGTATATTATTTTAACGTTAAGAGTACAATATTAATTACTATGTTTAATAACTATAGTGACTTTAAGCACTCAAGAATGAAAATAAACATGTTTGTACATACATTTTTAATACAATTTGAGAAACAAAATAAGTTAACCGAATTCAAAACTTAATTATATATCACCTTAAGATTAAGAATGGACAATAAAATACTGAGGTTAATAATAATGCATTAGTGAAGAATGAAAACAAAAATGTTTTTAACTACCTATATTGTATTTACATGTTGTTATTTCTCATTAACATGCTTTTTGATAACGCACGATATGGGCTAGGGGTACGCACGAGAAATGATTTGAGACTGTCACCTCTCGCAAAGGTGTCGCGAAAGTTGTCTCGTCTCGAAAACTGTATCTGTTTCTATTGGAAGAGCTATGTCTCGTCTCGAATTTCGTAACAAAAATTCGTTACACATGCAGTTTTGTGTAAAAAGTGAAATGTATAAATACAGGAGAGAAAACATTGCAGACAAACATTATGTTAGTATATTGAACATACTTTTTTGTATGTGGTGCAAAATATCTTCATCTATGGGGTTACTTTGCACCAAAGTTTATATGAAATGGAATCTTTGAGTTTTACGTTCCACGATTTTGCCGGGTATGCTAAAGGAGACTATAATCATGAGAATGAATGAAATAGTAGAAGGAAAACTGTGAGAGAAAACGGGAAAACCCCGAGAAAACCACACACAGTGTTTGTCCAACACAAAGCCCATTTGGCACGTGCTGGGATCGATCCAGGAACTCCACGCAGGAGAGGTGAACGCTCCATCACTGAGCTACCACGTCCCCAAAAACACAACCTCAGAATATACTTCATATAGAGTAGAAATGAAATGAAATCTTTGAGTTTTACGTCCCACGATTATGCCGGTTAGGCTAAAGGAGACGGTGATGATGAGTAATGAATGAAATGGTGGAATGAAGAAAGTGGGAGGAAACGGGACAACCCCGAGAAAACCCACGCACACGGTGTTTGTCCACCACAAAGTTCACTTGGCGGGGATTGGGATCGAACCCAGGACCCCAAGCACCAGAGGTGAACGCTCCACCACTGAGCTACCGCGACCCCTCATATAGAGTAGAAGTAACAAGATGTAAAAAAAAAAAAAAAAAAAAAAAAAAATTGGCCCGTCTGGAGGACATGTAAGCTAAACACCAATACAATTGTTACAGATTTATTTACTTGCACTGTTTAGGCTGAACATCGCAACACCAATATCATTATGTCACATCCTTTCAAAAGTATGCTAACTGCAA
Organism: Thermobia domestica; assembly: GCF_964235325.1. Lineage (NCBI taxonomy): Eukaryota > Metazoa > Arthropoda > Insecta > Zygentoma > Lepismatidae > Thermobia > Thermobia domestica. The sequence goes on from NC_137465.1 coordinate 117,124,015, forward strand.
CGTAGACCTGCTTTGCTTCGTAATGTCCAAATAGTTGATTACTGTGCTCGAAAGCAGGCAAGTAGCATACAAATTTATGATGTTGAAGTCGTTATTTTTCACAGCTATGGAGAAAAGACATGAAAACGAAAAATAAAAATAAATCTTTGTTTTACTTCCTACGGTTATGCTATGTATGCTGACAGTCACAAATGAGTATTGAAAATTGATGATCTTGGAATACGATTTGGTGGAATAATGAGGGGGGGGGGAAAATAGACATTGATTAAATATAAAATTGAAAAGAAATAAGGGCCTGACGCTCAAATATTTATCTATCTGGCAGCCATCTTGATCCCTCTAAAATATCATGAAGTACTTGATTGATTCTAAACCCAATAATAGTAATAGTAATTATAACAATAAACACAGAATATACCTAGATATAATTTACGCACCTTGAAGTGTAGAAATTAATGATTGCAATCCTCAGCATTCCAATAGTTCTTTGGTTTCTCCAAATGAAGATTCGGACATCGGTTTTCTTCTCAAGCAATAATGGGGTACAATAATCAGTTGCAGTCCAAAGCCAAGTCACTAAGTTAAGCATGAATATAAAAGATTTTGTGTTAAATATTTCAATGTAAATTTCATGAAATAGAATTCATTAGTTAGTTACATACAAACTCTTACGCATGTAAGTCAGAATCTACTTGTAATAACTTGTAAATTTAAACAAACTAAATTATACTACAGTCATAGGGACATCAAACATATCGTCGGCGGCAATTCAAAACCTGCTATGTGCATTTTGCAGGAGAAGCGAAAAACAGTATCCTGGTTAGATTTTTCCCTTTATAAAAGTGATGTTATAAGTAATATTTGATGCTGCACGTAACTTAATATCTTCTCAAGTTACTTGAGAAGGTATCAAGTTACGTGCAGCATCAAATATTACTTATAACATCACTTTTATAAAGCGAAAAATCTAACCAGGATACTGTTTTTCGCTTCTCCTGCAAAATGCACATAGCAGGTTTTGAATTGCCGCCGACGATATATTCCATAAGATATATAGGGTGTCTCAAAAGTCCCCTGACATTAAGTAACTCGATTATTATCAGAGTTACAACAAAATGTAATTGGGAAACCGTCTCCAAATATGATGTTTCCAATGTAAGTTGAAGGAATTTTCAAAATCGGATGAGCCGTTTGGCTGTACACTCTTTATGCGTCCAATGTTAAATGAAAATGCAACGTTGCCATTTACCTGGACCCACAACATAAGTGAATGAAGTTACTGATTTTTACGCTAACATGTCGATGGCTAGCCCCCATTTCAAACAGTAACTTCATTCACATATGTTGTGGGTCCAGGTAAACGGTAACATTGCATTTTCATTCCACATTGGGCGCATAAAGAGTACAGCCCAAACGGCTCCTCCGATTTAAAAAGTGTTCACTTTAGAATGAAAACAACATATTTAGAAATGGTTTTTCCTCTTACGTTTTGTTGTAACGTCAGAGGACTTTCGAAACACCCTGTATACATCATACGAAGTTCCTTTCTAAATTCTACACGGGTGTAGTTTAATTGAATGTGAGATGGGTGATACACATTAGGCCGTTTGGAAATACTCTCACAGACGGCCGCCATTTTGGATTAAATTTGTTTGTTATAAACTGGTGGGTAATGTGATATATATATGGCCACAGGCTAGAATTTTCTCAGTATGTCAAATATGCAATCAGATTCCATGGAGCTTAATTTGGTGAAAAGTTATTGCCAATTGAACGTTGTATTTACCTCTTTCTTCTAGATGTAGAACCATACCGTTAGCACGTGAGGAATGCATCGAAATATTCAAACTGTGGAGCGGGAGGAGTGCCTGTACAGTGGTTACCGATTGCAAACAGAATCATCCACAATGTGACTGTGTTACATGTTGCAGTGTCACAGTAATTAACTAAATTTGAGGAGACGGGCACATTCGTGAACATACGTCGTAGCGGACGATCGTAGAGAGCTACAGATGAAGCAACGCCTACGGCAGTGCTGACTTCTTTCTGGATGTGGCCCCAGAGGAGCACACGTCATTTATTAATGCAATGTGGGTTGAGTCATAGGGTCTGCGCGTGTATAAGTGCATCCGTACAAGGTGCAAATGAAGCAACATCTCCACGAGAACGATGTTGATCGCCAAGTGTAGTGAGTAATTATGGTTAACATTTTTATGCAAATACTCTTTTCAGATGAAGCTGACCTCTACGTAAATGGGAAGGTTAATAGGCAGAACATGCACAATTGGTCACCTGACAACCCCGCGTGCAAGACCCCTCCAACATGACCAGCGCAAAGAAAATTAATTATGTTGTTGGCAGACAAATGAGGAATACGTCTAATCAGTCACTTTTTCATTCCATAAAATTAACTGCGGAATAATACCTCACGCTCATACAGGGATAGATATTGCGAGCTGCGATGCCCGAGGATGGTACATTCTCGCAGTTTTTTCAACACCATGGCGCTTTCTTCATTATGGATTCGTATTGCGTCACTACTTGAACAATTTTCTAGAACATGGGTTGATCGACGAGAGGCAGTTGAATGGCTGCTCGATCACCGGACCTAACGCTGTTCAATTTCTAGCTAAGTGGAAAAGTTAAGGCTATGGTTTGTGCAGTAAATATTCATAATTTTTATCATCTAGAACAAAGTATCGCCATCGTCTGTACACAAATTTGACCCTATATCCTACTTTGTGTCCACAGCAATTGGAAGAAGCTTCTGCAAATGTTTATTGCTCAGTAGGAACATGTAGAACATATACTATAACCAGGGGTAAAAGTGGACCTGAAAAGGTGGGGGGACGGTAGGTAGCGGCATCACTCCACGCCGTTCCTCCTGCCTATCTCTGCCCATTGTACCATTTTAGGATCTGGGGGACGTCCTACATATTTTTCGAGGTGGGGAACTGCGTCCCCCGCGTTCCCCCTCGCTTTTACCCCTGACTATAACAGGGAAATGTGTTCGAAGTGGGAAAAATCAGAGGCGGTGTGTTTTATTACGATTTTGACTCGACATATCGGCTATCTAAATGTTCAAATGCAGTGAGGTGTGAAGCCTACAAGATTGCATTTCTATTTACATAATGTCTGAAAACCACTGGAAAGCTTCTTTTAGTTACGGAGAAAAAACGGAGAGACTGATCCATCCATCGTGAACAACTTTCTGGAAAAAAATAAATAAAAATAGCCCTTACCTTGTATCAGAGAATTATACACGAAAGTGCTCAAAAACCGACTTTCAATATTAACAATTTCCAGCGGGAAAACTCCTGGACCACACACTCGAATGAGGGGTATTTCAAACTCCCGTAAGATCTGCCCCCACAGCAATCCCCTAAATCCGCCCATGCTCAAAATACGACGCTTATAAGAATTCAGACAAGACGACACATACATACATACGAAAGAAACAATTCAATACGGCACATCAAAATATAAACTAGATGAACTTCTTTGAAAACACCTCATTTTACAAACAAAAGGTAGAAAAAGGTAAAAATGTCAGTATTGTCAACTTAGAATCTACATAAGAAATAAAATCTTTTTATGTGCAAAGCTATTCGTCAATACGTATAAAAAAGGGATTTATTAATGGTATTTAGCATTTATTCTTCCGTGAAGGTTTATCTTGATCACTAAAAAAACCAGAAACGGTATGTCTCTATCACTGGAAAAAAAAAAAAGAAGAAGGGTATGACATACCACTACATATAGTCTCACTTGGTTCACTGCCAATAACATTTCACCAGAATAAGTTACATGATATCTGATTGCATATTTGACATCCTCAGAACATTTTAGTGCATGGCCATGTATCACACTACCCACTTATCGTCCGTATTACAATTTCGAATCTAAGATGGCGACCGTCCGCGTGATGTAATCCGAAAGTATCCCTCTGGGCCTAATGTGTATCTCTTATCTCGCAATCAATGTAACTACATCCCTGTAATTTTCAGAAAGGATGACAAGGGACTTCTGATGCATCCTGTATATAATAGTTGTATCAATAATGACGGGTATACCGGCTAGGCTAAAGGAGACGCTGATGATGATATAAAGAATGAAATGGTGGAATGAAGAAAGTGGGAGGAAACGGGAGAACCCCGAGAAAACCCACTCACACGGTGTTTGTCCACCACAAAGTTTACTTGGCGCGAGCTGGGATCAAACCAAAGACCCCAAACACCAGAGGTGAACGCTCTACCACTGAGCCATCGAGGCCCGACAGGAATATTTGTTGAAGTCTACTGTCTTCTTCAGTACCAAGGTTACACAAAAATGAGCCTATGGTTTTGATGGAATTCGAACCAACATTATATGTATACTCTCTCAGCGAGAATCAAAGCTGGCACCAAGTTTACATATGCGCGCGCATTGTATTTTACTTATATAGCTCACAGAGCTATGGGCGAGCAAGCAAGGCACGTGCCCCGGGCGTGTGGTTGGAGGGGCTACTAAAAGAGAGGTTATATATTAGTACTTTTCCATTTTGGTGTTTAATACTTTTCAGAGTGCGAAATCATGAAATCAAAGTCGGGGAGACTGAAGGACTGAAGAGAGCGAGAGAGAGGGGAAAAAAAAGCTGCGCAGTCTTACACTTCAAAGAATTGTAGTGAAATGAGGTCAGAATTCAAGATGACATTCGGATGCTTGGCACGAAGAAAAACATTGCAAGCAATTTTGAAAAAAAAAAAAGAAAGAAAAAAACTTAAATAATGTGATATATTTTGTAGGCTTTGGATATGTATGTTTTAGTTGGCATCAACAATTATTGGTGTGTTTTGTCACAATTGACAGTTTAGCGAGAGACTAGGCTAACTGACAATTTTAACTTTCTGAAAGAAAAGGAAACAAATGAAAACAGCACGTTTCAAAGGATACGACTGATATTCATAGTTTGGTTTAGTATACAACAGGGGTGGATCCAGGATGGACTACTGGGGGGCGGTGGGTTGTAATGCCACTACTTACAAGATAGAGCTACTTTTAAGAGATTCAACTCTGGGTGGGTTTTATTTTATATTAAAATACACAAAGTTTCCTCTTCTTGGGGGAGATAGACCCTCCCTGGATCCGAACCCTGTCTAAGGACAAGCCACACAGACAAGTGGTTGAGGCAAAGGTCAATTAATGACATTAGTATGCTGTTCCGTCAAAATCTCAATCTTGACCTGGATGTAAGTTAGCCTGGTCTCTCACTGAACCCCTCAATTGAATGTTTAATATGTAAATTAGGCACTTCTACATCACAAACAGTAAATATAACCTACCTTATTCTACGTTTTTAAATGCATTTCTACAACTGATTGTAACTTTAAAGGTTCTCGTGAAGATTAGCTGGCGGAGGTTACCTAACATAGCCATGAGTTATCAAATTAACAGTTGTGCTTCGTGGGTGATGATAATGATCCTGAGGTTAGATGTTAAATTGGACTCGAGAGCGGAACAAGGGCTGATCTTATTCGTGTCTCAGACGGGGGGCATGGAATGGAACGAATATGAAAATAAGGTTGCTGTAATAGTTTTTCATAGGGTTTGTAAGATTTTCGAAACACTTGGCATTTTTTTTTTTTTATCAAGACTTGACATTTTTTTAAGATAAAAATCAAGACTTGGCAATTTCAAGTTTCATCCCCCTCCCAATCTTGTAATGCTCGCTACGCCGCTGTAAGCAATGCATATTTTCGACAATATTCGTTGTTCATCTGTTTCCGCTGGGTTCCAACGTGGTGAGCTGCATATGGGACTTTTAATAGTGTTATTATAATGAGAAAGAATTGTAAATTATGTTGATGTTCCTAAAAGAGGGAAATTGAAAGAGAAATTAAATTAAAAATAAATAAGGGAGAGAAAAGTAATTACTTGAAAATAAAAATAAAGTCTTTGAGTTTAATGTCCCACTATTATGCTGTTAGGCTAAGGGAGTCGGTGATTAAAGCAAGTTAATGATTATGGAATATTTGGTGAAATGAGAAAGTGGGAGGAAACAAGTCCCCGACAAAACCTACGAGCACGTATATGAAAATGAAGTAAAACATACACTGGACTATGCTTTCTTTGTCTAGCAGAGTCATAGTTTGGAATCGAAAATGTGTTTTGAATCCTTGTATTTAGAGATTAAGAGTGTAAGTAACGAAATCACTTAATACATCCATTAAGATTTCGGAAAGCGAAATCTAAATTTAGGTAAGCTAACTCCATGTACTAACTGCTTGCATCCGCTTCGTACATTGTTCGAAGGGTCACGAAGCAAATCACCTCATTTAGTCTACACATACCTAGTACTAGCGTTAATTACCTGCTTCGTTGGGTGAAAATAAGAAAACCAGTAATACATGTATGTTACGTTAGTCAGTCACTTTTTTTACTATTACGAAACGCTCTCTCATATCGGTTATTTTCGATCATTTGTAAGATCCGTCTCCCCTCTTTCCCTCCCCAAGTTGCTTGGCTGAATTTTGATTTAAATAGTATCGGAAGTGTCACTGTCCATTTCTGCGCCCCCGAAAACAATGGATTTAGATTAGGATCAGTTCACTTAACTTAGTAAGCCTACAACTTTGGCGCGGCTCGACTTGTTGGAAAGCAATCCAAAATCTAAACAAATATATCGATGTCATTGGGGTTTACTAAAGTGTGTCGTAAGTCAAGAAGATTGAGAATCACTGCCTCGATTATTCACTTCAATTAATCATCAAACTCCTTTAACCTGAAGTATATAATCGTGGAATGTTCAATTAAAACTATAATTTTATGGCATCTAGAAAATGCACATATCGTACATTACGTTACATTACCATTCAATCGCAATAGGTTATTACAGACATGTGGTTGGCTTGAAGCTTAGCGTCCTATTCAGCGCCAAGACTGTGTACTACCTACACCTACAGCATAATATGGAATCCTACTCGCATGATCTTCGATCAAGATTTGAATCAACGGGAGGATGAAGATTTTCCCTCTCGTCAAGTAATTTCCCCAACTCGCCAAAGAATTTCTCCCTTGCCGGGAAAATATGTTCCCTCATTTCATATTTTACATATTATATACTATATATTATATCTTGCATCACTGAGAAATAAAAGGCTTGGATTGTATATCTGAAAAGTCGCCCCCTCCCCGCAGGCACGTAGCCACGATTTCGCAATACGGGAGGTCTGTGACGAAATACTGTGGTTATCACACCAGGGGTTCGATCAATCTAAACTATTTTACTGACAACATATCCATATTGATTTGTTAGGACAATAAAATGAGGATATGTTAGTAAGTATTTTAATTAAAGAATTATGAAGAAATCTTGCGTAAAAGAATAGAAAAAAGTATTGACAAAGACATAGTCTTCCAAGGTCATTCGAACTCGGTTCTTCTCGTCTTCTTTCTATTTCTCTTATCTTAGTTCAATGCCGTCAAGGATAGCAACGAGATCTCTTTCTGGAGTAAAGACATCCTATAAAATGGATTAGTGTTGCCGCGAAATTCAAAATGGTTCATCTTATTGGTAATTCTGGGCATTGCTTAAGTTCTGACAGGCTATCTGAAAGAACCGGTTTATCGATCGTCATTTGTAGTCCATAGGGTTACTGGCGCAAGTCCCGGGGGGATGAGGACATGTCCCCTCCAATCTTAGAACTGGGGGGGGACTTTCCCCTCAATAATCCGATTTGAAATGCGTTTTTTGGAGAGAAATGTGATGATTTGTGTCCGATTGCCACAAAGGAAAGTAAGATGAAATTGATGTCCCCACCCCAGAATAAGCCTTAAATCTGCCCACCTCACAATTTTGAAGACAACTCTGCTCCCCTGATCCTCCGCAGCATTGTTTTTCAACTTCATAATTTGAACATCCTTAAAAAAATTATGAGAACTGTCTTACCCGTCCCTCCCAATGTTGAAGACAGATTTGCGCCGCTGCATACGGTTAACATGGAGCTAGATGGAATTCAGAATGTTCCGTTATAATAATATCCAATTTCAACTTGATCCGCCCCCCCCCCTCCCGTTTCCTCCACACAAAGCTCCTCGTAAGAAAGAGTAACCAAAACGCTTATTGTAGCTTTATATTTTTGAGGCTGATTCATCTGTTTCTTTCTGTTTCATCTTTCCTTAATATTTTTCATTTCTGGATCCGAAGGGGGGGGGGTCTGGACCCACCCCTTGGCTACGTGCCTGCTTCCCGTAAAAAGCTTCATTCGAACCCTGAATCAAACAACTCCATCTGTAAAGCAGTGCTGAGTTGATTTTAATATCCTTTTCTGCAACGAGGCTGTATGAGACGTGGACTTACTGATTAACATGGACTCCGAACCACTCCCGCCGGGAATCGAACGCGGGTTTCCCACACCAAAGGCGCGTACGCTAACCGCTTAGCCATGAAGGAGCTCATATCTATAGCAGTGTAAGCAACAACAACAACAACAAAAAGAAACACACATACATACTAGAACAACAACAACAACAACAACAACAAAAAGAAACACACATACATATTAGAAGTTTGCGCAATTGGGGATCAAAACATTCTCAATGAAGTATGAGAAATAGTAAACGTCAAAGTGGGCTTCTGCTTATTCTTTACTTCGTTAATACTTAATTCCTTCTAGAAATAGTGAAACAATACTATGAAGACACAGTACTTAAACATAATCGAAAGAATAAGACAAGGAAACAGAGTAATTTCCGACTAATTAAACTAGTCATATATACTATACCTAACTGTTACATTGTATTTCTTACCATATTACGAAAGCGATATAACTTTTTTACCAGCCATAGAAGCTGGACGCAATCCAATACTGCAATTTAGACGCTGTAACGAAAGTTGCAAGTCAAACGCCTGACACTCAACTGTGTAATAGCTGTTTCAAGCGGCCTACAACTTATGACCTTGAAACTATGTGCTAGTAACCAAATTAATGCCAAGGTACGATACAAACACCCCAACTTGCCACAATGACGTCAACACAAGGAAAAAAAGAAAAACATCTAATTTTTGGTTCGAAAATTATGAAACAATAATAATAATAATAATGTAATTCTCAGGAACTCAAACATTAGTTAACTAGAGAACATAACAAGCAAAACAAAACAAAACAAAACAAAACAAAAAGAATCTTAAACGTGAGCTCTCCCTGACTGCTGTTTTTAAATTTCAGTGAGGCTGTAAAATATGTTTTGTTTTATTGTTAAAAAACAAAAAGAAAAAGAAAAATAAAGAAAGAAAGGAAATAAATTTTGTTGCAAATATCCTAGTAAAAATAGGTTTCCTAGACACAAGTGGCTCCGCGTAGCGTAGTTGCTAACGCTCTCGCCTTCGGTACGAGCGGACCCAGGTTCGATTCCGGTAGGGGCACTCGGTCGAAAAAGTATCAAAAGCTTTTAAGTCCAGACATCCTGAATGAGGCTTTCTTGGGTTTTCCTCATTTCATACCAGGCAAATGCCGGGTAGTACCCAACATATAGGTCCCAGGCCGTTTGCTTCCTTCCCTTTCCCCGGATAGTGTGCTCACCGAGGGACGTCATAACTCACATGTGACGGGCTAACAAGGTCATTGATGCCGAAAGCCCAGAAATCTAAATCCTAAATCTTCACTACACAAGAAAATGTTCGCGCTGAAAACGGTTTCTTAGCAATTATGTTAAGCAGTCCTGTAGTAAATCTCCATCAAGTAATAAACCGTCACATATAAAAAGGAAAGAATAAACACATAACATTCATTTTGCGTACCTTGAAATGTAAAAAGTTACAGAACATTAATATTCAAAGATTTCTCAAAATTCAGATTAACCCATTTCTTTCTCCTCAACCATTAACGAGTTACAATAGTAAGAATTGTGGTCATAAATCACATTACTTGTTTAGTACTATTTTAAAGCAAGTTATACTAAAGGAATATATAATTAATGGAATATTTAACTAAAGTGATAATTTACTATTGCACTTACCCAGGCTTTTCTTTCCTTCCGCTATTCTTTTCCGTTTGTAAACAACCTCGTTTATAAACCAGCTCGCAAGCATACGACAGTTGTTTCATGACGTCATCTATGGTGCAAGAAAGAGGTGTCTATAGGCGGTCAGGACCTCACACACAGATGGACGTATATAACATATAGCTGAAGTATTTAACATACGTATACGTATATAAAATACGGAAGATTGTTAGATATCAGACATCCTGCAGCGACATGATATAACATCCAAGCGCGTTAAAGGCAGTAGCTGTGTAGCATATGGATAAAGTACGCTCCGTACAGATTTCCTTAGTAAACATAACGAATCCTTGTATTTGTACAATATACCGCTGTCCGGATAATGGATTTTTCTCAGTGTACGCAATGTGTTTTGCTTTGTACGGTACATTCAGTTTTGGACTTGCATTTCAGAGCTCTTGCTGTGTTCTCGTTGTACAGTCTAGACTACTTTCGATTTTACAACTTTGAGGTTGAACTTTGGGTTTATTCTATGAGAAGGTTACCAGATCTCTGAGTGAAATACATTCTACGGGTCAATAAACTAAATTTATGGGCTTAAATATTAAATTATCTAAATGTACTTAGTTGCTGTTAGTTGTTTACAAGTGTTATATTTTTATTGTAACAAACGTCTAGGTTTAAAGTCTTCATTGTTGCGCCTATTTTATCGCACGGCAACAACACTATTTTCGTTTACTGATTTACCAGTTGAAACTTAAATTTAGTTTCGATGGAAATGAACTGTTCAATTTCTCTGTTTTGAAATCTGTAATATTAACACTTGATAGGAATGATAATAATAATTGTTGTGCGTTCTTCAAGAAAGCAGATAAACCAAATTTGATTAAGATAATGCATGCAAGGGCGCCGATCCTGGGGGGCCGGGGGGCCCGGGCTCTCCCAAAGCTCCTGTGGGCCCCCTATTGTATTTATAAACTTACAATATTTGGAATAATTTGAACGCAATTTATCTTAAAATTCTCATATATATATATATATATATATATATATATATATATATATATATATATATATATATATATATATATATACTCCTGCATCTGAATGCCCCCCCCCCCCAAATTTAGAGAGAAATCGGCGCCCTTGAATGCAGTATATTCTCGTGATACCAGTCAGTATTTCATATGTTGAACTAGTGTTTAGTGTAATTGGAATTTTATTTGACAGATAATATAATGCCAACACAACTCCTGATGGTTGAAATTCGTGTTTAGATGAACTTGTAAATGATGCGAAAATGATGTTATTTATTCCACAAAATATTTTGGATAATAGAACTCTTCTTCTGCATTGAGGAACTCAATAATAATAATAATAATAATAATAATAATAATAATAATAATAATAATAATAATAATAATAATAATAATAATAATAATAATAATAATAATAATAGATAAATAGATAGATAGATAGGCGTCTTATAATTGCTAATCTTTTGTATTATTTCATTTAGTTTGATACACTATACCTTTGGTTAATAGTAATGGTAGTTTTAGTAGTTATGAATGTTAGAAGTAACAATGATAATAACTTGCAAGAAAAAGATTCAGTTTAAAATTTGTGCTCTCAGTTACACAAATACTGGTCTTTCTTCTTCAGGTCTATCTGGCAACAATAATACAGTGAAACCTGTCTTTAGCGGAATCGAGCGGGACTTGCAAAAATTTCCGTTAAAGTCAGGTTTCCGCTTAGTGGAGGTAGACCTTTTTTCCTTTCTTCTTTTTTTTTAAAAAAAAATACATGCTTATAGAGGGGCATACTGAGAAAATATATTGCTGTATGTACATCGTTCGATTACAGTACTTCTTTCTTCTACGAATAAATACACAAAAAATTAAAATGAATACAAAATATACTATGCACACGTTTTCTTTATTTTTCTAATAGCCAAGCAGGGTTTTCTGTGTACATTGCTGCTTGGCTGCTTGACTTTCCGCATACAATTTAGCCTGAGAAATTATACTAAGTGAATCAGAATCATTTTTCCGTAAGGCAAAATTTTTGCAGTTCTTTTAAACTTCTGAGAGCATCTTGATATGTATTTATTCTACACTCTTCTTCGAACTCGGTATCGTATTACTCTTCTTCCTCTATCTCGTTTTCTTCTTTCCGACATTCCGTATGATTCTTGATTAAGTTGCGGGGATTAAGGACAATTTGTGGGGATGAATATGAGTGTGGTTGGGGAAGGTCAACACTGTCCAGAAATATTTAACAAAAGAACGAATATTTTATCGCAGACAATGTAATGTATATGTCTCACAGAATGTCTAAACGCTGCAGTCCGGAACTCAGAATTTTCCGTTAAATGTTTATTTTTCTTTCCGTTGTCCGCGTAACACAGTTTCCGCTTAATGAAGGGACTTTTACACGTTTTGTTCTCCAAAATTCATGGGATCGTGAAATATTTCCGTTTAAGACAGTTTTCCGTTTAATAAAGGGTCCGTTGAAGACAGGTTTTACTGTACTAATTCAGTAATACCAACACGTTAGCGTGCCCGTTATATGGGTCTACAGCAAGCGATAAGCATCTGATGTACCTCATACTTTTTTTTTTTTTTTACTGGAGGACAACAAGCTACATAAAAAGAACTCACACACACACACACACACACACAGGAATTCCCGTTTCACCGAATATAGCCGACTCCTCAGGCATGTGATAATTGAGTAGCCTAAGGCATTCGACAAAACAGGAGTGTACGATTTTTTAACTTCTGAATCAGTGAGCTAAATAATGATGTAGAGAAGTAAAACTGTTTAAAATGTTTTAAATGTTTAAGATATTCACAAAGACCATAAACAAAACACAAGTGCTATTTACTGTAACGTTATAAATTTTTCATTTGTAAATGTTTTTTCAGAAAACTATAAAAGTAAATGCAATAGTGAAAGAGATGCTTTTACTCTTAAATGGACATATATAAATATATTGATAGGTGTTGTAAATCTTGTCTTAGTCGATGTTTTAGTTAATGGCATGTGTTTACCAGTAAATATCACGCAGTGTAATATCTTTCATAAAAAGAGCATAAAATTGTTGGGTCATTTGAACTTTTTCTTGGTATTTATTTTAAACCTTAATGTATGAATGTAATTTCTCAAACACGGAGAACATATTTATTTGTGGATGACACATCGGTAATTTCCTTTAGTTAATGTTTTAAAGGGAACACAATAACAACGTATAAACGAAATATAAACAAGGTATAACAACTAAAGTGAATTTTTGTTCATAATCTTATATAGTTCTAAAAAATCTATTTAAAACTGTCATAGAAATGTTCGAAATTTATTATCTAACTTTTATATATATTATTAACTGTAGTATTGCCTTTGATTATTACATTTATTGTTGGAGGAAAATATTTTTTTAAAACATAAATTTAATATTTTCTGAATTACATGATTTGTGGTTATAATAAAAGAACAGAATATAAATTATTCTATTATACTTTCTCATATTGCAGTCAATTAGATACCAACACACAGAAAATTGTGTTCAAAGTAATAATTTCGGAAAGATTTTCCCAGGCAATTGCATTACGGTAAACTTCTTGTAAAATTTTATGAGTTTCTTCATGAACTACTCTTATAATGTAGTTTAGTAAACCTTAAAGATTCATATGGTTCAGATTTATTGATATCGTTGAAGTATACTGAAATGTTAGTTACTAGGTGGTAATACTACAATATAATATTATTCGTTGAAAGCTATTGTAGAGAATCTTGTAAGCGATTTATTACTAAATTGCAATACGGAACTGAAATTTCATCTTAAATAATTGATGTCTTGTCCCAAAAAAGTTATATCTTGTTATATTGATCATTAATTTAATAGAAAATAAAGGTATTTTTATATTATTTATTTACTAGCATAATAACCGTTCTTGCACAGGAAGAATGCAGTTTATGGAAATTAGTAGCAGAAAGCCAGTTCTTCACACGGGAAAAATAAGTTTGATGGCAAATATTTAAAATATACAGTATATATGCACACATATTTTACAGCTTCCAGAATATTTGTTGATCTAAATTTGATTTCAATAGATCTACACAAAAACTCGCATAATCGCTCTTAAATTATATTTCTCAACGTTAAAACCGACTTAGCATGGGCGCCGATTTCTCAGTAACTTTGGGAGGGGGGAGATTCAGATACAGAAGGCATATATGAGGATTTTAAGACAAATTGAATTCAAATTATGCTACATATAGTATATTCATAAATACAATGCGGGGCCCACATGAGCTTTGAGGAGGCCCAAGCCCCCCAGGATCGGCGCCCTTGCGACTTAGATCGTTTTCTTGTACTCCAAATCAGTGGATTCACCTCAGGCCATGTAAATCGTTAGGCAAAATCTATAATCGATTTAAGTCACTCCAAAATCATTTGTTTTTAAAGAAACGTTTGTAAATGTATTTTGTCAAAGTTGAGACCAAGTAAAATTACATCTTTGAACTCGAAATCGGTAGTTTTCCCATGTATCGTGGATATTGTTCTCAAAACTCTTATTCCTCAAAATGTATTCTCATATATTATATTATATTATTTATTACATTATATTTACAATCAGTTTATTAACTTAACATTTTAAAACTATAAATCGTGTTAACACAAAGACATTATTTGAGATCTGAGACTTGGGGGAACTAGTTTGCACTGAAGAGCCGTGAAATTTCTCGTCTCGTTTCTGAGACGAGATTTTGTCATGATCCGTGTCTTGTCTTGAACTTAAAGAAAGTACTTCTTGTTTCATTTTCAAGACTAGACGAGATTTTACTCGTCCCTTGGGCAACAAGATAACTTTCATGTTAAGATGATCAAGTTAGTTAAGGATTGCAGTATGAGGAAGTTATATACAAAATCTTTCAGTTTAACGTCACACGATTTAGGCTGAGGGACACGGATAATTAAGACAAGCAAATGATGATATAAGAATTAGTGGAATGAGAATATGGGAAGAAAGCGAGTGCCCGGAGAAAATCAACGGACATGAAGGAAGCCTATATACAGTAATAGTTTGCCAATAATGGGGAATAATTGTGATGATTATTATGGTACTAGCTGAAATGCCCTTTCTTCGCACGGAGAGAATACATGTAGGTTTATGGAAAGCATTTGAACCCCTAGGATAGCATGGAACGAATTTGACATTGGAAATGTCACTATTCATCTCAGAGACAATAAAAACTATGGATTGGACAGTAATATTTGTCGTTTTCGGTTATTTTTACATGTCACTTCCTCCCTTGCCGAAAATGTGCTAAAAACCTAAGGTAGGCCAGGGTTCATTCATACACGAAAGATCATCAAACAAAATCGGTACTATAGTCTAGAACAGCGTTTCCCAACCGGTGTGCCGCGGCACACTGGTGTGCCGCGAATGAGCCGCTGGTGTGCCGCGAGGAAATCGAAACAAATTATTAATTCGATAGGAACCAAATTGCAAGACATAGGGGAAAATATATATTTGTATTTCACATTATTATGAACCTCTACCATAAATCTACAATTTTAAGTTTCATACTGTGTTACTTTTCTGTACATTTTTAATGTTGAAAAACGTATTTATGATTGTCATAACCATTATTGCTTCTTTATTGTTGCAGACTATTTCGCAACTTGAAATTTTAACATATCATTCAATAAATTCAACAAAGCAAACATGCATACAAATTACCTATATTTGAGTTTTAAAAGTATAGGAGATTTGTTTATTTATTCGTTATTTAGTGATCTTCCCTTTTAGTTAAAGGTTAGATACAGTTTTCGAAAGAGAAAATAGATTTTTAAAAACCCGAGTCCTATATTTCATTGCAATTGTTTTTTATTTCAAAACTAGAATGAAAAATAAGCATAATGATTTACCATTTACCATGGGGGAAAATCAGTGATCGAGCTTTCTTCTTTGTACAAAGGACAGTAATCACATAAAAATACCACGGTATTTTATATTTACAAATAATAATAGTAGTAATAATATATATATATATATATATATATATATATATATATATATATATAATGGGTGTGCCGCGAGAATTCAAGTTACACCTGTAGTGTGCCGCAAGTTGAAAAGGGTTGGGAAACGCTGGTCTAGAAGGATTTACCGATAAACGTCGTAACATACATGTTTATGTATAGCTCATAGGCTACTTGATTTATCCCATATAACTTAATCAAAATATTTGTCCATCACTAGATTTATATGTCAGTAAAAGTGTCAATAAAAGAGTGATGCTTTCGGAGCACTTCTTTGCGGCCCAGCTAAGAATATATAATACTTGTTCGTGACTAGTGGAGTAATCCATCTGTCTTGGAAGCAAGATAATGTGATGGTGAATGATCTTTATTGTGCACGTTGATCTTGCATGATAGTCTGTGCAGTGTGCGTACGTCAAATACACTGGAATCAAGTCCCGGTCGCGGTTCAGAGCCCTCGTTCATAGTGACCATATCCTTCATAACCTCGGCGTTCCAAAAAATGAAATATTTCAGTTTAACACCCTATTATTATGTCCTTAAATTTAAGGGTGACGATGATGAAAGCAAGTGAATGATGATGGAAGAAATGGTGGAATGAAAAAATGGAAGTACCCCGAGAAAACTCACAGACACGATGTTATCCTCAGCAAAATTACTTGGTTGGGGATCGAACCGGGGACACAATGAGCCACAGGTAATCTCTCTACCATTGAACCACCGAGCCCCATCGCCGGTGTAAGCACAAGAACGTAAAATACAAAAACTCAACTGAAAGTAAAAGTTTGAAATGAATTTTAAACACGATCAAATTAATCATAAATTACTTTTTTTTTTTTTTTTTTTTTTAAGAAACTGAGTTTTGTGAAGTATTACCAGTAGCCAGATATTACACTAAAAAAATCCAATATTTACAAGACTTTAAAAAAATGTAGGATAAAGGGAATAGCCTGAAAATTTGTGGTGATGTATTTGGCATTAGGAATGCTACATTTTCACTGTAAAGATTTCCATATTATATATTATGTAGTAAACATGGTAAATAATTTGAAATTATAAATCAAATTTCGGAGCTGTCGGCATGTAAGGCCATTTAACCCGTCTCGTATAATAGGGATGACGTCCCTCGGCGAACACACTATCCGATGAAAAGGAAGGAAGGAAGCCTCTTGGCATCATTATGTTAAGTACCATCCCGGCATTTGCCTAGTGTGAATGAGGGGAAACTCAGGGAAAACCTCACTCAAGATGGCCTGCCTGAAAAAGCTGTTGCACTTTTTCGACCGAGTGTCCCTACCGGGAATCGAACCCAAGACTGCTCGCACCAAAGGCGAGAGTGTTAGCGACTACGCCACGCGGGGCCACAAATAAAGTAAATAAAGCTATTTTTTACTAGTATTACATATATTATTTAGTAAGTAAAGATATTTATTTTACAGCAATTTAATGCTTCATACCGTCAAGTTCTGAAGTTACTATTTTTCGTAAATTCTAAGATTTTTCCGTTTTGTGAGGTAAAACAGTTGCAAAGTATTTGGATATTTACTGTTATAATTTACGGTAAATACATATAGGATAATAGTGACAGTAGAAAAAACCAAGAGTTTTTCGCAGCGATACTGGCTTGAAAGGATCTTTGAAAAGAAAAAAGAAGAAAAAAAAACTTCAGCTGCGAAAAATGAGAATAAACCCACAACATTAGGAAGAATTCCATATGGAAAACACGTTAAAATGCGAAGTTGTGTAAGTAAGCGTCTCGTCCGTCTTTTTGTTGTGTTGGCGCCTCGCCAACATGTCTGAGAAAGCCATATGAGATAGCGAAAGAAAGGATCCATCCATTGAAGTAACCTTGTGAAGGCCGTCCGTGAGTCATAATGATCTTCATTTGTTTGCATAACACTTAACAATACTTGTCTGATTGAACTTCATGTCTTCTAACATTATACGTGACCGAAATGTTGTTGAATCCATTTGTATAGTTAGACAGGCGATGTTTACACGAATTACGCAGTGAATCCAATGGCTCTCAAGTTTGACTGACACTGCGTAGGAAACCAGTTTTCACCTATTTGTGTTTATTTCGAAATATCATTTTAAGAATTAAACTAAACTTGATCTTCCAAAATTTTTCGGCTTTTGATTTTTTGTTTAGCATCTGAATAGAATTAATTGAAGACTTGGTAGTTAGCTCATATTGTTCGTGAACAATGAATACCTTGAACCTTGAATCTTGAAACCTTGAACAAGATCAACAGTTAAATGAATTTTATTACTGTTTCACATAGCTTCAGTTCTGGAAATGGATGTAAACGCCAATGAATTTAATATTGACGATTAAATTGTTTTACAGTATTTGGAAAAGTGTTTGAATCAGTCGGATTTTCTGGGAATTCATCTTGAACAATAATGCGAAGAGTAAATCGAGTACGTTCTGTGAAGTAGATTACGCAATGGTGAGTTTCTGAGTTTTAACCCCTGCTCCCATTTAACAAGATATTATGAGAGAATTAACATTTACCATATATGTGTAGAGATGAAGGTGACATTATGAGCCATTCATGTATTATGAGCAACTCCTCAATATCTTTGCAATTTTCAAATATCTAGAAGGTTCGCGGTGGCTTAGTGATAGAGCGCTCATCTCTGGTGCATGGGCAGGCCCGTAGCCAGCCCTAAAACTTAGGGAGGGCCCGGCTGAAGTTAGGGGGGCCCGATCCAACCATATGATAGTTCATCACCATATTATAGTTCTTTTGCAAGCCTACTGTAAAACTTTTAGGGGGCCTGCAAAAATTTAGGGGGGTGGCCCCCCTAGACCCCCCTGAATACGGGCCTGTGCATGGGGTTCCGGGTTCAAACCCTGCTCCCGCCAAGTGAACTTTGTGATGGACAAACACCGTGTGCCTGGCTTTTCTCGGGATTCTCCCGTTTCCTCCCACTCCCATTCCGCCATTTCATTCATTTTTCATCATCACCGCCTCCTTTAGCCTAGCTGGCATAACCATGGGACGTAAAACTCAAAGATTTCGTTTCATTTCAAATATCTAGGATCAATATTAACAGACGAAAATCATATTCACAAAGAAATTAAAGGTTGATTAAAAGCAGGGAATTCGTGTTATTATTCAGTTCACAATCTTTTGTCGTCGTGAATTCTGTAGAGGAATTAGAAGCTTAATATAAATAAAAGGATAATCATGCCTGCTGTCCCATATGGTTACGAAACGTCGTCTCTTACTTTGAGGGAAGAACTAGACTGAAAGTATTTGAGAACAAGATCCTAAGATAATATTCGGACTCAACAGGAACGGAAAAGGGAAATGGGCGGAAACTTCATAACAAGGAACTATATAATTTATACCATTTACTAAGCATTGTTAGGGTCATGAAGTCTAGGAAGCTCAGGTGGGCAGGTCAGGATGGAAGAAAGTAGGAACGCTTTCAAAGTTTTAACTGAAAAACCAATCGGAAAACGACCGTTAGGAAGAGCTAGGCACAGATGGAAGGACAATATTAAGACTGATCTAGTAGAAACTGGATGCAGTATTTATAAAAAAATACTTTTATAAAATGCACTAACTATACTTGGTGGGATAAAATAAATAAATTACTGGACCTACTGTTAGTCTAAAACCATTGAACATTCTTCCTAAGGTTGAAGGCTTAAGTTTTATGAATATTTGCAAATGATGATGATAATTGAAACGTCAAAAAGTTAACTCTTGACTTATGCTTTTAGTTTTAATTTCGGGCCTTCATTTTATCCTATAAAGAAGGTTATTCTTTGTGCATTTTATAAAAGCATTGATTTAAAATAAATAAATAAATAAATGGTTATTGTGTATGTATTTATCTATTTTTGTTTTTAGTGGAAGGCAATAGTTCCTGATTTTTAGCTAAGGGCACCACATGTAGATCTCGAACCAGTACTGAATCATTTTGTAGTTTATTAAAGTAATGCTTAATTAACTGATACTGTCTACATATATGCAAAATCTAAAAACATTGGTGGATCTGTGTGGCATTCAAGTTGTAAGGTTTGACTATAGGAAACAAACAAACACGAAAGAAACCTAATAAAAGCATTTTTAAAAAACATTTACTCTTGAAAAGTCAGTTTATATTTTTCATAAAGGGTTTTATACGTTTTCCTAACTTTTATGCATTTAATTGAATTATTATTATTATTATTTTTTTTTTTTTTTTAATGAGCGCGGAACACTGGATAAAGACTACTCTTGAATTGAATAACGTTTATTCTTTTTATTTAAATTATATTTCATTGGCGCCACTTGTAAATTTTTCAAGGGATTTTTAGAAAAAGACAAAGAAATTAATTTCCAAATTCACTTATCTTAATCAAAGCATAGACCTTTATTTCGAGCAGTACCAATTACAATAGTGACATTAAGCGACAATTTTTTCTTTTACATTTTGTATTCTTTTCAAATCAAAATGTTCCTTTCTTATGATAATGAAATATACCTAATTAATAGTTTTTATTTATTAAATGGCTCTGCTAATTAAGTCCTACATTCAATTTTAAATAGGAAATTTTCCAGAAAATATATGGTGCACTTGCATATGTAAAGTGTAATGAAAATAACGCGTTTCATTTGTTGGAGAGATTTACAGAATCTTTTACTCTTACTAACAGAATGTAGATACCATTTTATAAAGTGTGTCAGTGATAAATATCTTTTGCGACAAAATATATTATATTTTATATTGTGATAATAAACGATTCAGATATGAAAATTTTTAATCATTGATACACGCCTGCTCTAATAGCTAAATTTGAATAGTAAAACAATATTTAATTTTAAGATAGAACTTACTGGTGGAAATACTTTATTTTCAAAGCCTGATCTAGTAGGGAAGTGAAAAAAACAGAAAGAAATCAGATTTCAATGCATTTATGAAAAACATAAACAAGGTCAAGGCCAACTAAGAACGAGTTACTGTATACTACATAAGCGAAGATAAAATTCGAAAATAGCATTCAGATCGAACCATACATCGAGATAACAAGAAACTCTCTATCATCGCAACCTAAGAACATCCAGTGAAGAGATAGAGAAAGCATTGAAAGCTAACTATCACAATCTGAACTTGAAGTATCGAAAAAGAAACCACTGTCCGGTCAATCATCAAGTTTGGCAGAAGGTATTAGAAACACTCAAAAAAAAAAAAAAAAAAAAAAAAAAAAAAAAAATGGCATTCCAATCGGCTGAGAAAAACTTCCTTATAAGTGAAGGTTAATTTAATTGTTATCTAAAGCCCATACTAGTTTTATTTGTGTTATGTGAGTATTATAATTGAATGCTTTGGCACTTGGGTCCATATACTGCATTCTGCAAGCGGATTTTGGGGGGTGGCCAATTTGGCAACCGCTTCAGGCCCCGTGTTCTGAACACGTTTCGTCCAAGTAGATACAAAAGCACATCACCCCCCATATATATAAATCGTGGTTATACAT
Source organism: Thermobia domestica (assembly GCF_964235325.1). Classification (NCBI taxonomy): domain Eukaryota; kingdom Metazoa; phylum Arthropoda; class Insecta; order Zygentoma; family Lepismatidae; genus Thermobia; species Thermobia domestica. Next base: position 117,145,527 of record NC_137465.1, read on the forward strand.
ACATAAATCGTGGTTAAATTTTGAATTCGTGCCTCGGCAATTTTTACCTGTATCTTGGACCCGTCGGATCATTATTGACATTAGGCCCCTTGCGCACCTAACGCCGTCTCTGCTGGAACGAACGCGATACTATAACTTGTTTCAGTTTATGCTTTCGTAATTGTTAAATCTCTATTATAATTTTACCTTTTTAATATTACATTGCCATAATTTTCTTTATGTAACTATCATTTTGTAATCCAATTGAATATTAAATAAATATTGTCATTTATGACAATTAGAGATCAACACTACCCCTCAACATTAATTATTCACATTAGCTTGCATATGTTTACAATTTCATCTTAAATTCATCTTAGTACAATATAAATTTTAGAGAACACGACAATGTTGAAACACAAGTATTTAACTTTTGTTTGGTAATAACTGTGGTCTTTTTAATTTTTAAAAATAGATTTACATTTTGAAATTAAAATTTTGAAAACCACCTCGTAACTTATATCCAAAAAATTCCGGCGCCTGTTGTTGATACTCTAACCTAGGTTTAGTATAACATATGTTTACACTTACTTAAGTACTGGTAGGTTTATTTTATTATTATTATTGGTTACATTTACCGGAAAAATTGTCATTATAAAGTAGGTGGACAACGAATTACTAATTTTCACTTGGACTCTATTTCACAAACTTCCAGCATTATTATACACACTTGGGGTATCTTTTATGTGAAAATGAATGTGAGATATTCTTCTTGACTTAAGTATGAAGGAGATTTAGTTATTTACTACTAAATGGACTTTCAGTTTGATGTATGCCTCGCTAGATAGTAAGAGTACTAAGATTTTCAGTTTTATAGTATAGTCTACATCCAATATTAAAAAGGGAATTTCCTTCAAAATTGTTTGGTGTTTATGACGTTTCTATGGTAATTAAAATGATTTTATGATTAATTTATCGTTAAGTAAGGAACCGACAACAATGGGTAAAATAAAATACGTGACTGCAAGTAGAAAGGAGGAAGTTGAAATTGTGTTGAAGTATTCTAACTTAAAATCGTGTTAAATAGCAACGAAATGTAATGTTTCTCTCCAAAGCGTAGGAAGAATATATACAGGAAGTGAATATGGGCGAGCCAGTATTGCCAACAAAAGATACAACTGCAAGGGACTGAGGAAGACCACACTAAGGCAAGAAAGAATGCTTAAGAATGTTGCATTAGGTAGCCGAAAGGCTACTGATAACAAATTAATTGTTTTGTAAGGTAGGATACAAAATCGGCACCAGAACAGTTCGGAGCCGACTGCATGACTTTGACTTACGACTTCGTCGTCCGATAAAGAGCCTCATGTAACACCACCTGTGAACAGAGAACGTTTGTCTTGAGTCATGAGGCAGAAAGTTTGGACTGCAAATGATTGGTGAAAGTAAGATCACTTTTTCATTAGTTCATGAATGAATGAGTAAATAATGAATAGAGTTCATTCAAACCTACCATCACATTTTTCTGTTTCAGCAAAAATAATATGAATGACTGATCTTATTTCTAATGGTTTCTTGTAGATTTGATGTTTAGAAGAAGCGATTGTGAAAATAATGGAAGATGAGAAGTACTACGTGAGGCGGCACCCTAGAGAGCAATTACAAAGGAATAGTAGTATGGAGTGTGATATCACTCAAAGATACAGGACCAATGTGTTTTATTGAGGGTACAATGGGTAAAATCAATATCAATATATATTGAATATTTGTCTAATCCTTCAAATGAAGCAATGGTATCCAGAAAATGGTGAAATTTTATGCAGGATGAAGCACCGTGCCATTCTTCCAAGCTTATTATGAATCACCTGGAGTAGAAAAGAGTCAAAGTACAAGATTGGCCATGGAGTAGTACAGGCCTTAATCCAACAGGAGTGTGCTATATGCTGGAGAACATGACAAGCAGCCCAATTTCCACAATATTTGCCAATGGCAACATTACAAGGCTATTCCAGAAATAGTGATATGGAACATAGAAAGAATGGCAAGACACGTTCATGCTGTTATTAAGGAGCAACAAATAGTAAACGTGCCATGTGATATACAAACAAGTATGCTGGATACAAAGTTTAGAGTGTGGTGATAACGTTGTAAATACTAAGAACAAATTCAAAAATAAAATCATAAATTAAAACAATATTTGAAAATTCCTAATTTATTGCCAACCCACTCCACTTTCTGAGTTCGAAACGAACACTATTTTACAAGATAACCTCACAATCAGTGATGGTCCTATTTCACTGGGTCTCAAGGGCCGCGGTGGCTCAGTGGTAGTGCGTTCACCTCTGGTGCTTGGGGTCCCGGGTTCAATCCCAGCCTCCGCCAAGTGAACTTTCTGGTGGACAAACACCGTGTGCGTGGGTTTTCTCGGGGTTCTCCCGTTTCCTCCCAGTTTCTTCATCCCACCATTTCTCTCATCACCCATCATCACCGTCTCCTTTAGCCTAACCGGCATAACCGTGGGACGTAAAACTTAAAGATTTCATTTCATTTTTTTTTTCACTGGGTCACAAGTTTTGTCCGAACCACGGGTGTGGATCTCCTTATCACGCTCAGACAGACCTGATAACCAGCAAACAGTTGAAATATCATCTTTAAAGTATTAGTGCAAAATCTTATAGTGTATTAATGATGGCCACCATTTAAGCTAGAAAAATCACGTGTTTGATTCTTGTTGTGATACTTCTTAATCAAAGTACCATGTATTGACTATTTTAATTACATCCAATGTCCTCCCACTAATGAACAATGCAGTAGTTTTGAATAGAGACTATACAAAACTATTTATCAAAACATCGTTTGAGCTTAGTGGCATCTCGCAAACGTTTGATGACATGTTTTACAGATTGGAACGATTCAGTTTTGACAACCCTTCACAAATCATGTAGCTTTCCTTTTCTGTAATTTTTGCGCATCTATACTCTGATAGGTCTTGTAGTTATCTTCCAGTGCAATGCTTTGACACAGAGCAAGAGAAAAGAAAATTCTAGAATTTTTAGTGAGCAAAGATTTATGTACGTTAGAATTTCAAATAGCAGTCTCTAAATCATAATACTCTTCATGTGTATGACGTATCTACGGGTCATGGATCTGCCCGGGTCAAACCAGGAGCCTTTTCGGATCACAGGGTACAGTGGTTAATGGATCTGACTGCTTAAGGATCACAAGTTCGTGACTCATTTCATAACTGAGATCATATTAGAGTGCATAAACTGCAGTGTATCCCTCTCTCAGAAACTCGGACAAGAGGTACCTTTTTAATTTCGAGAACAGACAAGAATTTCACGAGTCTCGTGGACAACACTAGTTCACCCAAATACTGTTTTAATGTTACATGATTCATAGTGTAAAAAAAACTATAAATTCATAAAGAGATTGTACGAATACAGTGAAGAGCATTTATCAATGTGTAAAGATACACAAGTTGTTACACAATGTACTCCAATATTAAATATAGTTTAAAAAATTATATAACCCCATTTCTGGATCTCTCGTGATAAGGGAGTATTCTGATAACTTCAAGTTGAAATTAACAAAAGAATCAAGAATCAGTGCATATATTTTGTATACTTTACAAGACGAAACGAGAAGATAAAAGGTTTTCGTGAATCCGGACTAGATGAAAAAAAAAAAAAAAAAACTTTCGAGGGTCGAGAGAAGACTTCTACAAAATTTACGATAGGAGACGAGAAAACCATATTTTTCGTTTCGTCTCGTCTCGTCTCGTAAGCATCACTAACATTCTGCAATAGCGTATTACAATTTCTACTAACCAATATTGGGGTTTGGGTTGTACGCACTGACGTAATTCCCCTAAACCAAAGATACTACAGTGAATCAATGTGATCTATTTTAGGTAAAACGAAAAGTTTTCCGAACTATTCATAGTTGTTTCAGTTTACAGAAATATAAGAATTCTGTGCAGTGTGTTCTTACTAAGCACAGAAAAGGCCCAGAAGAATTATGGGACCCGACCAGCGGCTTATTGCTGTCCTTGGCAACTCGCATTACTAACCACAAAGTCCAATCCTTCAATGAATGCGAAGCTTAATCTCTTTCTTTCCATTTACTTTTATTTTACGAGGAAATTAAATTGCAACAATGTAATCAGTAGAAAAATCTGATAAATAATCTTTCACTTGCTATCAATCAATAATATTGACCGCATGTGGCGCAATTCTGCACTGAATGTCTTGCTACTGTGTTAGTGTTAGTTAGATATAGGATTACTGACCATTTAGAAAACCACCTTCTCAAATGAAGCGCTAAGGGAAGGCTTTAACCCCCTCTTCGATCTTCTTTCTGTGGTGCAGTAAATGATAGAATATATTGCTTCCAATATTTACAATTCGAAGAGCATATTAGTAAGTCATTCATTCCGTATTGAAGTTTTGTAGCTTTTATACGATCATACTCCTTAGGCTAAAGTGTCAATGCTAAATAATGTGAAATGATAGAGAAAAAATCATGGAATGCAATATGTACTGTAAGTATTCGTTGACTTTTTCGACACATTTATTCTTTCTCGAGAGTGAGTTCAGTCATTGCAATTGACTAAGTGAGAATCAGGTAATTAGTAACAGAGTTGAGATTTTGGCGATCTTCAGTAAAGTACTAGACCAACACAGAATGGTCTAGGCACGATAAATTATGTAACTTCATAAAATCTTGTAATTTCTTGAAACCTTCCCTTCAAAACCTTTCCTATCTTTTTCTAAATTAGTTGTTGCGTTTTATTTAATTCTATCCTAGCATATGACTACTCTTTTCCTATTTCTAACAGGCATCGCTTCATTGTCAGCACGAACGAATTTAATAGTCCTGATTTAAGGGCGCAAACTTTAATACGACTTCAAATTTTCGTCAGGTTACCGTTAAAATAGCCATTAGCCTGTAACTCCAGAACCACAATGAACCACAATGAGTAATCATCTAGAGTTTTTTTAAATCTGATTTTTCTTATTATTTCGTACGCAGTTGACGTATGTGTATATATTTTTATAAGCAAAAAATTCCTCGCATAAATTAATTTTCATGTTGTCGAAATCTGTTGCAGAACAAGTAACTTCTTTGTATAATAATTTATTATGCTACTTTAATTTTTTAATTTTTTAACTTAAATTTGTAGTCTTTGGTGGTTTCAAAAGTAACATACTTTAAAATCGAACATCTAGCTAAGAAATCGGAGTGCAAACATGCGTAAGTTTTGTCAAACGGAAACTTCTTTAAGACGTGACGAGTTCTGTAGATGGTAACTCCTTAATATTAATTCGACAAAGTTGAGGAAAGAGATAGAAAGAGGTACATCTCTCCTATTGAGGCTAGCGCATCCATAGTTGAAGGTATTTTTTACTATTTAGTAGCCCTCTTGTTATTCCATGTTTGATCTTCATATGTGGATTTCTTGGTCAATAGAAAAAGAATATAAATACAGAGTACAAACTTCAAAATGCTTCCCTAAGAATTAAATTAACTTAAACAAATTGTAGCTATCAATCTTCACACATAAAGTTTGGTTAATGACTTTCTTAAGTTTTAGTTTTCCAGTACCGAAGCCATTTCCTGTTCTACTAAATTAATAGAAGGTTCTCTGGCTTCCTGCAGCATCAAGAAATAAGGTCTTTGACAAAGGTTACTTGTGTTTCTTAAATGCCATGTTCAGTTTTTGAAACTCCAGAAATAGAATAGCATCATTTCAAATCTTTCCAGGAAAGGGAAGCAAGATGCTCCATCGACAAGTGAATATTGCAATTTTTATTACTGTATTAGTATACGATCGATTAAAAAGTATGGACCTCTTAAACCCAGGGGACAATTGCCCTTTACCCCCCTCCAATTAATACTCTTGTGGAAATATATGTTCTTCATAATCTTCGCAAGAAATTGGCACTTAGTAAAATCAACTTAATGAAAGTGCCAATCAAAGCGTGGGACGTGTCCAAAAATAAAGTTTCCATTACCTTCTTTTGTTAACTTACGTATATGTATATACACGCCTGTAACTGTAAGCTGATATTAAATACGACTACAACAAATATTATTTTTGAATCCACCACACTTTTCCTTGACCCAAATGTCTAAAAGTACGTGAATATGTCCTTTGGTAGAAGATGTTACATACTTAATCCTGCCATAAAAAATTATAGAGTCATAGGGTGGAGCAGGAATATTCAAATCCTTCCTTTTATTTAATAGATGCGTGGTGAAAAATTAAAGATTGTATGCATAAAGAAGAAGACGAAGAAAAAGTGTAGGCGAGGATAATTTTCTCGTTAGCAAGTTTAACTATCGTCACTTCGCTCAACAGCGAACATGCAAATAGATTATTAAGATAAGTGACACAAGCAAAGATGTACAATTAGAAACATTCACACTTTCTACAATATAATATTGTTAGCATTATATATTCAGAATTGAAAGAAATTATTCCCACGCTTGATTTACATCTCAAATATTTGCTTTAACTCATATGGAAATAGAGTGTGGTAAACAAACTGGTATATAAGTAGGAGATGATCAAATGGTCTTGGATGAGTGAACATTTTCCGCAACTGTTTACACAGATATGTAGTATAAAGTGTTGTGATGAAGTTTAGAAATCTATACTAAAGAAAACTTGTATTCTTTGTAAAGTATTGCTATACAGTTTCACTTCAGTGATCTCCAAACAATCTTCTGTATATTATGAGTAATGGACACACCCAGAATTATCACTTACAAGAGGACTATTTTAATTATATGCGAGGGAATTTATATGGTGATTACAGGATTTATCGTTAACTACTCACGAACAACTCTTTAAGTGTAGAGCAGAGACACGAGGAGAAACGAACGCTCTTGAAAAACGTTTGGAGACAGTATCTTGATTTTTCAACGAACTTAAAAAGTTCGTTACTGAACTCTCTATGTCTGTGTGTTATTTGCGAATTTTTCAATTTTGAGCCCTCCATTCAATAAGAGCATTAAAGACAATCTGAAAGAAATGATGGACTTTTTCGCGTCACTCTTACCGTACCCGAAATATTGGCCAAAAAATTTCCAATTTCGGGAGATTTCAGGGAACCGAAAGTCAAAGAGATGTAATATTGGTGTTGATCAATACCTAAGAGGCTCGTGAACATTTTGGTATCAGATAGTAACCGGTGGTCACTGGCCAACTGGCCACCGTTCCCCAGATATTGGTCAAAAAAGTTTCGATTTCGGGAGATCTAAAGAGCCAAATCTCGGGGACCGTAAGTCATAGAGAGATTATATTTTGCGAATGTTTCAATTTTGAGCCCTCCATTTTGAGCATGTGTCTTCGTAAAACAACATATAGTAGAATGTTTTAACAGAAATCTTAAACTAAACATGTGGAAATAAATTTTTTTACTCAAAGAAATTGTAAATGGATAGATATATTACAAAAATTTTTAATGAGTGTAATAATAAAGTACATTGAACAATTGGCATAAAGCTGTAGAAGGTAATAAGGAAAAATAATTCTTTTTAAGTTCGTTCTGTCAACTGGTTTTATCTCTGAAGTTCTACATTATTACAAGTAGCATATTACGAGTATGTACGTCGCTGTTAAAAGACAACCAACAATAGATATAATTTGCTAATTAAAACGGTAAATTCACCTTACTTAATGGAAAACGATTGAATGTGTATTTAGATAGCTGTATATTTCACTATCGAGTTATTGTCCACCAAATGGCTTTTAAACAAATTAACTCTTGTTGGAATACAGGTATTAATGTTGGCAATAAGAGTAGCGAAGTGTAACTCTCGAAGGCTCTAGGAGAACTTACAACATAAACAAAGTAACTTTAAAATTAGGAACTTCGTTTAAAAGTGTTGTATTGTATAATAATGTGATAGAGAAAGTGGAAACAATAATTTGTGCATCTTATCCTTTTATTTGTTATTTATGAATTTTACTAATAAGAATTCGTCCTATTACACTGAGAAAATTCCTTTTTCCGAACAGTGGTATATTATACAAATATACGGAATCCTCTTGCTTACTGCAGAAATCAGTACGGAGCATACGTTATCCGTATTCTACATAGGCACTGCCCTTAGATGTTATATCATGTCGTTGCAGGATGTCTGATACCTAACAGTCTTCCTTATATTACATACATATACTTATGTTACATTTGTCAGCTATATGTTATATACGTCCATTTGTATGTGAGATCCTGATAGCCTATACTGTTTGATACGGAAAGTACATATAGATGGAACATTTATACGGAAAGTATTATAAAACATGCGTTTTCAGCTATACGTTTTCTGTATGTTAAGTCCAAAAACTGCAGGATTTACAAATGTAACATACGATTTTACGTACGCCATACAATTATTTCTCAGTGTAAAAATGCAATTGGACACTACAAGTTTTCTTGAATTAACGGAAAATGTATTCTAGAAATACAGTATGAGCCACCATGTTTTTAAGTAATAATAACTAATCAACTAATTATTTGCTGAAGAAACCAGAAACGAATGCTTAGAGTAAGAATAGAATTACTAATATTTAGAAAATTATAGGTATAATCTATTGCATCACAAGAAAATATTATTCTCTACGTAACTAATTTATACAAACATATGCTCTAAATTAAAAGGCAGAAATAACATGTTTCGGATAATATGTCGTTATCTTGTAACCACCCATATAAGGTAGCCATATACTCGTATACGCCACACTTGCTTGAAGAGTTTACTCTCTTGGATGCAATGTGCTGCAAGTGACATTATACCATCTGTTAAAATTCTGCCCGACGCTCTGTGATACTTAGCTGTCCCAACTTGCTTATGTTCTTTTTCGGATTTCGCACTCTCCAATGTGTTACGAAATAAATCCACTCCTGCAAGCACAACAAAGTCTCGAACTAGTAATGTATTTTGATGCATCAGCTAATTTGAATAAAGTACAGTTTACTTGTAGTGACTATATGGCAATACGTGGATTGTTTATCAAATAGAGGTTATAAAAATTACTTTAGATATTTGTAACCCAATTGTTAATCTGCACTGCAGCAAAATTACTTACTTTAAAAAAATGAGTTAAATTAGAAATCCAGTAGTAATAATTAAATGGTATTATAACCTGTGCATCGAAGAGAATTGAACCCATACTATGAACAATAACTCATTCAGTTCAAAACTCAATAATCCCTCGTTATTATTGATATCTTCCAGAGAAAACTATTTAGCTGCCCTTGATAGAGAAATAGATACTCATATATAAAAAAAATATTTCAACGAGTTCTCTGGGATTTTTGTGAGTATGTTTGATGCTTTTTCGATTTTGTTTAAAAAATTAAACTTTGTGGGACCAAGGTTCTGTGGTGGAAAGTCTCGACGTCTCTAAATAAGTGTCGTGTATGCATGCTCTTACGAGTTTCCTTCGCTACCTTAACATCTTTGTCTGGCTTTCGAAGCAAACTATGGACATGCAGACAAACGGGTTTAAGTGCCGAAGACTCCAGTTGGATCCCCAATAGGAGCTCATATGGTACGGGTGCTACATTAAGCTGTAGACCCACGTCTCATATAGGCTCGGTGCTGACAAAAGATCACTAAAACTCCAACATAACCAACGAATCAAGAAAGGGGTTTATCAGCTTACTTTTTTTTATCAGAAAAAGATTCCTTGTGGCTATATCATTAAAATATTCGCTCCGGATTCGATGATCGCTAGGATCTCACGTTAGCTATAGGTGCATGCCTCATATCGCCTCAGTGCTAAATATGAAACGGATAAAGAATTCTAATTACCACAAGAGTGGGCAATTTTAGTAGCAATTTAAATCTATGAGAATGATTTAACTCAAGTAAATAAAATATATAAAATTCCGCAGGGTAGACCTAGCTTCTTCAGTGCATCATTTTAAATTCGTCATCGAATTTTAACGCAACATTCAATCCTAGCTACATTTTAAACATCATGGAGACAAGGACCTCCCTCCGATGTTTTTGTCCATCTTTTCCATTTGCTTTTACATGTTATTCTTGATTGGATACAATATGTAGGACCTTACAAATGAGAATGGTATCTTTTATGTATATATTTTATTATTAGTATTATTACGTTTTCTCCGTCTTGATCCAGGAGTCACGCCGAGTTGTCTGACAATATAAATCAATTCAACAGCGTCCTTGTCTCCATAATAATCTTGAGTAGCCTTATATAGAAAGGCAAGCAGCGAAACTCGCTCTTTTAACAATGCGTGCGGCCAGCTTTCTGGGCTGGTCCTTAAGCACCCATCGCCACTTCCACAGTCCGAGCCTCATCAATAGATGGTCGTCTTGTTTCCTTATATGATGAACCAGCCCAATCTATTGTTGTTATAGTATACGACGCAGTAGATCAATAAATTTAAATCAGCAAGTGGAAAAAATAAATGGAATTTAAATGTGAACAAACATGCAAGTTGGCATGTTTAATTTTTGATCATTGTTCATTATTTAGAGTACGGAAGACTGTAAAGTAAATTCCGAATCTAATACCTGGACTAGAACACGCTCAAAATCGACATTACCACCAGTCTGACAAATTTCAAACTACCAACTAGTACCACTTCATCAGAACAAGCAATGATTTTTTTCACAAAAGTAACGAACATGTACAGTCAAATAACATAAAAACCAACCAAGTTACATTCATTAATTATCATCATTGTTACGGCAACTTTCCTCTTCTATATGTGGATATAGTGTAATTTAGAGTGTAAGTAATTGGTTGGTACGACTGAAATGTTCGGCTGATGTGTGTTAATTTCAAAGCCCAGAAAAAATAATACTACAATATCGAATTAATCAGAGCAGCCCATATTTGTGGCATTGCCCAGCCAACATGACGAAAGAAATTTGAATTCTGTGATGCGAAGAAGTCCGCATCCACAACTTCCACGACCTGGTCATAACGGAAGTTCTTCCCTGCCAAGAAGTGAACGAGATATCCGAAATGGTTATAATCAGTGGGAGAGACGACAGGAGAATACGTCAGCTGAGGAAGGGTTTCATATTGCAACTCACAGTGTCAGCCCCGTTTTTTGATCGACATGTAAGCGTGCGTTGCCATGAAATGTGAGGATACCATGTCTATTGATCATTTCTGCAAGCTTGCGGGCAAGTTGACAATGCATTTTATAGTGTTCATTACTATAACAATCCACACTGATGGTTTCTCCTCGATGCAGAAAGGAATGATGGAACATTCTCATCGTAGTCCATTATGCCAGCAACAACATTATTGTGATTTTGGAAACTATCCTGGACCTTGATCAGGATCTAACTACTGTTCTGACCACATACGATTGTCGTAACAGATACAATTTCCGTCAGATGTGACAATTCGGTCCAAGAACTTTTCCGATCACTTCGTACACTCAGAGAACTTCATAACTTCTAGATATCGATTCTTGTTGGATGTGGTATCCCTAAGTCCGTTGTCGAACGACAATGGAATAATATATGCCTAACTCGTCTGCAATTTCACGTACGCTTTCCCAATGGCCCGCTTCCATGCTGTCCCTGAGTAGCTAATCAGAAAATAATGTTGGTAACCGCACAACTCATTTGTTTTACAAACACAAAATTTCACAAATCAACGACGTATGATGTATTCATTCACCACTCTTGGTCAAATACATTGTTTGTGTGTTTTTTGTAGATAGATATGCAGAGTGTCCCACTTTGAACCCCAAAGAAAAATCACTCGCATTTGTGTGTTTTCCATGATAAACTTTCACGATATGCTGCACATTACCAGATTTTCTCTTCATTTACTGAGAACCCCAGCCAGTGTTCTTGAACATGTACGAAGTTTAGGTCGTTGCATCGTACGCGTGACCTTTATCTATGTATTGGTTGCCTTACAGAGAATGGTTGTCCTCCGAATGTAAATTTGACATTTCAGTCGCACCACCTCAATACTCTCATCCAAGATTGAACCGGAATCTTCCGTGCAAAGAGAAGATCATTACTAATAATTCACGAAGGATTGTTTTACTAAGATAAACATGAAGAGTATAATAAGAAGCAAATTAACCAACTTAAAGGCAACTTAACATCCATTATTAAGGAAAACCAAATTTTATGATAAATTTAAATTTTTTACATTGTACTTGTCCATTATTGGCTTCAATATTATTTTAAAATGTATAAGAATATATATATATATATATATATATATATATATATACAGTGGCGGATCCAGGATATGATCAAGGGAGGGGCTAAACCATAGTTTGCCGTTTTATCCAGTGTAAAGCAGGATTGAAGCCCATTTTATCCAGTGTAAACCTGAGCGTCAAGGGGGGGGCTATAGCCCCCATAGCCCTCCCCTTGGATCCGCCACTGTATATATATATATATATATATATATATATATATATATATATATATATATAGTCGAAAATTTTATTAACGTTATCTAATTTAGTTGTTATAACAGAAAAATACTTTTTAATATTCACTTATGTACACTTTAAATAACAATTTTTTTTTACTTCTCTAACTGTCCGTTCCGTTAATCCGTTTTAAAAAGCGAAAAATAATCCGTCACAGTGTCTAATTTTTTTAAAGTTACAATTAAATTGTTACAATATATTACTGTAGACACTTCCGGGCCAATCTGTAGATATTGTATATAATTGTTATAATGAAATATACATATATTAGATACAACCATAAGTAATTACATAAGAATTGTAAAATAACAATGATTATTAAAAAAATCTGTTATAATGAAAATTTCAAATGAAACAGTAAATATCTTCCCATGACGTTCGGCAGGTAATACTAAATCTTCTGCTTTCAAAGGCTCCAACCTGTCATGTTATGTCACTGTCTTGACGTGCGGTACAGCATTCATGCCGTTTTTTTTTTTTTTTTTTTCATATAAACTTATCGACTGTGAGCTGTCTCTCCATACTCCTTGCTCGGTTGCTACATAAATTGATGCACCAACGATTTCTGTTTTTACTCCTAACCTCCTTTCTTTGCAATTACAGAAGAAAGACTTCTTCTAGCTCTTTACTAGTGGGTAACGTTCCCATTATAACCGACACGTTCCCACGTTGAATGGCTATGCTTATGCGTTGAATCAGGAAACTTTTTGCTCGATTATCTCCTGATTTAATCGATAGACGGTGGCTGATTTCTTTTATAAATTTGAGGCCTCCTTCTTCCCAAGAACCGCTAGACTCAATTGCTATTGCGACAAAGCAATAGTTATCGAGTAGATTCCTATATTTATTCCTTTTTTCTTTCGCTCTTCGAGCAGCTACGAGTCCAGCTTGTACTGAGGCATATTGTAGGTTGGAGGGGGCATAGGTGTCTGAACATGTGAAGTCCCAAATCAATGCCTTTACTTTCTTCCAAGGTACTAATGTCATACCATCGGGTCTTTTTCCGTCAGATCGGCTGCATCCAATCGGTTCCCTCACTGCTGGGATCCCTGCTAATATTAATGCTCTTAATATTATATCATTTACACTTGAATGACGTGGGTGTCTGCCTGCGCTGCTTTTGCACGACAAACCGTGTAATCCTTTTTTATCTACAAAGGTGTTACAAATGGGGCAGTGGCGTGGTTCACATATATCTGCTCCCAACCGTAGTGCAACTGATACTCGGAAGCTCTCATTGGATAGGTATAGGCCCAGAGATGGTGATGGTAGAGCTTGAAGCCATGCTCCGTTTTCTGGGGACATTACCGCTTAAAAGTCTGGCTTTATCTTCGATGTTTTTTGTAGTCTGTAATAAAGAAGCTGCATGGCAATTAAGGATAGGCTTGTCCCAAGCCGACTGATTGTTACGATTTTCGAGAGTCGGAGGGTCTAACCCAACTAAATTTGTCCATTTAGCTATGCAGTTCATCTATATTTGATTGTTAAATTTTAAATGTAAAATAACTAGGCAAAAATCGCTTTGTTTGTAATTGTGTGTAGTATATTTGAAACATTGAAATAAAAATTTCCATTATTAAAACCACGTTTATGGAATATTTTATGATGCAAGTATACTTGACTGATAATCCAATCTTGCACCCCTTGCGGCTTAGCACAGAATCGCCCAACACAGACAGCTGGAAGGAAAGAGCATTAATCTCATCACACTATTCGTCTTCAATCAATGGAAACAAGTACTCAATATACCTACCGAAACATTTTATTACAAGCATGCCTGTTATACGTCCGGAAAGAAATATACCAGGATGTCACACTTAATTCCATAAAAAATGGGACATTTAGTTACTTTTCCTATATTGTATGCGGCAAATGATCATATAGATTGATAGATAGCTCAGAAAGTTTTCTATTTTTATGATTTTCCTGTAGACATCTCTAGAAAAGTGTGTAGCGTACTTCCTCACAAAGTGTTGAATCTTAGAACTTGAGTACTTATAGAAATGAAATCATAAATGACGCTGCTGGCATGAACCCAGCAGGAACTGCAGCCTACTTGGCTTAAGTTTCAATCTGTTAAAGTGTCCAAAACATTAGAGCCATAAATTTTGTATATACATAAACATCTTAGTCTATCTATAGTAAGTTCTTTGGAAGGAAGCATAGGAAGTAATAAACGCTCCATTTCCTTCTTAATGATCCATCGAGAGACCACACTGTTCACATTGGCCAGAAGACCTAATTGGCAATGGAGACAAAGATTACAGAAATAGTCGCAATTGCATGGACGCTGTCGCTATTGGCAAGTCTAAGGCGAGTCTAGTTCTACAAAAGCACCGTTATTACGTACACGTATTCTTGTAATGAAGATTGAAGACAAAAATGTTGATAACGAGAATTTAAAAATCATCCCTATCGTAAGAGAAATTCTGAACTTTTAAAAAGTCCCTAAAAGTCACCCCACCAGTAGTCCACCCCTTTAGGATTTTTTTCAAAAGAAGTTACATATCGTACTACAGAGACGCTACCAAAACTTTTATGAAATATGAGCAAAATTGTCTTAGCAGGTTTGAGGAAATTCTCCAAAAAATTTCATCCTCACCAGCACATTAACCCTCTAGACAATGGTGTAAGTAAAATTTCATCAGCGAAAGAAGTTCGAGCACTTGATCTCATACCCTTTCAGGACAAGTGTGATTTTTGTATATATTTGTATCTTATTATAGTAAATGTTTATTTTCCATAATATCTTGCTCAGGGAGAGGGGATTAAACCCCAAAAGCCCTCTTGCGTACACCACTTTCTCAAAATCTTTTTCCAGGGTAAAAAACTTATGTCATATTGTAGATACAGTGAAATACTCCTTTATTAACATCAGCAAAATTGCGTGAGCTGTTTTTGAAATGTTCCAGTAATTCCCTTCTGAGTTTTTCCAAGAAAATTTAATTGTGGTTGTGTCATATTGTAACGTTCTCAACGAAATACTTACTTATAAAATATGAACAAAATCTTCCGAAAAAACTCATCGGAAAACAAACTTTTAAACCACCTGTAGAGTTTCTCTCAATAAAAGTGACATCTGTAGGATTGATAGCAAAATATTTATTTGTGAAATATCAACAAAATTGCCTGAGAGGATTTTCAGAAAATTATTCGAAATATTTATTCCCCCTTGCCAGTTAACTATCCCTTTTTCCTATTATTCTGTCATATTTTAGAGGTTTTAAAAACTAATAAAAACTTTAGGTGACACATTTGCTATGTTGAGTTTGTTCAGAATTACTAGACTTTTCTTCCAAGACTTTTAAAATGAATTATAAAACAGCGTGTCTTTTGATATATGTTTCCCACAGCTAAAAAAAAAAAAAAAAAAAAAAAAAAAAAAAAAAAAAAAATCTATTTCACGTAGATAGGAATGCTAAGCGACTGACGAAGAACGGAAAGCATAATTAACAAATGCATTTTTAATCATAATAAACATTGGGTTTTCTCCATGATTATGTCTAAAATTGGCAAAATTTTGCTCCACTGCAAATACCAAAGCATACGAAAATTTGTTTCGTTAGGCAAGAAAAAATAGGATACATAGTATCATGGGCGGCGATTAGGGGGGGCAAAGGGGGGCAGTTGCCCCCCACTTTTCTGAAGTGACCCATTGATGTATATAGTTCATCTGGAAATATAAAGTTATTGTATATATTACTGGTTCATAGAAAAGAATGATGCCATATATTTACCGTTGCGTGAGTACGTATTGGTTATTTCTCTTCCCGTGGTGTTAAGAAAGCTACATTAATTGCATTTTAATTGTCACGGAAAATGGTCCAAAATTTAACCTATTGGAGCGCAATAATTCGAGCGTACTTTCATTTCTTACTTAATGTTATTCAGCCGCTTTGAAACTAATTGAGATAACATTTCGAAAAAAAAAAGTATTTCACAAGTTATTCTTTAATTGCATAAAAATTGAGAGTTCGTAAAATGTATTTTATTTTTTCTAATAGTAAGGAATATTGAATAAAAACAGAGTAATAAGAAACAACTTCTATCTTTTCCATTGTTTTGCAATGTAATATACGAGTGAAGTGGTATACGAGTGTATACGAGTGTATATACAATTAGATTTAGTGAATTCAACATAATTCTAGGTTTCAGAATTATTTTGTATAACTGGAGTGTGGAGTGATTCTAAGTATTGTTGAGTTTAGATGTATGCCAAGAAAGTGAAAACTGCGCCTAATGGCAACGATCATGTTTCGGGAAGCTACAAAAATATTTCTTTAAATGTTGCAGCATACGCTCGTAGTATTTACTGTCTTTCTAAGAGTAATAACATACATTTAATAGCATTGTGGAATTAAAAATATAAGTTTTTCATTAATTCCCGGTTTCAATGTAACTTTTGCAAAACAAGTCTCATTTTTCATTACTATGATTAATATTATCATTTCCATGTATTTGTTTTGCAAATTTGTTATTAAATAATCTGATCACACAGTTTTTCAGACAGAATTTTAAGATGTTCATGAGGAAGAAATCAAACCTCTTCTTACACTTTTGTTGTTTAACAATACAAAGAGCTAGTGCCTACTTGCGTTGCTCTTGTCAATTTACTTAATAAAATATGAAATACGATATACGGTATTTTAACTGAAAAAGATAGTATCCTATTAGTTATACAATCTTTCGTCAAACAAAGTGTTAGCATCAACTAGGTAAACTAACATTGATAAACAAATATTCAGATCATGTCTTGCCCCCCCCCACTTTTAATGTCCAATCGCCGCCACTGCATAGTATACAAACTAACATTAGTGAGACACAAAATCCTGTATATTTAAAATGGAATCTGAATTACGCGAGATGTCGAAGTTTGAATCTAATCTGTTTAGGAGTCCAACCCATACCATACACAACGTAGTTGAGTGTGTAATGAGACTATGAAGAATTAAACTAGCCTTAAAGTTGCAGTATGAGAGAAAGGATGAGGGGAGAGCGTGCATTGGTATACAAGTTTTTCCCTAATATCTATTTAGTCTGTCAATACAAAACTTGGTACACACTCTTCCTATCTCCTATAGTATTTTTAGAGATACATTTGGATTGTGTGCTTTTACCTGGGGCCACTCCAGAGTGGGCCAAAGTTGATGGGAGAGATTTCTAGAGGGAATTTTCCCGACATTCTCCCAATTTTCCCTGTTCAAGTACGTTATGGGTCCCAAAACATAGCACCTCTGGAAAGCTTGTTTCTTGCTGGGCAGAATGAACTATAAACCATGACTTTCCAATGAACAGTATTGATGCAATAGGTATTTCAATGCGAGTCTACGATTTTCTTTATACTAACAGGGTTAATGGGCCCCAGGGACTTACTCCGTTGTCCATGGCACCTAATTGTTTTGTGCATGAACATATATTCGTTATGTTTATCGAATGCTTAGATTTGATTCGGATGTCCGGATGACAGGTTCATGTCCGTTCATTGTTAGAAAACAAACAACGAAGAAGCAATTTATCCTTTAAAAAGAAAACACATTATAGTAGCAATTTATTATTCTAGTAGGCAGCACAGTTTGTTAGTGAATAGAGCAATCAAACAAGAATATAATGGACAATAAATGAAAATCCGTAAGAGTTTCATTATAATTCGATTCAACACAATTTTGGTCTACTGTTGATGGAATAGCACTGGTTCATCAGAAAGGAATTAAACTATAAAGTTGAATGAAGTTGATTGATTACATTTGACTGATTCTTTTCACTACCGAAACTATATGAGACAAGATTTATTGCTAAAGTAGTGTTTGAGTCATTATTTGAGTTATCCAAGACTTGATAAACTAGGATAAATGTGACAAACAACACTCAATGAGGACTGAACCCACGAATACACATATAAAAGGCAGGATCGTTACACACTTTGCTACGAAGAAGTACTAGGTCCACAGCCAAGAATGAAATGAAAAAATAAAGAAATTAGAAGTTGTAAGATGATACTATTTATACATTTTTTTAAATTTCACATAATTTATCTCTAGACTATCAAGACGAGACAAAGACGAGGTAAAGACTTGGCCCTAGCGATCGAGATCAAGCCAAGAATCTATTGATCGAGACGATACCCAGACTGAGACAATTTTTGACTCGAAACGAGACGAGACTATACTAAATCTCGTCTCGTCTCGATATCATTCCTAAGTGACGAAGAGGGAGGGCAAAATGGCGTGTTTCGTGTTGGATCTTCTAATTGCTGTCTCGCACAGTTTAAGTTTTTTTCAGCTGAATATATTCTCTTAGTAGTCTCAGAGAAAACTTAGCGTTAAGGGCCTAGCTCTCAGAGCTAGAATTCACTTAGCACTAATCTTAATGCTCACAGAACGTCTTTACTCGGCATGCTAACTGAGGAAGACCACTGCTCTCTGTAGCGATGGAAGTATCCTCGTATTGGTCTTAGGTTTCGTGTTACTGAATTAGCTTGGAACTTTTTGTTACTACCTCGTATTGTAAAACTTACTTACTCAACACGTCGTGGCAAATGAAACGTTGGGTTTTTGTCAGCAAAAACAAGTACGTGGGTTCATTATTATCTTTGTCAAGTCTCTCATTTCCGTATTGAGTTTAAGACATATTCTTATCTTCCTTTTATTGGGAGCGGGAACAGAAAAAAAAAAAGAATACGGTCGCACAGTAATCGGCGGTGGTCGCACATTCAAGACTGGACATAGAAAATTACAAGTGGTTGGCAATTTTGTGTTAGATCAATGAGACGGACATTGGGTTTGCAGGAGTAGCAAAAACGGAGTCAGTTAATTTTATTTTATTGTTTTAAAGGAGAACCTATCCTGTAAACGCATCTTTGAAATGATATCTAAAAG
The DNA here is from genome assembly GCF_964235325.1 of Thermobia domestica. Taxonomy (NCBI): domain Eukaryota; kingdom Metazoa; phylum Arthropoda; class Insecta; order Zygentoma; family Lepismatidae; genus Thermobia; species Thermobia domestica. Next base: position 117,164,845 of record NC_137465.1, read on the forward strand.
CATTAGAGTTTAATCTGTATAGTTAAGCTCCGAAAATGACATTATACATGCACTATACATACATGATACCATACTTTTAAGAGTAACGGTTTGTAGTTAAGCAATACTCTCTCTGGACTTGGGCTTCCAAAACAAAATTTCATGGTCTTGTTTCTGTTAGCATATTCAACGGAGGTTACCTGACTAGTTATTGTATGACTCACCTCGAGAACGCCACGTAAATTAATCTCAGGTCTTGAGTACGTGTGATTATTAATCCCTTTCTTAATGGCAACTTAAGGCAAAAGCTGACGAACCGGTTCCCAGCTTTATATTTCCTCGTGCCTTCTTGATTAGGCGCTGAGACTTGATGACAGAGGACGCCATCATTTTATAGTTATGGTTCAAAGAACGGAGAAGGAAAATTTACGCAAATAGCGAAGAGGGTACAAACAAATGATATTCTAAGAAATATTAAAATGAGGACTGTTTTGCATTATTTTCTCCATGAACAAATTTCACTCTCATAGAATTATAGCTTTAACTCCGTTATTACATACTTTTATTTATTACATGTTTATGGCAAACAAAATTAGTGAAAATGTCATGTATCTATATATCGGTCTCAGAAAGTTTAATGAACTATTGAAAACAAGTTGTTTTAGACAATGAATATATGTAGTCAAAACATTACCAAAGTTTTATCTTTAGAATCTAGTTTCTACTTATTTCCATATGTTGTAAATTCTATCCCTAAATCATCCACTCTTATTGCCAATAAATACATTGCCAAATTGTTTTGTGTTTTAAAAAAAGCATTCTAATCATCTTAGTTCATGTTGCATATAACAAGTTGCTGGTGCTTAATATTTATCTATTCTCATTATCATAAGTGTCTAGTCCCAGATGCGCAAATTGGTAAGCTTTTATGAACTGCAATCACTAATACAGATGCTTATCAATTTAATGCTTACCAGAGAAAGTACAATTTCCAGATAGATTAATCTCCCGAAATCCGAACTTTTGGCCAGTACCTCGGGAATGATGACCAGTTGACCAGTGGTCACCGGTTACAATTTGGTACCAAAATGTTCACCATCCTCTTAGTAATTAATCAACAGCAATATCAACTCTCTCTGACTTACGATTCCGAGATATGGCTCCTTAATTCTCTCGAAATCGGAACGTTTTTGGTCTATATCTAGGGAACGGTAAGAGTGACGCGAACAATTGCATCACTTTCTCAGTTAGTTTTTGATGCACTATCGAATGGAGGGCTCAAAATTAAAAAAAAATAACAGACAGACAAACACACAGGCATAAAGAATTCAGTAACGAACTTTTTAAACTTCGTTGAACATTTTTGTAGATAGTTTACAAAGTCGTCACACTCATGCTGCGCTGCTCTTATGACCTCTCGTTTAGCTCATTCAGAATAACAACAACAAAAACTGCTACCAGTGGTGTGTTAACAAACTTAGAATTTACAGTTGTTTCAACAGCTGTATACATATTCGTCCTAAAATAGACCTAATTTTAAAATAAACTGTCCACCTGGATCTTGGCACATCATTATTTAACCAAAGAGTTTATCAATGGTTTGCGAGTGGACATTTACATAAGATGACTACGCCTGGATTGTTTGTGTGCATAGATAATTCGTGCTGATAAACCGAAACTATAGTATAGGTTTTTGTTAATTCAACAACGGAGTTTCATCGTGTCCAATATCTCAACTGTCCATCTTTCAAGTATTACAACAATGGCTTGTCAAAGTGTGCCCCAAAACATGCCAAACTGGCCTTCACACCCAAAGCTTGTTAGCCTTGGTGCTCTTGTTAATTTTTTTCTCTTCTCCGACTAGGTAAAGGAACACGCGACCTCCGCTTTTAAGCATGCATAATCCTCTATCAGGAAGAAAAGCAACATGTGGGCTGAAAATGCACGACTTCTTACAGATTTTTTTTTAAAAAATCACTATTAAAGGCTGGATTAAATATTTAGTTTCTACTAGAGGTTTACTAGATTTGTCAAAGAGAAAAAGATTTTAAGATTTTCAGCGAGAAAAAGCAAGATATGTGATATTTGGAATCCATATACGATTTCACGTACAAGGGAAGTTCGGGAGAAAGCAGAGAAACTAAGCATGCCATTTGAAAGACCAATTCACGCTTATTACAACAAGCTAATAAAATTCCTGTACGATTGATTACTTTTCGAGAGATCCAACGTTAAATGAACAATTGCGCCTCATAGTGACCTACCGTTATTATGCAGTTTTAATGGTTTGAACTTGCTACTGCTTGATAACTGAGGTCCATTCACAGATAAGTTGTCCGTTGCAAATTGGATGACGGTTGGCAAAGACGTAATGGTTGAAAATATACCAAAGAACTGCACACAATTTGTACAACCATTTGATGTATTTGGATTCCGACTAATTAAAGATTATGGCAGGAGATTTGTACACAGTATGAAATTTCTTCATCCGAAGTTATGAGTTACCAGCAAAACGATCAAATAAAGTTCGTGTTCATGCTAATGAATTAGTTCCGATCACCGCGATACATTGGATTGTTTCAGTTTGCGTTCTACAAGACAGGCTACATAACAAATTACATACCTTTTGAATCACCAGCCGAATTTGCTTTCCGCTTTGGTTATGCGAACTGCAGATTCATTAAAAAATAATGTCAATACATAAAACATATAAAAGGTATATTACAATTCCCAGTGGGAGCTTATGTGGTTTAAATCCCACATTAAGATGTAGGCCCACGTCTCATGTAGCCTCAGTGCTGAAAGGGAAGCAAAACAGCAGTTAACCAAATATGTTAACGCAAATTTTCGTCGTCTTTTAATTGTATTTTAAAGAAAACTTTGCGTCTCTTAATAGTCTCACATTCTTTTTCTTACATGTTCAAAAATTCAGTTAAAAGATATCAAAATCCACAACCACCTGGAATTCTGCTCTTATTAGTTTACAGTAGCTTCTGTTCCTGACATTAGTGCTTTCATTAGTTCACAGTAACTTCTGTTCATGACATTAGTGCTTTTATTACTTTACAGTAACTTCTGTTCCTGACATTAGTGCTTTTATTACTTCACAGTAACTTCTTTTCCTGACATTAGTGCTTTTATTAGTTTACAGTAGCTTATGTTCCTGACATTAGTGCTTTCATTAGTTCACACTAGCTTCAGTTCAAATTAGCATATCCCAATTGATTGAAACTGCATATGATATGATCAAGTCGGTGTTGTCAGACGAAGGTTAAAATGCTAAAACCAAATTATTCTTAAACGTAATGTTGAGATGCCGGTTAGATAAGAGATAAAAAATACAACTTGTTGCATATTCTGTCTGAATACTAAAGTACATTTTTTGTTGTTAACGATGTATGAAAAATATTTCTGTAATTATTATTCTTTTCCGCACTAACTTATAAAAACATTTTAAGTGTCCAGAAGTATAATTTTATTTATTTAAAAAACGAAGAAATTGTCTAACGAGCAAATACAAAAACGCATAATCTAAAATGTGACAGAAAAAACATAAGAACGTAAGACCTGGCAACCCTAATTCCTACTAGAAAATGCTTTCTCATGAATTTCCATTATGACAATAATAAAAGACGACGAAGATTATATCTGCCAAAATCGTTACGATCGGATTTTGTATTTTAATCATGATTCACTTGCGAAATCTATAGAAATTACACTGTAGATAGTCTTGTATCAAACAGTGATACTTACAAATATAAATTCGTTTCTTTAGTTTTAATGTGTTTAAACATGTTGCCAATTGTCCTTTTAAACTATGAATTGTAATGAATTCAAATCCGGACATCTGAAGTTTTATGTTAAAAACAAGTTAGCCTCATATTTCAGCTTATACTTATTCCTTCTAAAGTAGTTTTCGGTTTACAGATAATTTGGTTCAAATGCCATTAGGTTAGATATAAGTCCAATAGAAAATCAAATGAACTCTTTAGTTTAATGTCACACCATTATGACTGGATTTACCAATTTTCCCGTGTTATAAGGGAACTCCCATGCTTTTGCATAATTTTTAAACTTTCTCTCTTCTCCCGATTTGATTTATTTAGTCCAAGAGCTCATATCTCCTTATCCTAAATAAAAATGTAATAAAATAGTATTTTCAATCCTTATCCCATCAACTTATCTGATCTAAACCAAATTTGGAATGGTAGTAGAACCTTGACCTCGTATATAAGCGTTTGCAATTTTATGCTCTGCAAGCTTTCGATTTTCGAGTTATGAGCGGACAAATTTTCCATCATACATTTGAAAACAAAACACTATACCTCGAACTTTATTCCATCAAAATCAAAGTTGGCGAGGTAGTGGAAATTGACTTCTTATATGCTATTGGTTCTTAAGTTATGGCATTCCACTTCACGTCATACATTCGAAAACAAAAATCCATCCATCCAATTCATCCGATCAAGATCAAACTTGATATGGTGGAAGTAGACTTTGACCTTTATAAGCATGTTAAATATAAAAGTAACCAAGAAAGTTCTGTTGCTTTTTCACCCATCACCTTCGAACATTGATATGTCACCTAAGACGTACCTGGAAGATAAAAAATAGTCCCAATCAGCATCGACGATCTTCTGTTAACGTTCTGGAAGGCCATGGATTCCATCGCGGTAGAAATTGGAGGGCCGTGAAGCGAAGAATGTATCAAGTACATTTTGCATCTCTACTAGGGATTTGAACTGTCCTCCTCTAAGGTGATTGTCCAAGGAATGGAACAGGTGATAATCGGAGGGTGCAATTTCCGGGGAGTATGGCAGATGAAATAGTGTTTCCCATCCAAGATATAGAATGGTGTCCCGGGGCATCCTAACCACGTGCAGCTCAGTGTTGTTCTGTAACAAGAGGACCCCTTTGCGATTCAAAAGTGCTGGCTACAGAGTTTTAAGTTTTTCTTGAGCATTGCATAACTGCTGACAATACACAGTTGTATTGATGCTCTGACCAACTGGTAGCAGTTCCCGATGCACAATGCCGCGAGCAGTCCACTAAACACACAGGAAAACCTCTTCTGGTGCAGTGCTGGTTTCGGCTGTTTTGGAACCGGTTCATGGGATGCTAACGAATCAGGACGGCACCGTGTAGCTTCGTACAAGACCCACGTCTCATCACATGTCGACACCCTGTCCAAAAATAGCTCCTTCCTCAGACGAGACAGCAAAGAAACACAGGCGTCTGCTCGCGTTGCCTTATGGCCCGGAGTCAAATCATGTTGGACCCATCGACTAAACTTATAGTGTTTCTCAAATTGAGGGAGGTGGTTCTGAATGGTTTCTTCACTCACACCGAATTGTGGTCCCAGTTCCTCACATGTCTGGCCACTATTCGCCTCAATTGCTGCCTGAAGATCTTCATTTTGTACATATGTTGGTCTTCCGGCACGTGGTGCGTCTTCGAGTGTTTCGTCACCGTTCTTAAACTTATTAAACCACCGCTGCACTGTCCGCGTAGTCACGACACCCTCACCAAAGGCTTGGCGTATCTTCCGCCCCGGTGCAGCTGCGTTTGACCCCAGTTTGAACTCGTGCAGCACACACACCCTTATGACGCTGTATGGAGGTCCCATTTTCACTCTGCCCTTACGCAAGTTCACGGTGCAACTGAACTGCCACAACCAGGTATTATGTTGGACATACCCACACCAACAACTAACCATCACCTTATCTCCATTCGCATTCAACTCAGAGTGTGAGAGCCAATGGAACGCAGACCTCTACAAAAACGGACAGAACTTTCCTGGTTAGTCGCCTTTCTGTTCTCGAGTTATGAGCAGTTAAATTTTGTGCCATATTTTCGGAAACAAAAACCATCAACGAAATTCATTAAACTGGGATAGAAGTGTGCATAGGTGTAAAACCCATATGTATGTGTGTGGCCCATATGTATGTGTTATTGTGGTGTGTGATTTTGAGCCACCTAGTTTATGCAAAAGCAAAGTTCAAAACACACTCATTGGGGATAATAAAAACTAATACAATAAGCACTGTTTAAATAGCAATCAAAGGTTAGTCTTGGGCAGGAAGAAATAAAAATGAAACAATGGACGATTTTTTTGTATGATTATGCGCATTTCACTCGTGTTTTGAAATGTTTTATTCCAACAACTTTTGGAAAATGTCATCTAACGTAGATCGCTAGTTCCCAGATACAGTAGACAGACAGAATTTCACGTCTGTAAGGCGAAATTATTTAATAAAATCTTCGCCACCTATATAATTATAGTGCTTATAGTGCAGTTAAAATAAACCATTATGTTTGTCTACACATAACTTAATATATAAAACGATGATCATTCCTGTTGTTTTGTATAGTTGTTAAACATGGTCACTTACTCTGTAGGAGGAACGTAGCCTGAAAATACCGGTATTCGAAAACAAGATCCTGAGGTGAATATTCGGACCCAAGAGGAACAGGAATGGGGACGGAACCTTCATAACGAGAAACTGCAAAATTTATACCGTTTACCAAGCATTGTTAGGATCGTCAAGTGTACAAGGCTCAGGTAATGGAAAAGGGAGTTGGGAGGCTCAGGCTTTAACTGGAAATCCAATCCGAAAATGAGCATTAGAAAGAAACAGGCACAAGTGGGAGGACAAAATTAAGATGGATCTCCCAGAAATAGGAATTGAAAGTAGAAACTGGATCAAGTTGGCTAAGGACAGAGGTCAGCGAAGAGCTTTTGAATCTCTGGGTTCCACAGGACATAGAATTAATTAGTTACACTTAACCAACAACAGTTACTTTCAGTGCAATATTAACCTTAAGAAAACCAACTGCCGTATTGCATGTTATTGTGGATAAATTGTATAATGAAGTTTTATTGTTTAGAGAAATAACATTATTAAAGTATAAAGTCTTAATAATTAAATATATTTACTGAAGGCTATTAGTACTACCCGTGAATCAGGCCGGTAATCAGCCCAAAAATGTAGGGAAGGGGGCGGTGGAAGTTAGGGGACAGATCTAACAATATTATAGTTCATTCCCATATTACTTAGGTATACTTCATTTGCAAGCCTATCCTGAAAATTTTAGGGGGCTAGTAAAAATTTAGGGGGCCCGGCCTCCTATACCCCCGTGGATAAAGGCGTGTTGTGAATCCTTAATTTTTCCTTTAAAATATTGATGAAAAGGAGCGCATTATACACGGTAAAATACGGTGTATATATTATATCATACTACAGTATTAAAGTATATCAATGTATCAAATGGAGATTTTTGAAGCATGAGTATACCTAAGTATGTCACATTACATAATCCATTTACTATACTCTGAACACATTCCGCACATACAATCTCTATCCAGTGTGCAAATATGTACTCAAAGAAACATGAATCTGATAGTTTTAGAGACTATATCTGAGTAGATTTGCTTCGAAGTAGGTAATTAGCTGAAATCTAAGATTCCTATCAATCGAAATTAAGCTTCTATCATTTACAATGGCATTTCTTGTTGAAAACAAAGTAATTGTAAGTCTGGGTCTTAACAGACGAAATGATGTCTTCGTTTACAACTTAACAAAAATCTAGCCTGAAGGTGTAAAAATGCAGTAATTATCATGTTCCTCATTCCAGACCTCCAACAAAATGCTCCTTGTTTTTACCATAAGGTGGTTTTCATCGTGTGCGGTCCTAAACGTCACAGGTCTATGACCCTCTTGTATGTTATTTTGGATAGTCCTTCATTTTAGAAGTTAAAACCGCTATTTTCTGTTTATTTTCTCTTTTTTCTTTCCTACTTGACTACCGACTTGACGTCATGATTATTGTGTTTGCTATGAAAATTTCCTTATTTGTATGCGTTTGCTACGGCTCAGGTTTCTTGACCACTTTCCTCCCTTTTTCGGTAGGTACTTCATCAAGATTAGCCCTATAGCTCTTATGTATCAAGTTCCTTGTTTTTTTCTTTTTCATTTCTTTTTTTTCTTTTTTTTCTTTTTTTTTACAAGAAATATAAATGACCACGAAGTACTAAGTTTAGGTTCTCTTTCCATTTTCCTTCTTTTTCTTCATAAGATTTTAAACTGATAATATAAACTGTACTTCCACTTCAAAAGAGTAGCTAAAACGTTAGTGCACTTGGTTTCTGATGCGGGTGGTCGTGGTTCAATTTTCGATAAGGACACTGAATCTCCAAAGTTGACCTGGCATGTTGAAGCAATTTAATATACTGGTATATATCAAAACTTTTTGCGTAGTCGTAAGAAAAAACATTCTTTATTATATTTTTTATTTTACGTATAACTTAAGAACCAAAAGTATGCATGCCACAGGATTTCAGAAACTTGTATATCACGTCAAGCTCTACAACCATGCCAGGCTGGATCCAGATCGAATAAAGGACTAAATTAAGAGGTAAAAACTCCGGACTAGGAAGCCAAAATTAAAACAAATGGAAGTCATTATACTGATCACATACCACTTAAATGGTAGCCGTGTGGCCGACCATAGCCCTTCTTGGGTACTAATACCAGGATGTTTAGTTTAGTTTAAATATAAAACGAGACTAGAGATGGTACTACCCAGAGATGGCATAGGTCAATAAAAACTTGACCCACCACACATCGTGATATCTTGGAAAATACACTGGAAAATACAGTGATATCTTGGAATACGAACTTATTCCGTTCCAGAACTCTGTTCCAGTTCCCTTTAAAACAATAGAAACTAGATTAATTTGTTCCTGGGCCCCACGAACTCGAATGACTTTAACAGTAAATACACTGAAATTTAAGGTAGAATATTAATGAATAATAACAATACTTGAGGAAAAATGACTTTTTCGAACTCACGGCGAACACATACGCACATACACACACAAGCAAGTGCAAAAGCATAAAATTGCCACCTAGAATCACTCCAGTAGCGAGATGGTTTCATTCGAGCTTCTGACAATGAACTAAACAATAAAGCACACTGGTGTGCAGGTAAAAGATACGTAAAACACACACGAAATATCCCTGCTGTGTATTCGGATTCGAAAGCAATGTGGCAAAAATTTGGTTGTGGGAGAAAGTTCAATCCCCGTATACCATCATTTGTCACTACTAAACTGCTTTCTGTAGAATTTTACAATATTCACTCATTTTTGGCATTTGTTGACTTAAAATTGATGTAAGCTACATATCTGGCTACCTATGAGACGTAAACTTACAACTTAAAGTGAGATCCGAACTACATGAGCTCCCGCTGGAAATCGAACTCAGGCCCTCCACAGAGTGTGTTAGATACCTTCTCTATGTTGTTTCCTTAGATAGCTTTCTTTTTCTTATCATTATGACTCAGAATTCAGAATCATTGGTTTTTAGTGGAACTGGATGCTGAGCATTTCAATTTTCGGTACACAAAATGAACACAATTATTCCCAAGTAGTATCTCAATGAGTTCAGATTTAAGGTTACGGAATATGTTTGTGGAAAGATGACTTTTGTATTTCATAATCAAACCTGAATACGCTCTGTCACTGTTATGTGTATCTATATGCTGTACGTATATGTTGTACACATATACGTAGTATATTTACATATGGTACGAAAATTCAAACTTCAAAGATTTCAGAAGTACTCGTAACCTGGTCAAAATAAGTGTTTGCAAGCGGAGACCTTGTCAAAGGGTAAGCTCTGGGAACAAACTCCTTCGCAAATATTTAATCTTACATCTAGGATGGGTGTTTATGTGAGAAGCGTAGTTAGTCAACCTCATGAAGTTGAAGGCAGCTTTGTAAGGTAGTTCGTTTCTGTTGTTACCGGTAAAGATGATGTTGAGATAAAGAAAATATATTGGAAAATTGATACTCTTTCAACTGATAAGTGGTGTACCATGCAGTAATATTTTATGCTGTGAATTTGATAGTCGATTGTTCAAATTAATTTAAACTGACGAACTATTTTTGATATTTTTCACAATTCTAAACTATGCTTTGTATTGTGGTTATGCTTAAGGTTTATCCTAATGGGGGTACATTGCGAGTGGTTTTTTTTTTTTTTTTTAACATAACCGACTTTGTTCTATACTTCTGATAGAAGTGTTACGTAACATTAAATAAACTAGGAAATTTTAGGCGTGAATAAAAGATACAAGCTTCAAATGTGTGATTGATTTTAATTTTTAGTGAAGTTATGAGATGTTTGTGAATTGGTTTATGTGTAGAGACATTTTGGCAGTTGACAGATTTTTTAAGCATATACCTGATTTTTTTGTTGAAGATTATTGTTTTATGACAGTTACTTTAGGTTTAATTTTAGCCTAAGTTTTTATTAACATAATAGTGACTTTTTAAATTTTATTTGATGTAGAATTTAATGTTTGAAGTTTTAAGATAAAATTGTTTTAAATAACTTAGTTACATTAAAATTATTGACGATGTAATTTTTGGCTGCTTTTTCCTATTTCGGAAATATCGTGAGGTTATATAATATTTTTTTTTGCTGAGGTTGTTACCCAAAATGACGTAGATTTATGCCATGACTTAAAAACTTGAGTTTATGTATAAGTTGAAATTTGGTTTAAACGAAAAAATCTGTCAACGCAAGATTTACATAATGAAAAAGTTCATTATGTAAGTCAAACTGTCTTCAGCACATAAAACGAATTCGCAAATAAATTACATAATTTTTAACATTTTATTATAGAGTTTTAATTTGTATTTAGATAAAGGAATTTTTCTTGTTTTGTTTATTTTTAAAAGTTGAACTTAAAACCAAAGTACAACAAAATAAAAAGTTTATAATTGGCCAGTTACAGTATAAATATGAGAAGTCTTGTGGAATTGATTGAGTATGCCAGTCTATCCGTATGTTTGTCTATCGACAGAGATTAGAGTTAAAACGGCAAAAGATTGCGAGAAACGGTTTTCTGGAATCGATTCAGCGTCCCGAGAATACGTTCCATCTCCTCTATTAACTCTCTGTTCAAATCGGAAATGGTAAATATCCGATCAGCCAATGTGGATCAGCATAGAACAAAAGCAGTAATAGATAGCAAGAAGCAGTTTTTTTTAATAGGTTCAGCGTCCCGAGAACAGATACCATCTTCGCCATAAGCTCCCTACTAAAACTTAAAGTAGAAGAAATTTACAATTTCCGGTTTCAATATTGATCTCCATACAACAAAAACTGTGAGATATAAGCGGGAAATGGTTTTCTGTAATGAAGTCACCTGAGAAAAAGTTTAGTGTATATCTTTATCGCTCTTTTTAAACCAAAAGTATTGAAAATTTACAATTTCCGTTTCCCACATTCATACCAGAGTGAAAAACGGAAATAGATAACTATAGGCAGTTTTCTGATTTACATTCAGTACCACAATTATATTGCCCATCTCTTAATTTGTTCCTCTATTGCGTCTGGAAATGATAGAGATATTCTACTACTTCCGGTGTCAATATATTGATCTTCATAGATTAAAATTGTATGTGATAGTAAGAAATGACATTTTCATATGAATTTCCAGGATCCCAAGAACAATTTCATCTCATCTCTTATTCTTCTACTGAAAACGGAAGTAGTAAAATCTAGTATAGGAAAGGGGGGCAAGAGTACGCAAATTTTAATTAAACTTATATATTTTGGTAAAAAATAGTTACAACGGAAAACTTTTACATGGAACACAAAACTTGAACTCTCCTTTACGAAATGTGAACTCAACTTTTATATACCTCTATTCTTAGAGGAATTAGAACTCATAAAATGAAAACATTCAAATTCGTACTCTTGCCCCTATATGTGGGGCAAGAGTACGAAATCAAAGGGGCAAGAGTACGCACCCAAAAGAGCATTAACAATTATCACAGATGAAGGTGCCTACTCCTTTATATGATGTGCATTGTTCATGCCACCATTCATGGCATCTTGCGCACTTGATCCAGTCTTCTATTGGTGGATCACTGTAAATGATATTGCATAATGGACACTCGTACACTACTTCCTCACTGACCTGAGGAGTTGTAGTTACAACTTCGGTTGTAGCTTTCCTGGTGCAAGATGATGATTGCCTTTGCTCTTTGGAGGGCGCCGTTTCGAAAGTAAGTTCTGCTTAAAAGGAGAAGATGTCAGAATCTCTGATTGACTTCGAGATTCAAGATCTACTGGTTGAGTGCTTGGTAGCATTTGGAGGAGGACTGACAACCACCAAAGGAGTGCATGATGTAAATGGTCTACATGGGCCCCTGCTTACCTCCAGTAAAGATCTAGTTTACTGTTGAAGGTTTGGTAACCGATGAACGAGCAGCCAGCAGAGAAGTGTTTGATGTGGATAATCCGCACGAGCTCCTGCTTGCTTCTAGTGAAAATCCAGTGTTACTGGTTGAAGGTTAGGTAACAAATGAATGAGAACGAGCAACAGGCAGAAGAGTATTTGAAGTGGACAGTCCGCATGAGCTTTTGCTTGTTTCTAGTGAGGATCTAGCGTTACTGGTTAAAGGTTTGGTAACAGATGAATGACAACGAGCAACCGGCAGAAGAGTGTTTGAAGTGGACAGTCAGCATGAGCTCTTGCTTGCTTCTAGTGAGGATCTAGCGTTACTGTTTAAAGGTTTGGTAACAGATGGAGGAGGACGAGCAACTGGCAAAGGAGTGTTTGATCTGGATGCACCGCATGGGTCCCTTTTTACTTCCAGTGAATCATCCGATGAACGATTTTGGGCTCTATTCAGGTCTGATGCTTGATTTGTTGCTTCAGGAATGCTTTCGTCTTCAGACCTGGCTTCTACATTTAAGTCTATCACATCCACAATAGAAGGAAGAAAATCTTCTTCAGTGAACACATCTGGATTCAGTAGGACAACTCCAGATTCTTGAAGGCTGGATACCAATGGTTGCAGCTTTGTAGTCATCATCATCATAGGTATTCTGCCTTTATTGGCAGGTCACTTGCCGCAGCTGAGAAGCTTCCATGCTCCACGGTCCTCCGCTAACTTCTTCGTCTTCGCGTATGATCTTTCTGTTTTTATATCATCCATTAATTGTAGTCTCCTTCGCCCCCTCCCTCTTTTTCCAGCCACCATACCCTCTAGGACGTCCCTCATGATACAATATCTTCATAGGCAATGTCCCAACCAGTTTCTCTTCCTAATAATATCTAAAAGTGTTCTTTTCTCACGCACCATTTCTAACACCCAATCATTCGTTTTCCGCTCGACCCAACTCATTCTTTCCATTCTTCTCCACACCCACATTTCGAAGGCTTCCAGTCGTTTTTCATCACCTTTACGTAATGTCCACGTTTCCGTCCCATACAGTACAACACTCCACACGATGCATTTTATGAGTCTTTTTTGTAGTAAGCCTCAGTAAACAAACTCGCAACTTGGAAGTATGTGGGATGGATGATTCCTCATCCATTTATCACACACAGTTGAATACCAGGATTTCAACGGGTCAAATAAAGGAGCGATCTAATGGTTTCAAATTATGACTGGGATTTGGTGGTAAATTCAACATCACTATCCTATTTTGCCTGCAGAAATCAATCGCTTCGATTGAAATGTGAGAGGTCTGATTGTCAACAAGTAAAAATACCTTTTTCGTAACCGAATTTGATCGCACATGTTGGTGTAAATAACATAACCATTCTACGAAAAGTTGTGAGTTGATGAACCAGAATTAGATATTCCCACAGAACCTGGCGGCGAGCCATCGCATAATTCTTGTTTCATTTGTTTTGTGTTAAATATCTGGGGAAAAAAGGAACCAGATGCATTCACCATGAAACAGCTGTTATGTTAACTCCAAAATCACTAGATACAGTTTTATTCACAACTGATTTTTAGTCGACTTTTGGAACTTTATGAGGAACCGTATTTATTCCAGTTTCGTACATGTTGTAGATATCCCGTGGAGAAAAGCCGTTTTGTCTTACATGATTTTTTTAGACAATTAAAAAAAAACATTCAACTTGTGGCTTGCTAAAACCACGAGTTCTCCGCAGGCCATCTTTGAAGGCTGTGGCAAAGCAATTGTTAAATGTCTACGACGGAAAGACTCTGTCCAATTTCTTTCTGCCATTCAATTCACACGGCTAAAGGATATGGGGCACCTAATTACGTTCAGCAAAATTGTATGCCATTCTTCTTAGATCTTTTAAAGTTAATTCATAGAAGAATTGATCCAGTAATGTGATATATTGCACTAATTCGTTCTCCATTTCTTCGGTAAATAGGCCTACTGGCTTTATTGTACCTAAAGACGTAAAAAAAAAAAAAAAAAAAAAAAAAAAAAAGAAAGAAAGAAATGAAAAATCCTTAATTCTCCTTATATCAGTAATGGGAATGCATAGGATACAAAAAAAATCAGATAATATTTAGACCATTTATAAAAATATATTTCCAGCTTATTCCATCAGTTACAGAATGCTTGTCACCTACGAGGGTAACTTGAAAACTTCTCGAGCTATCCTTGATGAAACTACATATTGTCAAATGTTAGGTTAGGTTAGCTTCGTATATCTTTATAAGATTCCATACCAATCATTGGACTGATACCGCCTTATGCAGAGTCGTTTTAACGTGTGATTACTAAAGAACTGACTACTACAGGAAACATACGGTAGTCGAACTTTTTAGTATGGCACTAATCACGCATCAGAACGACTGCATAAGGCCCATTGAAATTTATTACTGAAGACTACTGACATTTAAGATAAAAGAGGACAAAGCGTAGTATTTCTGAAACCTGAATAAAATAAGCAAGCGTAACGTTATTCAATAACTGCAGATGCCACTATCTCACACGTTTGTCTGTTTCGAAAACTCAAACACCACCTTAGATACTGTTATGTAAGGAGTGGTATTTAGAATAAAATTTTATCCCTCGTACATAAGAAAATATCAGGATTCTTCAGAATTCTTAACGTTAGAGGCTACATATGGCAACCAGTATTCGTAAAGTTTGCCGTCACTCTCTATTACAACGGAATCTACATTCTTTTTTGATTGTTAGTTCTAAATCAAATTGGATTCTTTTTCATAGAACAGAAGGGGCAAGAGTACGCACGCGTACCCTTGCCCCGTAGGTATCTGCGTACCCATGCCCCCTCACTACACAATTGACTTTCCCGTGATGTTATACAGTCAACTGTTGGAAGAAAGTCAATTTACTCCATCCTGTCAAACAATGGATATGTTAGAAACTAACGCTTTATAGTACTTTGAAATCGTTATAAAATTGTGTAAGTCATTCATTAACTACTTATGTCCCAATATTATATCAAACTATTAGAAAAACATAAATAATTACCTAGATAGCTTGTAGTTTGCCGCAGCACACTCAAACTTGTTTAGGTTCTAGACGCCATTAACATCAAACTCCACGTGACGCATTATTGCCATACGCGAATATATTCACCTGATTTTAGGGAATCGTATCCTTACCCCCCACGTACTCTTGCCCCCTCTACTCTACAAACTTTCGGTTTCGACATTGATTCATAAGTACCTAATAGTTATATAAAAGATAGTGAGATTCCTTTTATATGGATTCAGTTATTGCAAACGGAAGATATTGATCTATTTACTTCTGCTTTCACTATTTAATTCACGTAGTTTGAAAGTGTAGTGTAATTTCATAACAGGAACAAAACTCACTTCTTAGGATCACGCTAGTAAGGCTATATAAAACTGTAATCTTAGTACGTACGTGTCCTTCATTCCAAATTATAACTCTTGAACGAAAGTGAGTTTTTCAATTGTGTTTCTGCAGTAGATAGTTACCGTTATTGTTCCCGCCCAGTTCATTAATGAAGTCAATCCATTCAAATCTTCACTGATCTTAAGGGTAGTTATCAACATCCCGTACATTCATTTGAAAAAATGTAGAGCTCCTTCGTGGCTAAGCGGTTAGCGTACACGCCTTTGGCGTGGGAGACCCGAGTTCGATACCTGGCGGGAGTTCATGTGGTTCGAATTCCACGTTAATCAGTAAGTCCACGCCTCATATAGCCTCGCTGCTGAAAGGGACGTTATACTTACAATCAACTCATTTTTTTAAATGCACATTCCTTGTAACATGCAACCTTCAAAACATTTCAGCGTTACGGGCTGCATAAACATTTAGGATAAACTATTTAGGTATTCTTAATCCTTATTATAAAGGCAAGCCTATGCATCCTTAAATAAACGTTTCTCCATGATCCTCTTTACTGTCTTTAGCAGAGTTTCTTCTTATTCCAAGACTGAGGAATGGAAGATGAACGAGAGAGACGAAAGATGAAAATCGCAATAACCATCATTAAACAGGCTAATTCTAACATCAAAACAAAGAGATTCGATTAAGACTTAGTTGCTTCTATATTTGCGGCAAGGGACCTGTCCGTGATGACATGTAAATAAAGAGTTCACAGAAGAATATGGTGCCTTGATACAATCTATCACCTTTGAAGACTCTGACGGAACAGAAATATAACGAAAGCGTTTCCAAAGACCGTCAGCGTGAAAAATTTTGTAAATTTGGACGTAGCCCAGTAAGAAATGGTGATAGCTTTGAGTGTTAATAGTTTGCGAGGGCGGAAGAGTTCGACAAAAGCCAGACTTGCTCCTTTCTTTAATCGTTCAGCATAAACATATTTCTTCTCACCAGGATTCAGAGAAGTGGTTCCCTCGTACTTCTACTTTTTTCTTTTCCCCTTAAAATGTAAATACTTATGGTTCAAGTTCACTGTAAAGGTTAATGTAAACTGACTTCGTTTGCCTCCTTGCAAGAATAACGCACAGTCAAATAAAAATCATGTTTTTCTTTTTGCTGATAATTTGGAAATTTGAAAATTATTTAAGTAGCCAAATATTTAGTCAAAAATAATAAATAGTAGTAAAATAAACTTCCATGTAGGTCTTTTGGAGTGCAATTGGAACGTCCAGAACAGAAGATTTAAGAAAATCATTTAATCTATAAGCAAAAAGGAAAAATAATGTCAGCAAGCACAATCTCATATTCTGCATCTCTTCTAGACCACTGCTACATCCACTTCAAGACCTGATAGTCCTACGATATCACGCACTATCGCAGCTTCAACACCAAAGACGTCCCCTGATGATAACTCATCTTCTGAAGACATCATCCAAACTATTAAAAAACTTCTTCAACTTCTGGAGGATTTAAACCTGACGAACATAGTACACACCCTACGCACCAACATGTCAAAGTTGAAAGTCGCCACAGATCTGCTCAGTAAATTTACCATACTTATGGATTTCTTATCTGAACTATTACTGTAGAGTCACGAAACCTTTTCAGCACTTTAGCACTCTAGCATTTCAGCACTTTATTGTTTGTTGTTGGAAACATTTTTCTTGATTTATTTATATTGTTCTGTATATTTTTATTTGGTAAGTTTGTATTGTAAACAGCCAAAATCAATCAATAAATAAACCTATTACCGATCTCCCAATGAAAACTACAGATAAATAAATACTGATGCCGTTACCTTCTGTGACCCGCCCATCTTCAGATGGAAATGAAATTTTAAAAAATGTATAAAATTCTACTACAGTATTGGTTTCTAACCAAAAATATATCCAGAGACGAAGTGTGTAATGTATACCAATGAATACATTTCATTGAGCAGAACGAAATGATATGGGTAAAGCATTAATCCTCATGCGAATTTTTCGAATAAATCAAGAAAACCAATTTTTAGTAAACCTAAAAATTGGTGATTGACGATAACGATTTTCATTCTGGTAGTAACAAGATGACAGTACACAGTATAGATAATTAAATACAGTCCAAAACTATCGATAACTTTAATTTTGGTTTAACTATAATATTATCCTAAGATAAAACATATATCAATCAATAGCTGACACTAAATTGAAAAAACGACATACCTGAAGGTAAAGTCTGCGGCGTAGTTTTTGAGAAACTCGAGAAAAAAAAGTAATTTTTTTATGGAGGTAAAACTATGTCGTTCGTTGATAGTAATAGGTTAATTGAACATATTGTTAATTTTTTTATACACTGTACACAAAAATTATTCACTATTCAGTAGCACATTTTATCTATTGTTGTATGATTTCTCCTAACAGTAATACAATAAACAAAGCGAGTAAACTGTATGTTATACATAAAAAAATATAGTGAGCCAGTCAAGAATATTGCGTCCCACTAGCTTTCGAACCCGAAAAAAACGTTATAATTTCCGAACAAATATACATAGGAAAATGAAATTCACAATACACGTACCTTGTTTCATGCTGAATACATGACCGCCACAGCAGGTGCTGAAAGTGTTCTCCCTGGACGTCAAGACATGTTTGTACACGGCGTCCCATATTGTGAAAAGTCCGATGTAGAGTCTCCGGTGTGATCTCATGAATCGCATTCTCAATGTTGTTTCGCAACTCTTGAAGTGATCGTGGGTTGTTTCTGTAAACACAACCTTTAAGAAAATCCCATAAGAAGAAATCAGGTGGTGTCAAATCCGGGGACCTTGGCGGCCACAATCCTTTGGAGATTATCCTGTCACCAAAAAAGGACTCAATTTCTGCCATGGCCACGTTGGAAGTATGGCATGTTGCTCCGTCATGTTGGAAATAACCGCGACGCAGTTCTTGATCGTCCAGCTGATTCACAAATTCATTGAAGATGTGTAAGTAAACTTGTGTGTTTACTATATCTTCAAAGAAGATGGGTCCAATGATACGCTGTAGGGAAATTGCTCACCAAACCCCCACCTTCAAAAGATGAAGTGGAATCTCATGGTACACATGCGGATTTTCGGCGGCCCACACCCAAGTATTCTGCGAGTTCACATAACCGGAGAGATGGAACCAAACTTCATCTGTGAACCAAGTATAGTGTAGGATTCCTGGATTGCCATGCAACAAAGCTTGCAACCAACGACAATACATCACACGCTTTTCCCAATCTGTAGTCTTCAAATCCGGGACGACTGTAACGCGATATGGGAACAGCTTGGCTCTTTTGGCGACTCTTTGCACAGTTGACTTTGACATCCCTACCTCTTGTGATAATCGACGCAGGCTCTTCTCAGGGGACTTTGCCGCACATTCTGTACTGTCTCCTCGGACATCCGTGAACGCGCGCCTCCATGTTCCGTAAGCAACGTTCCTGTTGTTTCGAACTTGTTCACCAAATGATGTATTGATGATTTCGATGGTCCTTTACGGCATCCAAATTCACGGCAAAATTCACGTTGAACGGTCTGATACGATCCCGATATCCAATATTTTTTTAACAATGAACACGCGTTCCTGTATGGTGTACAGGACCATCCTCGCGATGCAGCGACTCGAGTCACACTAACGCACGCGCACCACGCCAAGCAGCACTTCCCCTCGCGCCACCTATCGTCTTTGTTTTGACGTGTGCGGTTCTGTTCAACCCTTTTCCGTGTTTAGCATGAAACAAGGTACGTGTATTGTGAATTCCATTTTCTTATGTACATTTGTTCGGAAATTATAACGTTTTTTTCGGGTTCGAAAGCTAGTGGGACGCACTGTATAATGTATTAAAGAAATATATCATAAGAATAAAAATATATTGCGAATATTCTTTTTGAAATTTACTACTTATTTTCATGCTTTTCGAATGCTGCTATAAAAATAATTAACAACTAACATTTTAGTTCTTAAAATGCTATAACAAGAACATATAGTAGTTTTTGAAAGAATTTATCATTTTTTGAGCATTATCTAGAAGCACAAATGACCCTCTAAATGTTTGATATGGACTGTTGCACTCTCTGCTGAGGAAAGAAGAATACGGCATAAAAGCGACGAGAAAACGGTAGGAGACTGTCAAAATGTGAGTGTGGAGAAGTAATCAGTAAATTCAGCAAATAATTGCAGCAAATAGAAGGAGGGGAAGGGATGATACTGGTTGTAATTAAAAAATATGAGTAACCACTGGCTGGGACATAATTTATTTTCCTTAAGGATGTTATAGAAGATGCGATAGAAGAAGGATAAAAGAGTAACAAATGAAGCTGCAATGATGAGCGGTCGCAATAAGGATTTACTATGTCGAGAAGAGGAAGGTAGATGAGGACCATAGTGCATTCGAAGCTCCTCAGTTTGCAGCAATTGACGGTGAAATAACTACGATGATTGTGATCAAGACGTGAACATACCTTTACTTGCTTCTGTTGTTTATGTCACCAATACTATTCTATATGTAAATTTAATAAGTTTTGATACGTATATTTTTCATTTTGCTGAGAATGAAAACTTTAGTATAACTGAGTTGTCTGTAGTGTTGTCCACGAGCCGAGCCGAGCTGAGAGTGGTGCTTCTGTGATGCCGATGTAATCCTTCTGCATCACAAGAGGTTCATGAAAGATCTAATATAATAACATTTAAACTATATTGCAGTATATTGTGTAATGACTTGTGTACCTTTAAATGTTGATAAATGCTCTTCATTGTGATTGTAAAATTACTTTATCTTTTTTTTTAGTTTTTATAATGAGTAATGTAACAATAAACCGTATTTTGATTCTTGATTTTCACATATCGCTTCTGCACTCACAATGACTTGAATGATTTGTGTATAACGTCCTATTTCAGCACCGAGACTATAATGAGACGGAATCTACTACTTAAAATGTTATCCGAAACATTACTCGGGTTAGATTCGTATCCGAGAAAAGTACCAAGACCCGAAACTAACCTTGGACTATGACCATAGAAAGCATATATTATCCACTTTTCCACGAAAATGCACTTCTTATATTGGCATTGTACTGGCTGTAGACAATGATAGCCAAGCCAGTTGTATAGATACTGCGAAAATTCATTGTTTCATCACATATGGTCTCAGCATCCTCTTAACTAAAATTATGCCGTCTTTTCCTTATGTCTGTATCTTAAATGTCAGTTGAGCGGTGCAAACTGCTAACAGGAAGATACAGTGAAAATTGTCCTTAACGGAACTCGACACCAGAGATGTTCACCCTCGCGAGGGTGGCCCTCTCGAGGGCATCCTCACCCTAAAGTTCCCTCGCCCACAGTGACGCGAGGGCGAGGACAAGGTTTGGCCGCGAGGGCGAGGGTGCGCGAGGGCGAGGACAAGCTTCGATGGCGAGGGTGAGGGTGCGCGAGGGCGAGGACAAGTTTCGGCAGCGAGGGCGAGGGTGCGCGAGGGCGAGGAAAAGCTTCGATGGCGAGGGTGAGGGTGCGCGAGGGCGAGGAAAAGCTTCGACGAAGAGGGCGAGGGTGCGCGAGGGCGAGGACAAGTTTCGACAGCGAGGGCGAGGGTGCGCGAGGGCGAGGACAAGCTTCGATGGCGAGGGTGAGGGTGCGCGAGGGCGAGGAAAAGCTTCGACGAAGAGGGCGAGGGTGCGCGAGGGCGAGGACAAGTTTCGGCAGCGAGGGTGAGGATGCGCGAGGGCGAGGACAAGCTTCGATGGCGGGGGTGAGGGTGCGCGAGGGCAAGGAAAAGCATCGACGAAGAGGGCGAGGGTGAACGAGGATGAGGGCCAAGTGTTACTGCGGAAGCGAGGGTGCACGATGGCTAGAGACAACTTCCTTCAGGAGAACGAGGACACGCGAGGGAGGAGGACAAGCTTCCTTAAAAGCAACTGTTTTGGAGTTTGCTCTTTGACCTCTTTTGGAGAGAGGCAAAATTGAAAATATCATCTGCCATGTCCCCTAGATGAAAAGTTAGTGTCATAGCAAGGTTATACATTAATCGTATTTTTCCTTTCAATTAATTGCAGTAGACAATTTCTCGTGTGTACGTACATAATTATTAAAAATAATAATGCAAATAAGAATAATATTTGATTTTTCCCATGAAAGTTTCCGGGTAGAAATAGCGCTACATTAAGAAGTAAGTGTGCCTCATTGTTGCCCTCACTGTGCTGGAGACGTTTTAGATAAGAAGTGTCTACTACACTGTCATGTTTAGAGAATGTTGGTAGACAGACAGACAGTCACTCACGTCATTCAGCTGTAAATGACAAGAGCGCTGATATCTGAACAAACACAATCAATGAGAGAACCATCAGAATGCAGTAGATCAGATGGAAAAAGACTTGATGGAATGACTTTGGTTCATAGATGGCCATTTTGCTCTGGACTCTCTCGGACTCGGGCTCATTTCTTTCAACTGGGCTCTCGCTCATTTATTCCTTTGGGAATCGTACTCGGGCTCACTTCCCTCAGTTGGACTCGCGCTGACTTATTTCATTGGCGCTCGGGGTAGCGCTTAATTATTAAACCCGAGAACGGTCGAGCACGAATTCCGAGCTAGCGAGCGTTGGGCTCGTGAGTTTGGATGCCCATGAAATGGGCTGATTAATAGCATACATCCTCCTCCAATGTCCACCACTGATGAAGTTGTTACAATTAATCGGAATTTTTAACTTTTCATAGTTTTGTAACAGCCCAAACTATTATCTGAATCGATATTTGTTAAAATAATGTCAGTCACTATTATATCGATTTTCATTGTTTCTGCTTTTATAATCTACGTGGGTAGAGCTATCATTTAGTTACAAAATAATATATTTTTTCTTGTCCTTAAATAGAAATATCTGACACGTTAATACTGAAATTTTGTTAAAAGAGCTGATTTAACAAAATAAATTTAATAAGTTCCACAAGACATAAGTTGTTTATGCAGCCGAAATTTGCAACTGTTGACTGATTGCCGTTTAGCGTCCTCTTTCGTCGGCGAGGCTATATGAGAAGTGGACCTATAGGTTTAACGGGGAATTCGATCCACTGTCGTTCAATGTTCTCCCACTCGGAATTGTCCCCAGGACCCCATGCACCAAAGGTTCGCGTGCAAGCCAGTGAGATAGGGTTTGTATGTTGTGTTGTTCAATGATTTTTATTAGGAATAAAATACGTTACAGGATGATATACTGATTCTAAATATTATAGAGCAAGTATTGAACGATTGTGTGGTAAAAGGAGAAATATAAATTTGGACAAATTAAAAAAAAAGTCATGAAAAAAAAACTGTAGGATATATGAAACATATAAAACTTAGGAAAAGCCACTTCAGCAAAACGAGCAGGATTTTGTTGTGGGTAAACAGTTTAATCATATTATTATTAACTTCGCACAAATGTGCCACACATCATAGCATGGGCGGCGATTAGGGGGGCAAAGGGGGACAGTTACCCCCCTCTTTTGAAATGACCCATTAATGTCGCTATATAGTTTCATTTGGAAATATAAAGTTTTTGTATGTATTAAGGTTCATAGAATGAAAATGGTGCCATAAAATATTTGCCGTTCCGTGAGTACGTATTAGTTGTCTTCCCGTGCAGTTAAGAAAGCTACAGGAGTTGCGTTTTAATTGCCACGAAAAATGGCTCAAAAATTAACCTATCCGAGTGTACTTTCATATTCATTTCTTCTTACAAGGGCTCGATATGTTAGTCAGCCGCTTTGGAACTAATTAAGATAACATTTCGCAGAAAAAGAAGTCCTTCATAAGCAGTGTGTCTTTCAGAAACAATGTTCTGGGGGGAAGGGCACACTTACAAGTAAACCTTACGTTTGGGTGAATCGAGTTGCTGACTGAGACACATATGAGAAAGTAGTACTAAATGTGGTCAGTATTTCAGTGAAGTTGTAGGTGCGAAGCTCCATGGGTTTAGGAGATACAGCTACCAGAACATCACATGGAAGTACAGAATAGTCTTCATACAGTTGGAGGTAAAAGCTCTGTAAGACCTCTTGTAACGACAAAAGGTGAATAACAAATATATGGGTACATATTAGGACTAGGGGGAAGTCATATAGTAAGGATATATCTGACGGCGGCCATCTTGAAATCCGCCATTTTGAATTAAAGTTAAGTTTTTAAAATAGGAATAGGGTCATGTGATACATGATTTAAGGCGCAAATTTAATCAGAAGAACAATGATGACGTTAATTTTGATTTACGCGCAATTGGTAAAAAGTTACAAGGAAATTAAATATTGTTGCAGCATATTTATTACTCCTTTTCCCCACCTTGTAAATTTTGTGTTAATGATAATAATTAAATAAAAAGTAGGTGGATAAATATTAGGTCTATGGTAAGAGTTGCCTTGATGGCGGCCATGTTCAAATCTGCCATTTTGAATCAGACAAAAGTTTTAAACAAAACGCATAACAGTGACACGTTGGATTTATGGTAAAATTTGCTATTAATAAGGTGTCAATGTTACGCGTGCTGCATATGCTGCATATGCTGCACTAATACATATGCTGCAACAATATCTAATTTCCCTGTAACTTTTTACCAATTGCGCGTAAATCAAAATTAACGTCACCATTGTTCTTCTGATTAAATTTGCGCCTTAAATCATGTATCACATGACCCTATTCCTATTTTAAAAACTTAACCTTAATTCAAAATGGCGGATTTCAAGATGGCTGCCGTCAGGTATACCCTTACTATATGACTTCCCCCTAGTCCTAATATGTACCCATATATTTGTTATTCACCTTTTGTCGTTACAAGAGGTCTTACAGAGCTTTTGCCTCCAACTGTATGAAGACTATTCTGTACTTCCATGTGATGTTCTGGTAGCTGTATCTCCTAAACCCATGGAGCTTCGCACCTACAACTTCACTGAAATACTGACCACATTTAGTACTACTTTCTCATATATATCTCAGTCAGCATCTCGATTCACCCAAACGTAAGGTTTACTTGTTAGTATCCCGAGGCGGCACTGCAGGTACTATTCTATTCATTATTATATTATAGACGTATTATTTTGGTCTCCTTCGGGGAAGGCTCTCAGAGCTTCGGGGGGCAGTACCCCCCCAAAAAAACATGTCTGGAAGAAACACTCTTCAGACTGTTGATAAGTGATGTAAACGTCACTATCGACCGAGATCTCCATTGTAACAGTTGTTCCATTTTAAGTGTTCCACAGTAAGTTATACGATGATATGTTTAGTTTCCTTTCTTTAGGACGTATGTTAAGCAAGGGCGGATCCAGGAAGGACTTCTGGTGGGGGTGGTGGGTTGTAATACTGCTACTTAGAGCTACTTTTAAGAGCTCCAAACTCTGGGATGCGTTTTATTTGTATATATAAAATAAAGAAGTTTCCTCTTCTGGGGGGGAGCGATCGCCCCCCCTTGATCCGCCACTGACGATAAGGAAATAATTCAACAAATAGGTTGAATAATTGATGCTCTGATCCTCACGAAGGAGGCCCTCTCGAGGCCTCCTCACCCTCAATTACCCTCGCCCTCAATGATATGAGGGCGAGGGTGCGCGAGGGCGAGGAAAAGTTTTGAGCACGAAGGCGAGGGCGAGCGAGGATAATGGACAACACCTATCGCGAGGGCGAGGAAAAGCTTCAACGAAAAGGGCGAGGGTGTGCGAGGGCGAGGAGAAGCTTCGACAGCGAGGGTGAGGTTGCGCGAAGGCGAGGACAAGCTTAGATGGCGAGGGTGAGGGTGCGCGAGGGCGAGGACAAGCTTCGATGGCGAGGGCATGGGTGCGCGAGGGCGAGGACAAGCTTCGACGGCGAGGGCGAGGGTGCGCGAGGGCGAGGACAAGTTTCGACAGCGAGGGTGAGGGCGCGCGAGGGCGATGAACAATTCCATTCGCGAGGGCGAGGGTGAACGAGGGCGAGGGCCAACAGCTACTGCGAGGGCGAGGGTGAGTGAGGTCGAAGTAAAATGAACATCTATGCTCGACACTGCTATATCCATTGTCGACTGATTTCCGCTTAATAGAAGTTGATTTGAAGTTGAACAATGTAATTTAAACTTTACAAGTAGCAGTCAGAGAATATCTATACTATATTTTAGTCTTGATGATTTTTTAAAGTATATAGTAAATACTAAACTTAAGTCTCAAATCTTGATTTTAGAAGCTATTTTTCTAGTAAATCCATGGACTCATTTGGTAAACATAATTGTGAAGAAAGAACTATTACAGGAATTGACAGCAAGTTAGAGGAAAGCACAGGAAAATCAGTATCATTCAAACGGGTCGATTTCTTGAAACCGGAAATAGATTAAATAGTCAGTAAACATACGGATTTCCATCTCATTTCTTCTTTGTTTCACTAAATAAGTTTTAAAAAATATATAATAAACATTTATCAAGTACATATATTCAATCCTTAGACGTATTAAATAAAAATATAGCCAGCAATTGGGCATTCTAGAGTATTCTGGACATCCAAAACTTCTTCCGTTTTAAAATGTCAATACAGCTTTCTATTTTCGCAATAGATAAATTAAACTTAACACAAATTATAAGTATATGAAACTATGTGTCCAGAAACCGTATAATTTGTTCACTAATCTCAGAGTCTGCAATGCGTTTCAGTTTATGGAGGAACCCAAGAAAATATTCAAATACAACAAACAATTAAATGTAGTTCAACATAAAACATTTGAATAAAAGCACTTCTATGTATATTGATCCCTAAATTCAAAGTGCTGCTGTGAATAATGCTCGATGCGTACGTGCTCTATGTGGACACTGTGCTTTAAGGCCATAATTGTCCCTATGTTCCACAATTTTTCAAATTTTCTGTATCCTTCAAATGGGTCTTGTGATTCTCGAAAGTGAATCGTGCCTCTGTCGTTTTGTTTAACATTCTGACGGTCAATTGGTGGCTTCGTTGACGATGAAAATACTGATATCTTTCAAAATAACGGATTACTACATTTTGTTGCCATAATGTCAATGGATTCTTTTCAGATAACTTCTATTGAAGTGAATATACACTTTTGGAACACTCTGCATAACACACTCTATTGAAAATCTTCACAGAAGCAATAAAGTAATAACTGCACTACAATGTACGTTATTTGTAACGAAAGTTCCTGGTGTTTCAAACAGTTAGAAACAGTGGGCAATAATTTGTATAATCTGTCTTTTTAGAAAAAAAAAAATTTAAAAAATAAAATGTATTGTTTTCACATGTAGTTATGATATTTGCTATTTTATGTCTGGTGATATGTTTGCTAACTACGAATACATATTTATTCCAGACAGGTTTCATTCGAATGGACCAAGGCGAGTTCTGGTTAGAGCCTGTGAGCAATCATCTCTCTAACGACACGGGAGAGAAACCACACCTTCTCTTCAGACGATCAGCTGTTCTCAAAAAGAATAGGAAAAATAAGAAAAAGAAGCGACGGAAAAAGCATGAGAAAAACTGTGGCACAAAAGGTTAGTTTATTATTGTTATTGTTATTATTATAAGTCGAATTGAAGTTTAACGTCCCTTTCAGCACCAAAGCTATATGAGACGTGGGCTTACAAAAACAATGAGATTTTTAGTTTACGTCCTACATGCTAAAGGAGAAAGATGGTTAGTGAACATGAATGATTAGGAAAGTACGAATATTAGAGGAAGGAGAATTGGAAACATATGTTGAAACACACGGACACTATTTTGTCTACCGCATACTCATCTGGCCTGGTATCTAACCAAGGTCTTTTCCACCAGAGGTGAGCGCTACACCACTTAGCTACTTTGCACACACATGGATTTGCAGTTTACAATTCAATCCGACCCACAAATACTTACAATTGGAATCGAAATAATTAAAGTTTCACCTTCAAAATGCTGTTAAAAAAAAAAAAACCACTGGTCAGAATGACTTCAAATTTGAACTGAATATACTTTAAGAAGGGGAAACGGTATAGCATAAGAACAGAAAAAGTTGCAAAGTGTATCAATAGATAGCACTGTAAACGGCATAACGAAAAAAAATATGACTTCCAAGTCATTTAACAGTTGTGGCTGAATTGGTGGAAAGCCCATCCACGACGGCAACGTCATCATTTTTAAAATTTTTCCGTCACAAAACCGAAACTATCATGCACATTGAACAGTACAGTTGGTTTAATGTGCAACTCATACCAAAGCCATCGTATGTCGATTCAAAATGTCACCTGTAGCCGAGTCCACTTTCGTTATGTCGCTTACAGCGGCATCTATTGAAACACTTGGGAATTTTTTTGTTCTTATGCCATAATGTTTACCTCTTCTTCAAGTATAGCTACACTGTAAAAAATGAGGTGTTGAAACAACACAAAATGACTACCACTTTAGCGTGTTATTTGTGTGTTAATTCAGCACCAAGTTTTTTTTTTAATGCTAGCACGAGGCTAGCTACGGTACCTGTGAGAGGGCTACACCCTCTTTCAGAAGAAGATTTAACGGAAAAGTAGGATTTGGTTAAGGGTGGCTGGTCTAAGTGAAGGTAATTTATTTATTTATTTACTTTATTAACTTTATTATAGATATCATTGTGTAAGCCATTATGATCTTTGCGATCATAATCATTAGGATGTGAGGAGGAAAACTACACAAATATATAACTTAACAAACACATAGGAATTACATAGTACAAAATGATAAAACAAAAAATGAATGATAGGAACAAATATACATATATATAATAATAGAAAATGGAAAATATTAAGATATCCGTATGGAGATGCAGGTATAGATCATGGGTGACAAATGGATATAGTGGCAGAGAAAAGGATGTACGTAAGCTTCAATGATATTATGTTAAATCGTGATAAAAGGATGAGCGTGAAAGATGAGATGAGGTGCAAGCACAGGACAACACAAGGGAGATGTTAGGAAGACGAATGCAGTTATCTTCTGCCTAAGGGCGACGCTAGGCTAATGAAGACAGGAGGAGCCCTGTTAGTTACAAGAGGGTTTACTGTGCACTATATGAAGGGAAAACATGAGGTAGATGAGCATGCAGACGATAATCTTCCAGAAGTGTGAGGTCCAGGTGATCAGGGGGAAGCGAGTAGCAATAAAGGGTATAAAGTAAATGTAACGGTGTGTAATAATATCTGGGTCGGGTGGGATGGAGTGCGAGATGGTGCATAGTGGCAAAAAGAAAAGGATGATGTTGAGTGTAACGTGTGGTGATAAATCTTTGACGGAGTGTCTCCAGGTGAAATTTGATAATAGGAAATGTGATGAGTGAATACAGGTCACGAGTAGGACTAGGTAGAAATATGCAAAAGGCAAGACGGGAGGCATGCCGTTCGAAAATATCAAGTTGCTTGTAATAGGATAGTGGAGCGGAGATCCAAGCGGGAAAACCATGTGTGATGACTGGTCGGATAAAAACTTTGTAAGTATTAAGGACTATACTTGGAGATAGGTCCCAGGTAGTGCCGGTGAGACGTTTCAATAAATTAAGTCTGTTTCGTACTTTGGTTGTCACTGATTTGAGATGTGGGGTCCAAGTCAGACGGTGGTCAAAAACTATCCTAAGATAGGTTACTGTTTTTGAAGGCCGGAGGGGAACCTGGTTAACTGTAAGGGAAAGTAAAGAAGGATCTTGATGAACTTTGGTGCGTTTGCGTGGCGGAATAAAAACTATAGTTTGGGTTTTGGCAGCATTTATTGTCAAATTCCATTTGCGACACCAGGCTATGAAGCGATTAATGGCTTCCTGAAGATAGACATTGATTTGTTGGATAGTTCGGCAGAGTGTCAGAAAAGCTGTGTCGTCGGCATATTGTAACAGGTGAACATTGGGAGGTAATTCGGGAAATTCTGATAAAAAGAGAACATACAATAAAGGTGATAAGGCAGATCCTTGTGGCACACCGCACAGTAGAAAAATAGGATGAGAGAGTGCACCATTGATAGCGACATAAGACAAACGGCAGACGAGAAAATGATAGATGAGGCGGATGATTGTGATAGGAAGTTTGAGTTTAAGTAGTTTGTAGTAAATAAGGGCCAAATGCCAAACTTTATCAAAGGCTTTTTCAAGATCAAAAAGAACCAGACATGACGGTTGAACGGAGTTATAATGATTGGTTATAAGTGTAGAAAGGCGGAGTAATTGGTCATTTATTGAATAGGAAGGTCGAAAACCAGCCTGGTGAGAGGGAATAATGTTTCGATCTGTTAGGTATGGATGTAAGCGTTTTACGAGAATGCGTTCGAAAATCTTGCTGAAAGTAGAGGTTAACTGAATCGGTCTGTAGGATGAAGTTTCGGATGGTGGTTTATTCGGTTTTGGAAACATAAGGGTTTTTGATACCTTCCAATCTACCGGAAAAAAGCCAGTGCGAAGTATGAAGGTGTATATCAGTGATAGAAGCATGAGTAGTGTGATGGGGCTTTCTTTAATATGTAGGTGATACGATCGAATCCTGGAGCTGTGTTGCGTTTTCTCCGGACAACAGAAGTAATTTCTTCGACTGTAATCAGAGCAGTGAGAACATGTTCAGGAAGTCTATGAGTCACAGCAGATTGAAGGGATTTAGATTGAGTATTTACTGCCTCAGCAGGATTAGGGTGGAATATATGATCAGGTGGAGATGGTGTAAAGATAGCTTGAAGCTGATTGGCGAAAGCGTTCGCTTTATCCTGGTCGGAATGAATGGCTGTAATATCTAGTAGAAGGGGGTAAGGAGTCTTAGTGATTTTTCCACAGAGTGCATTAAAGCGTTTCCAGTATAGCGTGCGATGCGATGTTTCAGCAAGATGATTACATGTTTTGATCCATTGGCGTTGCTTATAAGCTGTAATATAGTTGCGAACAGTTCTCTGGAGTTGATGGTGAAGACGTAAGGTATCAGGGTTTCGAGTGTGCAGGTATTCGCGATAACACTGACGAGAACGACGGATCATAGCGAGGTAGTGAGGTGGTAATTTAGGTCGATAAGGTACTGATTCAGTTTATGGAATGTATAGAGCTGAAGCTTGCCGAATAGCATTGGTTATAGTGGCGACTTGCGTCGAAAGCTCGTCAGGAGTGGTAGGTGAACGATAATGGTCGATGGTAGAAGAGATGTAAATGCGATAATTGGCCCAATCTGCTTTATTATAGCGTGGTGTGAGATGAGGCGATGATGCTGCTTGTGAAGGGACGAGACCAGTATGATATGTGATTTTAATGGGAGCGTGATCACTACCTAGTAAGTCTAAGACTGCCACGGTACAACGTGTAACTATTGTATTGGATGTAATTGCAATATCGGGGGTGGTATTGGAAACTGGACGTATGGGCGAAGGAAGATTGAGAAGAATTCCTAAAGTGTGAGATGCTATATGATCTTGAAATTGGGCGCGTTCATGAGCAGAGCGACTATGAAAATTTACGTCTGCGAGGATGAGAAAATGTTTGAAGTTATTGGAGATGTGAGAGAAAAAATCTAACGGAATTGGAGTGCCGGGTCTGACGTAGATGGTAGCGAAAGTAAGAGCGATGGATTTAAAATACAAAGTAGCTACGATATGCTCTGGTAAGGCTAGTGCAGGGCAGCTATGTTGTCTGGACGGTAGATTAGGGCGAAAGGCCATAGCAACTCCACCGTTTGCTCTTAACGCTGGTGTCATGTTATCATGGCTGGTGTAGTTGGAACTAGGAATGCGCACGAGACAAGATTTGTGTCTGTCTCGTCTCGAAAATCTGCTGTAAAAGTGATGTTTCGACTCAAAAAATGTATATTTCTCTATTGGAAGAGCCGTGCCTCGACTCGAATTTCGTCAGGAAAATTCTGTCTTGACTCGTCTCGTGCGCATCCCTAGTTGGGAAATCTGCACTACATGGACTGAGTCAAAAAAGTTTCATTCAGAAGAAAAGCAGTGATGTGTTCTTCTTGTAGAAGTGCTTGGAAAAGAGTTTTATTCTTGGTGATTGAACGAATATTTAGAAACAGAAAGCTGATATCCATGACGACCAAGATATTAAACAGATGTTTCGAGTGGTGTAGTATGGAAGTGAACGTAATTATTTGAGTAAGTTGCATACAGAGCTACATGAAAAGTGGCTTTAGCGGCAAGAGTGAGTTGCTGAAGGATGTGTGGACGATGGAAAGGATGAATATTCTGCAGTGTTAATGTGAGAAATTCTAACAGTTTACCAACGGTGACTGGATCATTAACTGAAGTTTCTGTGTTGGTGGAGGTAGACTGAGTACGTAATGGGACTACTAATTCTGGGTGTGTTTGGTCTGGGGATGGTTTGCGTTTACATTTATAACCATAGGTAGGGTGGCGCTCCGCGCACGCAGAGCATTGAGGTGGAAGGTTCATATTGGGGCAAACACGAGTTAAATGGGGGTCAGAGCAATACCTGAATTGATTCATATAATAAGTGAATCACCATATTTGTTTTAACAAACAAACAAAGAAAGATGGATACAAAGTAGAAACCGAATCCAATTGACTCAGAACATAAGTCAATGGAGAGCTTTTGGAATATGGCATTGCACCTCCGGGTTCCATAGGCCATATAATTAGTTAGAGACAGACTATATCAATCAACGCCTTCAGTGGCAGCAACAATGCTTAGTACTACATAGAGTTATTACTTTATTAGGTATATATTTATAGTCTTACTTGTATTATTATTAATAAAAATCAAACAAGAGTGTCGCAAGACCATGGGCATTCAATGGGCATTCAAATAAGTCTGTCGTCAGTCACAAAAGATTGGAAACCACTGTCTTAAAGTGTCAACGAACTTACGGTAAGAAAGCAACACATTTTAGTAAAGATTGAAATAAGTTCGCTTAATATTGTTTTGAAAGTAAGAAATTAGACATTCAGGCTGAGGGGAAAGAAATACTAAATAAACAAAGATTACTATTTATATAGGTACTAATCGAGGCAAATTTCCCAATGGACATGTGATGGAAAATCCCTCTTTTAAGAGGTATAAGATGCCAAAAGTAGTAAAAATCTGTTCTAGTATCAGAATAAAGTCTAGTATCAGAAGAGTGTCTAGGAGTCTCTCATTTCATTTTATAAAATTAGTTGTAGGGTACTGTGATTTGCATAGATATTTTTGTTTAACATCCCATACTTATACACTGGGACTAAGGGAGACGATGATAATTTCTAGAGAATAAAGTCGGAAGAAACGGGACTTCTCTGAGAAGACTCACACGATGTTTGTCCGCCATAAAGTTCACTTAGCAGGAGCTGGGACCGAACAAGAGATCCCACGCCCCAGAAGTGAGTGCATTGTCACTGAGTCACCAGGGCACCCTACTTTTTCATAGTTTCTGTAACCACTTCAGTAATATTTTTCGAGGTGGAGAACTCGAAGCTTAAGTTTTCGTACTTTCAGTAGCTTATATCTCTGAAAGAAGCTTGTTTGACCTAACTAATCACCTCAAAAAGTTTAGTGATGTACTTTTTTCCCTACAAACAATGTATACGTACATTTCTTAAGAATATTTGTCGTTTTTCTTAAAGCCAGTAAAGGAATTATTACATTTAAATACCTAAGTATGTTACCTATTGTGAAGCATGTGTGTTTATGTGTGTAAACAACGTCACAAATGTAATGCTAACTTTATAGCCACCACAACTATGGAAATAACATTCCGTAAAACAAATAAAGGATTGGTAGACATAACACACTTAACGAAAAGGACATGGGGTATGTTTACACATTTGAAAAGACTAATATCCTTTGTAGGTACAACAAACTGATACATTACAAAACACAAGAAAAGAAGCTGCGATGACGCAGTGTTTGTGCAAGAGTGCAAAACACATTCACAACAGGACGCTCTCCTTCTTTCTTGCTTTTCTCTCTCTCTCTCTCCCTTTCTGAGAGCAAAAACCATCAGACATCGTTACATATTCGCCGAAAATAGAGCTCTTTTTTTCTCTGAATACCACAAAGTTGATGTTGGCACAGAGAATATATGAGGAGCTAAAAATAAGTTACCAAATGCTTGTTGCAGAAGAAAATTATTATAAACATGCTACTTTCGGAAGGTCAATCTTTAAGTAAATACTGTAAGTAAACCAAAATAATCCAAAAAGTTGTTCTCTAATTTATCTAAAGTAATATCAACAGATTGTGTAGTTAGCATAGTATAAATCAGTTTATCGGTCAGTGGTTTGTGTTTCGGTATTGTTATCGATACTAATTTACCGGTAAAGCTGGTTGAAAATCTGGTTAGTTAGAGTTTAACTTCCATTTTAAGCTCAGAGACTATGTAACATGTGGACTTCAATTTAAGGTGAAGTCCGAATGCATTCAAATTTCAAGACTCTCCCGCTAGGAATCGAACCCGGGATGGCGTGTGCCACAGGCGCAAGATCAACGGGAAAGGAGGTTGAAAATTTGATTTCACAAAAATAAATTCTTTCAAAGTTCCATTCATAAGAATGCTCAGACCTCTGGACGAGGTGGTGAAGGATTGCAAAGCCGTTGCAGAAATAACTTAGGACTTACTCATCAGAACTTTGGGATGTTTTTGTCCACATGCTCACCGATTTGCTTCCAATAGATTATTGTTAATGCAAGTTTTCATTGTGTTGACACGTAAAAAGCCACACATGGTAAGATCATTAAATGTTGTATCGGAATATACGTTTACTTCAGTTCAATAGTTGATAGTAAGTTGCCGGTGGCTAATTGTCCGTTCTTGAGAAGATTGCTGGGGACTAGAACTCGAGATACAAAGCTTCTTTTTTTTTAAACAAACGTTTCAAATAAACTACATTCTTAGTATGCGTTTCACTTAAAGTTTACTAAAATAAAAAATCCAAACTTCACTCACAGAGCCTCTGATTAATAAACATTTTGCAAACAATTTGTTCATTAAGAACAGATGATAATATTTCGATGATTATAATTTAATAAGCAGTAGTATAAGTAAGTTTTCTGGTACCAAATTGACCTGTTGTTCCTTCATTGTAGACTATATTGTTATAATTTGATTGACATTAGCATGGGCATCTTTTCAGTATTTATTTTCTGGATGCAAATTTGATCACTTTCGTTTCATGGAGGTATCTAAAAAGAAGCAAACTAAATTTCTCTTGTAATTTCACAGCCGTTGCTCACAATAAATATCATGATTTTTGTCATTTCACATTCACCAGTGGTTCTCAACCTTTTCGAACCTTGCGTCCCCTGTCATATTAACTTAATACACCTATGCACAAGGTTGAACGTAAGACGTGGACGAAATAGACTAAGAACCAGAAAAAAGTTTCAATTCTTAAAATCTGTATTGAAGAATACATACACTATATACTGAAAATACATTTTATTCATATAATTTGTCTTATATTAGTCGTATTTTCTCTTACATTTTCCTCCCGAAAAATGCCATTTATGATTATTCTTTTTAACATACGCTTGCCATGCTCACTTTCCAGAAGAAAGGGACTAACGAGTGTTTCTTTGACCGACATTTTTAAAGCTATAATAACCGAATTATTATGTCGGTTACATACGTTTCATCATTACAAAATTAATATAAAACTCAGGATATAAATGAAGCAAGGAATTATTAAGTGGCTATTCCTCAGAATCATTGAATCTTTAACTGCTGACTGGAAAATAATAATAATAATAATAATAATAATAATAATAATAATAATAATAATAATAATAATAATAATAATAATAATAATAATAATTTGAAAAAAGGTCTAAACTTTTGATAATTTGTAAAATGCATAATGGCTTTCGTCCAAGAATAGGAAAATCATGAAATCAGGTCATGAAATCTCAAACGTTTCCTAAATAGTCCATCGCCCCTTATATCTTTTGGTGTCTCGCTATCAGAGGCATATTACTGGGTTATCGAAAAAGTCGTAACATATTTTCGTGACAGATGGCGCTAGTTCATTTTGCAAGTAGTAGACTCACTTGCCCATGTTATTACTATGTAATTTGAAAGTTGTCAGTTGTATCTTCATTCTAATTAAAGTAAAAAAGAACGATTTAGTTGAGTTTTGCAGATTTTCCAGCACGTTAAAGATAGAAGTTCAAACTGCATTTTACTGTTTTACTTCCGTAAAATGAAAAGTGCACGTCAAACTTGTCAAAAGTTGCGTAAAGTTTTTATCCTGAGTCGCAAGAACGTCAGGGCCAAAGATTTTTGACGAGATTTCGTGCTAGTGATTTTCAACGACGCTTCACCAAGTTGATAACAACACAAAGGTATTGACTGACAAGTGAGTCAAACACATGCACACTCATGTCTAAAATTATTGTCGCATATCTATAACCCCAGATAGCACGAATACTTGCGGCAAATTTTTGCTTCGTTTAGTGGAGCAAACAATCTGAAAGTTTGCGAAGGCAAAATTTCTTAATATTTATTAAAAATTTTCATTATGATCTGCAAATTTTCGCTGATTTATAAAAATAAATTCACCACTGCAATTAATTTGCATCTTTTTTGAAAATATAGCGTCGAAAGTTTGCCGTCGCAAACAGTTTGCAACTCTGTAAAAAACTTGTTTCGAAAAACTTGCTGAAAGCAAATATGTGATGATATTACCGAGTGCGCGCGCATGGTACCCAGAATTCACTGCGCTACATCAACTGTGACAAAACAAGCGGGAAGTGAGAATCGAGAAAAACCAATACATCAGAGGACTCCAGAATAAACTCACTGGTCTCTTATCAAATGTTTTTATTGACCCAGGCAGCCTGACGTTATTTTGTGAACGTGTGTGAGAGTAAGTACAGGGATATGATCGTTGAGTAAGTAGATAAATTGCGATATCCTTTGTCTGCGCGTTTATCGTTCGCAAGTTTCTTATCTTTGGCAAGTAGCTAAAGATGTTTAATGCTTGCCACTAAGAAAAGACAAATCCACATTATAAAAATGTTGATGTTTCATAAAGTTAGGTTTCACTTTATAAATTTGCAGCAAACATTACCTGATACATTTGCAGCAAACATGATCTTGTGATCGTGAAAACACTTTCTGTAATGTTGCTGCAAACCTTTTAATATTTTCACCAAATTCATCAGCTCATTTTCGGAAATTTTGTCAAAGAAAATTTGCACAAAATATTTGCAGCAAAGTCCTGGTAAACTTTCTTGCTGTGCAGTCGCAAACATTTCGTTTGTATTGGCAGATGTTTTCATTTTCTGAGACAACTTTGCTGCAAACTCAGCCAGCGTCAACTTCGTTATTTGCATTGAACTTTCGGCAAATTTTCTCATTTGAAAAGGCAAGTTTTTTGCAAACATTTTAGTTTGCCTTTGCAAAGTTTTAAACATTTTGAAAAAGTTTTCTGTGCTATCTGGGACTGTCTTCTTGTAAGAATATAACTTGGTAATGATTTTGCAGGGTACTTTTAATACTGATACTATGTGTATAAGTATGTTTGTATGTCGGCAAATGTATGTTTGTGATAAATTTCATAGGAAAATAATTATAAATACGATAATCGGAATGAGTAAAACAAAATGTTGCTAAATGAACAAGAAGGTTTTATTGTCGTTTTATTGTCCTTATTTACTGCTCTTTTAACACAAAATTTGCCACATACATGTTTTTGCCGATTATACACATACTAACATTTTAAGAAATACCGGGCGAATTCATTATCAAATTATATTCCTATAACAACATATTTATAGACATTGGACAATAATTTTGGACATGAGTGTACATGGCACGAGAGGCTGCAGCAACATTGAACATCAATCATTCAAGCGTTTACGACCACCTAAAGAAGCTGGAACACCTAATCAGGCCCAGCATTTGGGAGCCTCATGGGCCCAAAGAAGTTTGTTTAATAGCATTTACGATATGTTCATTACACCTGAGAAAAATGAACCTTTTTTGAACCGATTAATGGTACGCAAATGATCTTGATCTGAAAGTGTCATTCACTTCAGCCACATAGATAGCAGAGAAAGGTTATGCTCTTACCTTATAGTGGTTGGATTTAAAAAAATGTGTTTTTCGAGATCCAACAGCGAACCAGGACGGTTTGAACAGATCCAGCTTTCAGAAACGTCCTGAGCTCGTTAATCGTAAAGGAACTTCAGTTCCATCATGACAATGAGAAACCAAACCTAAGTTTGATCATCCGTCAAAAATTATTGGAGTTTTGATGGCATTTGATACCACACCCACTATCCTCGCCTAACCTTGCACTGTCAGACTCCCACTCGTTTCGCTCTTTTCAAAACTTCTTGCGTGGCATTACGTATACAATTCAGGTGAGGCTGTGAATCAGCACCATCCTGTTTTTTCTTTGCCTTTAAAGATAGGTCCTTCTATGGACGAAGAATTACGACGCTCCCTGAAAGATGACAAAAGTTTTTATCAAATGAAACGGGCAATATATCATCAATTGATCTTTATTCTTTATATCAATAAATGAATTTTGGAAGAAAACAACATAGAAACAATACATAATGACTTTTCCACAACCAAATATGAAAACGGTCTTATCTCATTGGTTCATATTTCTAATACTCTTCTTCAGCTTGAAAAAGCATGACAATTTGATTGGAAACATGCATATTTGTAGACCAAATTGTGGAATATTGTCTTTTATGCACGAGAAGTTTCACAAAACAATAAGTCTAAAGTGAATTTTTTTTGTCTTAGTAAAGCCCTTGTCCTAAAAGCACGTTCATGGAAAAAAGAAGGAAACATTTTGGGGGGCATATTCCGGTGTTCTAGCTTAATAAATAATTTCCTACTATAAAGTATTTGGAGCATTACTCCTGGTTAGAAATAAAAATTGAAATCCATCCATAAATTGTGACCGCAACATTCTACATTTCCTTGTTGCCTTCCCTGCCAATGTGCAAAATATATACACGGGACTTCCTGTTAACCGATCACCACCGGACCGGGCTCTGGACGGATAACGAAAAAGTCGGTTAAGACGAAAATCATCATGTCATAGCCTCTAAATTCTAAAATGATTCGGAAAGGACTTACAGTAGCAAGTTTTTGAGGAAAACAGTGGCCTTTTATTATTATTATTATTATTATTATTATTATTATTATTATTATTATTATTATTATTTCATCATCATTATTATTAGAATTTCAAAAGAAGGGAAGAAAAAGACACATAGTCGAAGCTATTGATAGGAACAGAAGTGATATGTTCTATGTCAGATTCTTTTTAGGTTTATACATGAACGTAATAATATTATTACATTTGTGAATTGACAGATATAATTATTATTTTATGCGAACAAGATATGGAGTATAAATATTGGTTAGCTGGTAGCAGTAATGAATTTTGTTTCGCCCTTCTTCTAGATAGGTTGAGTTGATTTTGAGTTTAACGTCGCTATATGAGACGGGACCTACTGATTAACGTGGAATCCGAACCACATGAGCTCCTGCCGGGAATCGAACCCGTACCTTTTTCAAGATAGCAAGGTGAGGTGACACCTTGAATAGGATCGTCCTTGTGACGAGTTGTAAGTTCGATCGATTAAAGTAATTTGTGTTATTACTTTAATGTTTCATCAACGTTGCATGTAGCGTTAAAGCCAATAATAACTTGTTGACGAAGTCATGTGTGAAAAAGTAAGACAGGTATAAGTCTTTAGGTGATTTGTTTAAAAGAAACAATAAAATGGAGGAAAGTTGTTTTGTCTGTGTCTAGGAATGGAGTATAAATAAAAGAAGAAACTACATTTCTGTCTTCTGTCACATGTCTTTCAAAATTACATAAATAGAAATAACTCTCTTTCGTATAATAGAAAGTGTTAAATGTCTTCTTAGAAATATGCAGAAAAAGGAAACTACATATTTTTAAAAAAAAATATTTTTGTAAAAACTTAAGAAACAAAGAAGTTATAATTAATGAAAGAAATCTCCGAAACTCATCGCCAAATTCTAAGTTCCGTTTTCGTAAGCGTGGCAAACGCGCGGCGAATTTACAGAGAGAAAATTTATGCTTTACGAGAAATACAACCTAAATCTTTCATAATGTTAGTTACTATACATATTGCACAGCTCTAATAATAATAGATATTAAACATGTTATACGTAAATAAACAAATAAAAAGAAATAAGCCACAAAATATGCGAAGCGACCAGACAGTTTGTGGTAGTGATTTTCTAATATGCGTTTACTAAAAGAATGAACCTTAACATACCTTCGTAGAGCAGTCGGTTAGCGCACGCTCCCCAAATATTTTGTTTTTATCCACCATCATCAGTTCGAATCCCATACCTTACGCTGCCTTTTTTCCATCTTTCTTCTTCTTCTTTTTTTAGAAAAGCTTGATTTCGTAAATTTCTTAAATAGCAATATTTTGTTCTAATAATGTTGCTTAGTATTACCGTCTTCATTCTAGTTTATTTGAATATCTCCAAATAATCCAGAATTACGTCCTTTAAATAAAGTATTACAATTATCAAGAATTTTATAAAAAGAGGAAACTTTATTTTTAATCATTACTCTAACCGGAAGGATAAACTTATAAATATTTGAAATAGTAAGTAACATATGACTTAACTTTAATGAAACATTACTAAAATAAAACATTTACTCCGAATAATCTCTGCAAGTAATTTGTAGAAAATGGACAGAAATAATAAACATAAACTATTAGTTGTCAATTAAAAGTGTAGTAGCGATAGTTCTAAGCCCAAGTAGAATATTTACTCCTTGCTTCATGAAAATAATAAACATTTTACAAAACATAATGATCTTTTGGCTGTATCGTAAATGTTTTAGTAAATAAATAAATAAAATACATATTATGAATAACTTAATCACCGTGACTCGATAGCTGATTGTGAGGGTGAAGATAATGCATATTACTATTAACTGTTACAAAGCTAGGGGCCGCAGTGGCCCAGTGGAAGCCGGTGGGTGTAGCTGAGCAGCCTGAGGTGTTAGTCTGTAGTGTTGTCAACGACTTGCGCGGCTCGGCTCACGACTCCGTCACCACTGAGCCGAACTGAAAAGTAAGCCGAGCTCACAACTCACCCTACTGAGCCAGCTCGTTTCCTTGGCTCAGTTTGACCAAACCGAGCCGAGCCAATGGCTCACCCTAACGGAGCCGCTTCAAGCTGACGGCTCACCTGAGCCAAACCGAACCGAGTCGACTCGAGCCAATGGCTCACCTGAACCGAGCCGAACAGAGCCAATGGCTCACCTAAGTCGAGCCGAACCGAACTGATGGCTCATCGTAATCGAATCGGCTCGAGCTGTTGGCTTAGTTGAACCGAGCCGAACCGAGCCGGTTTACATAATTATCAGACTGACGATCGTGAGGTTTTCGAGTCCCTCTGTAGTAAGAAGGGAAGAATTTTAATGTTTCTGAATCCATGTCCTGACGATTCTAGGAGTAATAAAATGTGATTGAAATAGAGAATAAGTCAGGTAGTTATAAAAAATGTAGACGGTCACTTGTGGTGCATAGAGTCTCTGGTTCGATCCCAGCTCACGCCAAGTGGATACAGGGTGTGTCTGTTTTTTCCCACTTTCTTTATTCCACCATTTCAGTGATTTCTCGTATCCACCGCCTCTTTTATCCTAGTCGGCATAACTATGGGACGTAAAACTTAGATTGGTTTTTCTTTTTGGTGTTAGAGGTAAATGACTCTAAATAAAATACTGTAAATAATTGTGAATAGAATTTTGTATCCTCAGATAAAATATTAGTTAATTTGGTGTATGCGGTTCTATTCTCGCTAGAATACAAAAAATAATTACCTTTTCATTTACTCTTATTAATTGTCTATCATTTTTAACCTGAAGAGCATAAACATGAAACATTAAACTAAATAATTCCGTTTCAATATTGTCCAGTGATTTCATTGTCTCAATTATCAATTGCTGCGATAGTGCTATATACTACCATATGCATAATTGGCTTATCACAGCTGATCCGAATTTGAATGTGATCTTTTTGTGGTTTGGCGTGGGAGACCCGGGTTCGATTCCCGGCGGGAGCTCATGCGGTTCAGATTCCATATTAATCAGTAGGTCCACGTCTCATATAGCCTGCTGCTGAAAGGGATGTTAAACTCAAAGTCAACTTTTTGTGGTTGTTCAAATATTCAATGCTTGTTTGTGTTAATTCTTAATTACTGCTGTGGCAAGCTGTCTTTCCTTTAGGCAGTTATCTGCGTGAAACAATCTAACCAGTAGCTTGTAGCTAGTGCCTACGTGTTCTGTGTTGTCCTTAGCACAGTAGTCTTAATAGGAATAAAGCAATCTTTTCCTTTCTATAGGAAATCTATCACACAAATCAAATATAGGTGAATGTATTTAGAAACAACAACGTTTTCACACGTCATTCACTACAGACGAGCTTCTATTATCCAGTTTTGATTGCTGGCAGAAGCTAGTGTTTTATACTGAAAATTGGCATTCAATGCACAAAGGAATCAGGTTCACTTTCGGTATGAGACTTCCAAACTGTGCTATGCATAGGTATCTAAAGACTTATAGAACAGCTATACCCGTTAGTCCGTCCATCTGTCGACATGTATCATAGGAAAAATAGTAGAAGGTAAAGAGATAACGAATCTTGCAATGGATTCACCATCCCAAGGATAGGTTTCATCTCTTCTGTTTACTCTCTATTCAAATCGGAAGTTGTTCAAGTTAATCATTTCCGGTTTCAGCGTTTATCTCCATAGAACAAAATTGTTATTAGATGACAACAAGCGGTTTTCTGCAAACGATTCAGCGTTTCAAAGCAACGAATCATGACAATGGCGAACACTCTACCAAAACAGGGAATGGAACAACTTTATTTGAGAAATATTT
This sequence comes from Thermobia domestica, assembly GCF_964235325.1. NCBI lineage: Eukaryota > Metazoa > Arthropoda > Insecta > Zygentoma > Lepismatidae > Thermobia > Thermobia domestica. Next base: position 117,207,300 of record NC_137465.1, read on the forward strand.
GGAAGGCTCATTTAAACCTTCTCATTTAAACCTGAATCTTTTAACAACCACATTCAAATTCGGATCAGCTGCGACAAGCCAATGGTCTACATATGGTAGTATATAGCACGATCGCAACACTTGATGATGAGACAATGAAATCACTGGACAATATTGAAACGGAATTATTTAGTTTAATGTTTCACGTTTATGCTCTTCAGGTTAAAAATGATAGACAATAAGAGTAAATGAAAGGTAATTATTTTTATGTTCCAGCGGGAATAGAAACCAGAACCCCATACACCACTTGATAGACGAGCGTGAAGGGTTGAAAGCTAATACTTTATATGAGGATAGAACATTCTATTCACAATTATTTACAATACTTTACTTAGAGTCATTTACCTCTAACAACAAAAAGCAATCTAAGTTTTAAGTCCCACAGTTATGCAGACTAGGATAAAGGAGGCAGTGGTAATGAGAAACCACTGAAATGGTGGAATAAAGAAAGTGGAGAAAAACAGGAGAACCCCGAGAAAACTCACACACACACACTGTGTTCACCATAAAGTTCACTTGGCGTGAGCTGGGACCGAACCAGGGACTCTATGCACCAAAGATAACCGTCTACATTTTTTTAACTTTCTGACTTATTCTCTATTTCAATCACATTTCATTACTCCTTGAATCGTCAGGAACATGAATTCAGAAACATTAAAATTCTTCCCTTCCCTACTACAGAGTGTTTCGTTCCTCTAAAATTATCGGATTCAAAGCTCTAGAGAAACAATTAGGAAAATTGCTGTATTGTTAATTTCGTCTATTGAAAGGAATTATTTTAATTTAGACAGTAACTGGTTTATTGGCTATTGTATTACAGGTAGTATAGTGAGTTACAGTAAGTTATCCCCTCACGGGATACCGACTTTGCTACCCAAATCCACAGCTCATAAATCAGAGAGAGGATAAAGAAAATGACTTACACTGCAGGTTTCAGTCCCATACTCCAGGAAGGTCAGCTCTTCAATTACTTTGTCGAGAAGATTCACTGCGAAGAACGGCGATGAGAGTGAGAGTGAGTGTGAGATGACCCCACTGCTGCCACCCACCTTTTATTTGGAATTTTATCTTTGTTTTTTCGTTTTATCTAGTTACTAATACACTTTAATAGTCATTTATTTGAAGGTTGGGTGTTAGCATGCGGGGTCAGGTTTTATTCGGTTGCATACTGGTTTCCGTCGTTTTCAGTCATTTCCATATCTTGAACTGTTTTTAATGCTTAGAGATAACAAAGAAAAAGATTTTTGTTTGTCCTTCCTGGCGGGTACGTGACAGTCCCCCACCAGGATCGCACCAACAGTCAACGTGGTCATCGTGACATTTTATTTCACAATGTTTCTTTTTTTTTTTTTTGTTTGTCCTTCCTGGGTACAAGGAAAAATACCACTGTATATACACTGTCACACACACACACACACACACACACACACACAAAAAAAAAAAAAAAAAAACACTGAGATCACTAATACACTGAATCACTGAAGGGACTTTTATGAGCGTGGGCGGTAGCAAAATGGATATCACGGGAGGAGATGGAGCAGAGCGTTGTTGTCGGCGTGGTATTGTCCAGTGTTCCAGAAAAGGAACGCTTGAAGAGATGTAGAGGTTGGAGCCCCCCTACAGTCGAATGCGATGGATTGCAGTTTGGTGGAGCTGTAGTCCATTGGTCAGCGGGAAATCTGCTGGATCACTAGATGTCGTGGCAGGAACAGTTGGAAACTGGATCCGGAGTGAAGAAGACTGTGCCGCTGTGGATCGCCTGATGTAAGATCAGAAACATGCGCCGTTGTGGATCGCCAGATGTCGGATCAGGAACATGCGCCATTGTGGATCGCCAGATGTCGGATCAGAAACATGCGCCGGTGTGGATCGCCAGATGTCGGATCAGGAACATGCGCCGGTGTGGATCGCCAGATGTCGGATCAGGAACATGCGCCGGTCCCCACTGGAGTATGCCTTGGGAACTGAATGGTCGTTGCGGGCAAGGGGTAGGAAGGAAACAGGATGAAACGCAATATCATAATAGAGAAATGTTTTAAATAATTGTTGCTCAGAAGGGAGAAAGAAAAAAAATCTTAGTCTAGTATATTTCATGCTTCTCTTTTTCTCTCGTTGCTCTTGTGTTTGGGGAGAGGGGAACGGGAGGAAGTAGCAGGAAAAAAGGTAAAAGAGGTATAAAGGGGATGGTCGAAAAAGAAATTGAAATAAAGGAGGCTAATGTTACGTAATATGCCAATCAGACAGCGCGCAAGGTGGTTATACAATATTTTCAAAAAGCGGATCTGCCAGAGGAAAAGAAAGCGGGGCCGATAAGGAAGTAAGGTGGGTGGGGGGTTCTCGTGGAGTTGGAAGACGAGAGTTGGTTGTGAGCAGCAGGGAATAGAAATGGCGGGTGAAATACAATTTACAGCAGAACCCAAAGACGAGTATAAGAAGTAACATGGTTAACGGAGTAAAGACGATGAGTACTAGGTCGGTGTATTGTAAGGCCACTACGGGGCAGATGCCTTGTGTAAGGAAGACGAACGCCGTATAAAAGCTGAAAAAAAAGAAAGGGCAAGAATCAGAAATCTGATGTTGGAGCTGTAAGCGGAAGGTTTTCGTGGTGGGGTTGGTCTGAGTGATGGGCAAACCGTTGAAGGCGGCGATATACAAGAAAAATGGAGACGGAATTAGCTAAAGAGAAGATGAATTGGAAAGATAGGAGGGAACTATGTATGGGGAGTGCATATTCTTCGGGAATCCAACTCGCCCAACTAGGAGGGTTGTAAGTGTGAAGAGTGGGTGAAACGGGGGAAATTTGCTTGCTGAAATTAAGGGGAATGTTGGTAAAATTAGGATAAAAGGGAAACAAGCGATCAGCGGGAAGTGGAAATAAGGTATGATTAACTGATAGCATATGGTGCAATAAAATAAGTCGTGGGTTGGTAATACTATTGAAACAAAGGGAAGGACGTTGGATTAAAACTGTAGTGGATGTCGATTGTTGTCGTTCTTGGGATCGTAAGAACGTGTTTGAACCCTGTTGTTGAGCGGAAAATCCTTGACTATTCTGATGGGTTCGGGGAAAGACGGCGCCATTGGTTGAATCAGGTGGCGCGGGAGGTGGTGACCAGAAAATCCCCAAATCAGGAGGGATTTTTATAATTGTCGGCTGCGGCGATTGCCCCTGTCCAAGGTGCGTCCGTCCAGGGAATCGTGGTGGCGCACGGGTAGATTGTTGTTGACGATACTGAACATCTTGTGAATTGTAATCGTTATAGTCCTGCACTCCTACATTCTGAGTATAGACATTCTGCACTTCCGGTCTGTATGCTTGCTGTGAGTAGCTGTTTGCACGACCGCTGTTGTAATTGGTCTGTTGTTGTTGAGGCTGCTGTTGCCTCTGGCCACTTCGTTCCTCTAAAATTATCGGATTCAAAGCTCTAGAGAAACAATTAGGAAAATTGCTGTATTGTTAATTTCGTCTATTGAAAGGAATTATTTTAATTTAGACAGTAACTGGTTTATTGGCTATTGTATTACAGGTAGTATAGTGAGTTACAGTAAGTTATCCCCTCACGGGATACCGACTTTGCTACCCAAATCCACAGCTCATAAATCAGAGAGAGGATAAAGAAAATGACTTACACTGCAGGTTTCAGTCCCATACTCCAGGAAGGTCAGCTCTTCAATTACTTTGTCGAGAAGATTCACTGCGAAGAACGGCGATGAGAGTGAGAGTGAGTGTGAGATGACCCCACTGCTGCCACCCACCTTTTTATTTGGAATTTTATCTTTGTTTTTTCGTTTTATCTAGTTACTAATACACTTTAATAGTCATTTATTTGAAGGTTGGGTGTTAGCATGCGGGGTCAGGTTTTATTCGGTTGCATACTGGTTTCCGTCGTTTTCAGTCATTTCCATACCTTGAACTGTTTTTAATGGTTAGAGATAACAAAGAAAAAGATTTTTGTTTGTCCTTCCTGGCGGGTACGTGACAAGAGGGACTCGAAAACCTCACGATCGTCAGTCTAATAATTATATCAACCGCCTTGACTCGCCTTGGCTCAACTGAGCCAACAGCTCGAGCCGGTTGGGCTCGGCTCAGCTCAAGTGAGTCATCGGCTCGAGCCGGTTGGGCTCGGCTCAGCTCAAGTGAGTCATCGGCTCGAGCCGGCTCGGTTGCGATGAGCCATAGGCTCGGTTCAGCTCGACTCAGATGACCCGCCGACTCGAGGCAGCTCAGTTGGGATGAGCCATAGGCTCGGCTCGGTTTGGTCAAACTGAGCTGAGTAAACGAGCCGGCTCGGTAGGGTGAGGTGTGAGCTCGGCTCACTTCTCGGTTTGGCTCGGTGGTGACTGAGTCGTGAGCCGATCCGCTCGAGCCGTTGACAACACTACAGTCTAACAGCTCAGGCTGCTCAGCTGCACCCACCGGCTTCCACTGGGCCACTGCGGCCCCTAGCTTTGTAACAGTTAATAGTAATATGCATTATCTTAACCCTCACAATCAGCTATCGAGTCACGGTCAGGGCCGCAACTAAGGGGGGGCAGAGGGGGCACGTGCCCCGGGCGCGTGGTTGGAGGGGGCGCCAGAAAGAAGATAGTATATCAATTGTTTTAAAAATCGCACCCTTTCCCTTGAGAAACTTATTCTAGAGGTTAAAAGAAATCAAAAGTTTACTTGGCCTTTTGCATGGGACCTCTTTTAGAGAGAGAGAGAGAGAGAGAGAGAGAGAGAGAGAGAGAGAGAGAGAGTCTTCTAAATAGGTGTCATACATTAAAAACCTAATATTGCATTTATTTGTTCCCTTGGGCGACCACAGAGAATCCGCCCCCTTTCCTTTTCCTACCACAAGGAGCTGTTTGTCTGTATAATTCCATTGAGTTGAGTTGATTTTAAGTTTAACGTCGCTTTCAGCAGCAAGGCTATATGAGACGTGGACCTACTGATTAACGTGGAATCCGAACCACATGAGCTTCCGCCAGGAATCGAACCCGGGTCTCCCACGCCAAAGGCGCGTACGCTAACCGCTTAGCCACGAAGAAGCTCTATAATTCCATTGAGAACAGCTCTGAAGATTAAAACGCTGTTATCAATCGGGGTGGAGGCGAAAAGTTACCGATTTTTGTTGCTTGCTGGTGGTTGAAGAGTTTAGCTCAGACGCGCCCCTGTAATGTTACGCAATTGCTGTAATGTTTTTAAGCTAGAGGGCAGTTTTGTGGCGGAAAAGATAAGTTACACGGCTCGGTGTATTTAATTGTTTCTTGTACGCCTACCAAGGGATTTTGCGAGTGAAGGCTGTATGAAGTTTTATCTATTAGTTTTGCTTGAGATCTTTTCGAGGCATTTTGAATTGTTATCTATCAGTCCAACTTATGCTTTATTATGCTTTATTGTTAATTTCAATCATTGTTCTACATTAATCGTGTATAATGTATAATATTTACTATACATTAAATAATCTAAATATCTTGATCTATTTATTAATATTTTATGAAGCAATTTCTTTCATATTTAATGAACTTTCTAGTTAATGCACTGTAAAGAGATATGCTTTGCTCGAATCAGTTTTTTCTATCACTTGTGTGCACCTTAGAGGTGCATATATACAGAAAGAGAAAGTATACAGAAAGGTGCACAAAAAGTACAGAAAGTGCTCAAGTTCGAGAGGTACACATAACAATATAGTGTGGAGCTCTTTTGTGCTTCATTGTTGATGGAAAATTCTTCTCTTCTCCACATCAAAGGATTACACCAAAAAATTTACAGAAATAAAAATAAGCTTTTCATTGTTGCATTGTTGTTCTCAATGATTTTGCATTGTAAATATTTTTTTAAAAATATTAATATAGTATATGTTAAACTTGCAGTTAAATAGAATTTCCAAGAATTATCCTATATATTTTAAATTATGCTTTATTTTCTAAAATTATGCTTTATTATTCTTTAAAATTAGTTTCTTCTGGACCCTTAGACAACCACACCCATGTTCAAGGTACCAACCATATGTCTAAATTGCTATTATGCTTTTTATGCTTTTGGGTTGCTCTATTTATAATATACCAGATATTTTCAAGTTTATTTTGTATTGTTTTTATATTTTTAAATGAAAGCTTATGTACAAAATTATTTTTGGGTTTATTAGAACTAAATGTTATTTCAATTATAACTTTATGATGTACTAGAAATTTTCTAGTTTATTTTGTATTAGTTTCTTATTTTAATATGAAAGCGTATGTTCATAATTATTCTTCGGGTTATTAAAACTAAATGTTATTTCAATTAATAACTGTAGAATGTGGCAGATATTTTCTAGTTAATTTTGTTTTGATTTTTTCATACAACATTAAAACAAAATGTATGTACAAAATTATTCTTAAAACTTGTGAGCATATAACGAATATAATATATTTTTGTGGTTAAAGTAAGTTTGATTAAAGTACTTAAAAATCGATATAACTGGTTTCATTAAGAATGTTATTTACAGTTGCAATCCATAAGTAATACTTTTCGACTAAACTGGGGGGGGGGGGCGCCGAATTCTGTGTTTGCCCCGGGTGACAGAAACCCTAGTTGCGGGCCTGGTCACGGTGATTAAGTTATTCATAATATGTATTTTATTTATTTATTTACTAAAATATTTACGATACAGCCAAAAGATCATTATCTTTTGTAAAATGTTTATTATTTTCATGAAGCAAGGAAAATGAAAATGAAATGAAATCTTTAAGTTTTACGTCCCACGGTTATGCCTGTTAGGCTAAAGGAGACGGTGATAATGAGAGATGAGTGAAATGGTGGAATGAAGAAAGTGGGAGAAAACGGGAGAACCCCGAGAAAACCCACGAGCACGGTGCTTGTCCACCACAAAGTTCACTTGGCGGGGGTTGGGATCAAACCCGGGACGCCAAGCACCAGAGGTGTACGCTCTACCACTGAGCCACCGCGCCCCCCTTCATGAAGCAAGGAGTGAATATTCTACTTGGGCTTAGAACTATCGCTACTACACTTTTAATTGACAACTAATAGTTTATGTTTATTATTTCTGTCCATTTTCTACAAATTACTTGCAGAGATTATTCGGAGTAAATGTTTTATTTTAGTAATGTTTCATTAATGTTTAGTCATATATTACTTACTATTTCAAATATTTATAAGTTTCCCCTTCCGATTAGGGTAATTAAAAACGAAGTTTCCTCTTTTTATAAAATTCTTGATAATTGTAATGCTTTATTAAAAGGACGTAATTCTGGATTATTTGGAGATATTCAAATAAATTAGAATGGAGACGATAATACTAAGCAACCTTATTAGAACAAAACATTGCTGTTTAAGAAAAAAAGCAGCGTAGAGTATGGGATTCGAACTGATGATCGTGGATAAAAACAAAACATTAAGGAAGCATGCGCTAGCCGTCTACTCTACAAAGGTATGTTGAGGTTCATTTTCTTAGTAAACGCATATTAGAAACTCAGTACCACAAACTGCCTGATTGCTTCGCATATTTTGTGCCTTATTTCCTTTTATTTGCTTGTTTACGTATAAAATGTTTAATGTCTATTATTATTACAGCTAAGCAAAATGTATTGTAACTAACATTATGAAAGATTTACATTGTATTTCTAATAAAGCATAAAATTCCCTCTCTCTCTGTAAATTCGCCGCGAGTTTGCCACTCTTAGGAAAATGGAACTTAAAATTTGGCGATGAGTTTCGGAGATTTCTTTCATCAATTATAACTTCTTTATTTTTTAATTTTTTACAGAAATGTTTTTTTCTGGAAATATGTGGTTTCCTTTTTCTGCATAATTCTAAGAAGACATTGAACATTTTCTATCACAAGAAACAGAGTTATTTCTATTTATGTAATTTTGAAAGACATGCGCCAGAAATTCTGGACAGAAGTGTAGTTTCTTTTATTTATACTCCATAAGTAATATTTTATTTATACTCCATTCCAATGAACCGATTCTAGACAAAAAAAAGTGCCCTGCGCGCCTCTAATCCACCTTCACTCGCTGACGCTCGCTTGGCAATATTATGTTATTTAAATATTAAACTTTGGTTCAGAAAGGAACCAACCTGCTATTAACCTAATATATATGGGCTAACAGGGAAGTTCTCAAAACCGAAACCGAAAGATCGAATCACTGAATCGAAAAAATGAATGAAATGGCCAAAGTAAAGACTTAACAAGAGGAATTTGTGATTTTTTTTATAAATGTGTAGAAGGAAATTTTTGATCTGTATTTCACTTTTGATTAGCTGTCAAAAATGCAAAATGTACCGTAGTTGGCATAGTCTCTCACCAGTGCAAGGGAATATGGTAGCTTTGAAAGGAATTTGGTTAGAATCAAAACTAGTAAATTAGAAATATCTACCTAGGAATTAACATTTGCAGCTGCAGCGGTAGCTGTAGCTATAAAGAAATGAATAATCGAGGTATTCATTGTTCTATGCTAAAGCTTAACATTTTCATTTATATGCCATTAAAATTTTTGTCATTTACGTGCAAATAGCTGCCTTACCGATAGTGTAATTATCTCATTTAAGCTACATAACCATGTAATACTTAAGCACAAATGTCTTTATAGTATTATTAAAGGAACTATTTGGTTGCTTTCCTTACACTATTTGAAATTCCATTACATACTCAGAGAATATAACGTAAATACGTTTGTTATTTTTGTAACATTTTTATATTCCACTTATAAAATCACTAATTTGTATATAGATCAATTAAATTATTATTAGAGCAGCTCACAAATAAATTCATCTCAACAAAAATATTAAGAATACGCCTTTTAAAATTTTATTAGGTCATTTTTCTAGAAACCACCTTGTTAAGCACACAACTATATTAACGTAGTGTACATCCTCGCACACTACACACTATGCACTCGCAGACTTGTGAACTTGGACCTTTTGACACACACACTAGATGACGTCAGTTGCGGTAATAAGCGTACTTCGAATGTGCACTTGTATCTTTTGGACACGGCCAGTATTATAACTCAAATATACTATATATTGAATAAAGTATATTAGAGTATAATACAAACCATACACTTATCGCCTTAAAAAAGAAAACGAAGAAACACACACAAAACTTAAAAAAAACGATCTAGACTGTAATACTGGCTGAAGTATAGTACTGTGTTTAATAAATACATTTACTAAACTAAGAAATAAGCACATTTGGGCTTGCTATATGGTATATTGTTGTGGAACACCAAGCGCAGCCGTTAACGAAAATAAATTATTCCTTGGAAGATGGGCGATTAAGCAGACGAACGGTTAAAGGGAAGGCGGTGAAGAGTGAGTCTGCTGTATGTATTTTCTCCTCAGGGTGACTTGAATTGAAAAATGTTTAATTTTCAATACCTGAGAAAAGTTCTAATTATTTAATTGTGACTATTGCAAAACGAGCGAACTACTGTATTTTGTCGTTTTCAACTTCTTCTTTAAATGAAAACGTAAAGAAGTGTTTCAGTTTAACGTCCCACGTTTATGCCCGTTAGGCTAATGGAGATAGATGATAGAAAAATGGTGAAATGAGAATGTGGGAGGAAACTAGAAGTGCCCGAGAAAATCCACGGACACAATGTTGTCCACCACAAATTTACTTGGCTGGAAATCAAACTAAGGACCTCATTCACCAGACGTAAGCGCTCGACCACTGAGTCCCTCATGCCCCCATTAGTACTTTAAAAATTATTTCATTAAATAGAAGTGTCCTATATTGTTCAGTACGGGATTTTCTGCTAGACATAAATGAGCGTTATTTTTTCTAGAATTTTTATTTTTCATCTAGATCTTCCGGTATGAAATAGCACTAAACTTTAGCAGGAAGTTTGGGAGTCCTTCTCTAAAAAAATGTGGAAAAATGATCCTCCTAAAATTGCAGTTTTAGGTATTGTATTTGTTTTCTTTTCTTCGCAGTGAAAAATCTGTATTTTTGAATGACAATATGGCGGCATAACCAGGGAGGTTTTAAGATTCTAACCCCTTATCTAAGATCTCCTCAAGTTGTTCTGAACGCCGATCATATGTGATGAAGGAAGTGTGATTTTTTATTTATTTAGCTGAAAATAGCACTGGGAAACGCTCGTTCAATTTCTCACTTGAAAATTATCAACACTACAAATCCGAAGTTTTACCTATTTTCATCCCTGCTAAAGTCTACCCAAACTTTATATCCTCTCTCTCTGCTCTATAAAGATATCGGGCTCCACTATCATTTAAGAAATGCGGTGAAATATTAGACTTTTCCTTTTTTCTCCTTTTCTTTTTTCTGAGCACCCCACAAATTTTCTGGAGGTACTCGAGCACCGGAACACCCATGGAGTCAGTGCCCCTGTTCAGTAGGGTGGGCCAAAAAAACTCATTTTTTTATTTCGAAGTTGTAATAGCGCGGAAAAGTTGCGAATTATATAGACAAAGAAAAATAAAAAAAAATTGTCGAAATCGGTTGACATCTTCCGGTCGCACATAGACCCTAAAGTTTGACAAAATATGAAAAAAAAAATCATTTTTGCGATTATTTTTTAAATTTTTGAATTAAATGTTTTCGTAATATAATAATTCTTAACGTCTTCAAATAGAGCCTAAAAACATTGTATTTTAATTTGGTTTAGATCAGTTGATATCTTCCGGTCGCGCATAGGGCCTAAAATTTGTCAAAATATTGAAAATGTTACATTTTTACGAGTTTTTTTTTAAATATATTTAATATACTGTTTTTAAACATAATACTTACAGTATTTTTATTTTTGAACATAAGAACATTGTGTTTTATTAAGATGCGAATAAATTAACAACTTCCCATTGCGCAATGATCCCAATGCTATAGAAAAACAGTACCTACGGTGTAAAAAAGATAGTCCTGTGACATGATGGGTGATAACAGTAACAACGTGCATGGTACTTTTTGACTTGCTCTATATTTAAAAAGCTTAAATATTTATTAAGCTCATTCAAAAAGGTTTCGTAGAATTATTAAGGAAGAGCATTACTCGCTGATTCAAGAACCCGGCTAACTGTACGTTGGCCACGTTACTCCAAATTCTGAAAGCTCTGAAGATATTGTCAAGTCTGTAATTTCTTACCTGTCTGAGTGTGGTATTTTTCTTGAAAATCTAATTGTTATCGGATGTGATGGTACAGCTGTGAATACAGGTTGGAAAACTGATCTGGTTCTCCGAGTTGAACTTCATTTGAGAAAACCTGTACAATGGGCAATTTGCCTACTTCATTTTAATGAGTTGCCATTCCGCCACATGTTTGAGCACCTGGATGGGCCTAGTTGTTCTAAAGGGCCAATCGGTGAAAAGTTCGTAGGCTGCCAAAAACTTCCGGTGGTTAACTTCCAGAGTATTGATTGTCAGATCCCAGAGATAGACAGAAACATGCTTAGCAAAGATCAGCAATACCTACTTCATATATCAAAGGCAATAAAATCAGGATCCTGTAATGAAGATTTGGCTGTACGAGATCCTGGGCACTTATCACATTCGAGGTGTTGACAAAAGCAAACAGAACTCTCAGATTGTACATTAGTGAAGAAAGACCCTCACCTGAACTTCAAGAACTAGTTTTGTTTATATTAAAATCATACATGCCAATGTGGTTTACTATCAAAACAAGTAAACACTTTACAGATGGCCCGAAACTTGTTTACCAAGCAGTACAGTCTACCAGGTATTTGCCAAAACCTTTGCTTGATGTTGTCGACCCTGTGATCGAATGGAATGTTTTATTTCGCCCGCCCAGAACACTTACTGTTAGCCATGACTCAAGATGACAGGAAACACATAAGAGAGCTCGGACTGCGAAGAATTCTTAAAGCAAGGCAGAGAGATGCAAGAAGGAGAACATTCATGCCACCAAAAATCAACTTTAATGCGCAAGAATACTCAGAAATTATCAACTGGATGGACTGTGAATTATTTTCTCCTCCATTGTTGGCAGAAATCAGTGACGACGAGATCAAATTGCACATCGGCAGTGATTCAATCCCTGACTGGAATATTACTATGAAGCAATTCCCAGTTCACACGCAGGCTGTTGAACGCTTTGTAAAACTCGTCACGGAAGCCTCAGGAAAAGTTTGTGGAGCTGAATCACGAGATGCATTTATAAGAACCACTCTGCTGTCCAGATCATCTATGCCTAAATTCGCCAGCAAATCAGTCTTCAAAGTACCTTCGGCTACAAAATAGAGAAGAGTACTAATGGACACTGGACAGGTTCAACTAACATGGACTATTTATTCAGAACTCTCTTTCTTCCTTTTTATATATATAAAAGTAAGTTTATTGTTAAAAACCACATTGTAACTTAAATAAATATTTAAGCTTTTTAAATATAGAGCAAGTCAAAAAGTACCATGCACGTTGTTACTGTTATCACCCATCATGTCACAGGACTATCTTTTTTACACCGTAGGTACTGTTTTTCTATAGCATTGGGATCATTGCGCAATGGGAAGTTGTTAATTTATTCGCATCTTAATAAAACACAATGTTCTTATGTTCAAAAATAAAAATACTGTAAGTATTAAGTTTAAAAACAGTATATTAAAGATATTTTTAAAAAAAACTCGTAAAAATGAAACATTTTCAATATTTTGACAAATTTTAGGCCCTATGCGCGACCGGAAGATATCAACTGATCTAAACCAAATTAAAATACAATGTTTTTAGGCTCTATTTGAAGACGTTAAGAACTATTACATTACGAAAACATTTAATTCAAAAATTTAAAAAAATAATCGCAAAAATGATTTTTTTTTCATATTTTGTCAAACTTTAGGGTCTATGCGCGACCGGAAGATGTCAACCGATTTTGATAATTTTTTTTTATTTTTCTTTGTCTATATAATTCGCAACTTTTCCGCGCTATTACAACATCGAAATAAAAAAATGAGTTTTTTCGGCCCACCATACTGTTCAGTAAGGAACTTATTCTGAGATCCTATTACACATTAGTAACACATTTTAACGTTCTTCTGGTGTCCTGTGTGACAATGCGTTGGCGGTTCTGCATGTGTGTGGTCCTAATTAGAGTGACGATAGATTTAAGATCCAGCGAAACCATGAAAAAATGCACATTTATGGATGAGTTTTCAACAGTGAAGTTTCATAATATGCGTTTACTGTGTAATATGCGTGTACTCTCAGAAGATTAAATGCATTGTTTTGTCAGCAAGATCAGTCGAAATGTCTTCGTGATGTCTGGAGATTTATTTAAAAATAAATTCTAATGAAAAGTTAATATAATCTTGATGTAGTTTAGAGCTTTTCCAAAAATGAATTTGAAATACATTTATAGAATAGAAGATTTTTGAATATTATAAAAGCTACAAACTTAGCAACATATTGAAATTTATTTTTGGTTAGAACTTATATTATCGTGTCAAATTTTAATGCATATATACATTTAATATATACAGTTAATAATATTGGCGAATACCCTAGCTAAACTACAATACTGTACAATTAAAAGTACAATATACTAACGAGTTAAGCACGATTGACACAATGACATTGATTTTATGCTGATAACCATAACCATATAGAAGTTGTATTAGAACCGGAATAATTGTTTGAGTTGTTTTTTTCTAATGTTATTCATATATTTCATAGTCCATAGTCGATAAGTCAAGTACTTACCGAGATATTCGGAATTTTGTAAAAGCTGACAGCGTTACCAACTTCTACAGCGCAAAATTCTCAGCTTTTACAAAATTCCGAATATCTCGGTAAGTACTTGACTTATCGACTTCAAATAAACGTGAGAATGCTTCTTATGACATACCAAATTGTTCTATAAATTTTAAATCGTAATGTATTTATGACCTTTTTCGAGTTATTGCACCATATCTAAACTCGACTTTTGTCTTATCTGTTATGTCAACACTGTTTAACGCACCCATCTAAACTTGGTGTCAATTTAAACCGTTCTGGCCCATATTTAAATTATTGTGCAAAACTAGTGTGTACCTCACTCCCTGTGTGTGCAAAAGGCGTTTAAATGTGACACATATTTAACGTTATTTCTCGAGAAGTTTGCAACACTGACCTGCGGGTAGCATATCATTCGTCTTCCTTTTTAGTGTTGAATGCAATTATGAAATACAATTTAGGTCGTTTCATTTAAAAAATCATAACTTTATATTGGGTTGGCAACACTGTTCATCCGGTGATGTCAAATAATACGTCTGGCAATGTGCCCCTTTGCATAGTTGCTTCGTGCAAAGTTTCGCTTCCCTCTCTCTTTTGGTTTCTCCGTCATCAAGGTTTGACATTATAAATGGCGCACCCGATAAATCCAATTTTTACTAAACTTATATATATATATATAAAAAGACTAATGTCATCATTCACTTCTCTACATAGCGAATGAATTTTATAAGATACATAATTATGGTTTTGGTTCTCAATGCAACAGAAATATAAATATTCAATACGGTGTTAAATTTCAAATTTCTCTCCTGGAAATTCTTAATTTTTGACTTAGGTCACTTGTCATTTAAGCGACCCATATATGAAATGAATAAATAATAATAGCAATAGTTTCTTCCTGTTTTAGAGCCTCGATGGAAGACAACCGAGACCCGCTTGGAATGGCAGTCAAAATCGGGCAAGGTAAAAGTGCAGGAAAGGGAAAGAGGAAGGAAATCAAGATCACGTCGTTCCATAAGCAAAGAAAAACACGTTGAAACACTGCTGGTGGCTGACCATTCGATGATGAACTTCCATGAGAATGGAGACGTGGAGACATATATTCTAACTATCATGAATATGGTAGGTTATATAGTTTAATATTTATTATGTCCTTAATCTGAATTTTTTACCCCAGAAAAATAACGATAGAATGTTTACTTCAATGGTGCATGAGAGATACACGTGGATATACGATGTATACACATCTATTTTTAATTCTTTTTTATTTCTTTTAGTTTAATGCCCCACGATTATGCCATTTAGACTAAGGGAGACGGATGATTAAGGCAAGTGAATAATAATGGAAGAATTGGTGGAATGAGGTGGTGGGAGGAAACGAGATCATCCCGAGAAAACCCACAGGCACGATGTTGTTCATCATAAACTTAGTTGGGCAGGGATTGAACCAGGGATTCCATACCCCATAAGTAAGTGGTCTACCACTAAGCCACCCTGCTTCCAATCTATTTTTAGTATCTCATTATCAATCTACTTTTAATATCTCGCTATGCACTTACCTTAATTTTACGTGCTGTTATATTTACATTCATTACACTTATAACACCCTACTAAAGTTTCTTCCTGGTCATCATCCTGGAAAAAAGAAGTGTGGCGGGCCGAGATATGTTTTTGTTTTGACCGGCACAACACAAGAGTAGTAATGAGCCACAATCTGGAACCAAAATCCAACTACTAACCTATCTTCAATATCTTAGCTCTTAGCGTAGATCTCGACCAAGACTAAACTTCAGATGATAGATATTTGTTATCCTGATAAAATTCACGAATCCAGTATGATTTTTCAAACTAAAAAGAAAAAAGTTGTTTTCAGGGAGTCCAGAAAATTTCAAAATAAAAATTGTAGAAAAATTAATCAAAAGTTTTCAAACTTTTTCAACTTTTCCAATGAATTCAAAAATTTAAAAACAAAATTTAAAGAATGATTGAAAAAATAATTGAAAAAATTTCCAAAGTAGAAAATATTCTCAGTAAGTGCAAAATTTTTCAGTCAGTGAAAAATTTTAAATAAATTTTTCAAACTAAAAATATTCAATATGTGCAAACATTTTTAAACTAAAAAAGGAAACTTTTTAGTGAGCAATGGAAAAATATAAACAATATTTTCAAAGTATTCACCCAATTGAAACGCAGCAAAGATAATTTTTCACCACTTTTCTTAAATTGTCATTCTTGATGAGAAATCCTAAGGTTCTGACAAAGGAGCCCACCAATAGGCTTAGACTACCAGTCGTGCCTCAAAATATTAAGGCTGAAAATGTGACATTGATCATATCAATTGCATTTAATTGTCCATCAGGTTTCAACTCCAAAATTTCGATCAATGAATGATACTGTCTCATGTATCACATGACACAAGTCAAGAAATGTGTTACTGTGACGTCAGAATAATTTCCTTACAAGATATATTTCAATATGGCACCACATCCTAATGCCCACCCTAATGGCATCATATCATATGACGAAGGACGGGCCAAATTTTCAGTTTCTCGCCAAAATATCACGTGATCTCTAAGACCTAACGGGAGAAAACATCTGAATCCCTCAGCCAATCAACGACTAGTTAACCCGTCAGGCCACTAATATTTCCTATCTATTGCAGAGATGATCACTTGGCACACAAACTGAAAGATGCTTCATTGTATTAATAGTTGATAATCTCTGGTGTTCATCTTATGTTTAATGTAGGAGAATCGAGCAGGGGTGGGGAGATAAGAATATTTCAGGTTCTTCCTAAACCAGATTACCCTCGTATTTGTTGCCAAGAGATGACCAGTTGGATAGCAAAGGGGAGATGTTGTCATATATTAACAATTAGTAGCTTTTTCTGTTCATCTTACGTTTAGTATAGGAGAACCGATGGTGGTAATAACATTTCAGAATGTTCTTAAATTAGTTTACCCTCTATCTATTGCAAAGAAATGACCGCTTGGTATGACAAAGGAGAGATGTTGTCATGTATTAATGGTTAGAAGTTTTTGGTGTTTATCAGAAGTTTAATACGAGAAACCGGTAAAGGTAAGAATATTTCAGAATTTTCTCTGTAATGTTTACCCATTATCTATTGCAAAGAGATGACCGACTGGTACGGTAAAAAAAGAGATGTCATACTTCAATAGTTAGTAGGTTTTTATGTTCATTTGGCTTTTAGCATAGGAGAAACAGAAGGGGAGATAGGAAAGTTTCGGGATATTCTGAAATATATTTACCTCCGTTAAAAATATTATAAAGTAAAAATATTTCATAATGCCGGTGTAGCGTAGTCGGTAAGGCATCTGTCTACCTGCTAAATGGGCGGCCCGGATTCGGTAGGGGCACGAATTTTTGCTTGTTCTACACTCGTTTCAGTGCGACTCTGCGGTTCACAGAACTTCTTTAAAATGGGTACTGAGCCAACTTGGCTAAGTAAATGAGGCGGAACGTGTTGCTGACTGCATCACCTCTATGAGTGCCGAAGTTAAGAAAGTGTGGAACGTTTACCTGCACACACAGTCCTTAAACTTACACGAACTGTTCTGGAAGGGGAATGATCTTTATTTCTAGTATAAGTAGTAGTTCGATGGTACATTTATTAGTTTTATATACATATAAATGTGTAATGAGATAAAGTCTCCTTTCGTCTGTCTTGTATGTTGAGAAACTTAAGCAAAATCGGGCATTGTATCTCCTTCTGTTCAATTCTTTAAAAAGTTTTGTGTTATCACCTGTAAAAATCAATTTTAGTCTAATTTTTTAATCTAATTTTTCTGATTTTAAGCTTAAGTATTTGTGGTTTAGGCGGTTCTATTCTTTGATTTATCTGTTTTCATGAAACTAGGAATGGCTCACTCTGACTGCCAACTTCTTAAAAACCTTCAATCGTTTGAATGCTATCTCTAAAGTTAATAGGAAATATTCTTTTTGCAGGTAGCATCGTTATATCATGATCCAAGCATCGGAAATCCAATTAATGTTGTAATCGTTAAAATAATTCTCTTGGAGGATACTGATGAGGTTAGTAATACATTTTAATTCAGATTAATGGTTGGTAAATATTTTGTCATGAATCTAAATATTTCTTTCGTTTTACTTATGAATATAAACTTATATACATAGTTAAGTGAAACCTAACTGCAAGATGAAATTAAAATACAGAGTAAAATAGTCTAAATCTTACCGTTTTTCACAAATTCTTCCATAATTTTGCAAACAGTTATATATGCTAAACTAGTGGACAATCAGGAGGGACAATTTGCCTACTTCAGCGTGCTTCATGAACATTATGATTTTACAACTTGATGATTACATGATTTTTACAACTTTCAGGAACCTGCAGCCAAAATCGCAAACTTGGTATTGAAATCGCACTTGCATATCATTTTATTTCAGTTAAGTCGTTGCTTGTCTTCGTACGCAGTTTTCAGTACAGCTCACTGGTAGAGCGTTCATCTCTGGTGCGAGGACTCTGGTTAGATCCCAGGGCATGTGGGTTTGTGATGGACTACATCGTGCCTGTTGGTATTTTCAAACATTCTTCCATTCCGTTCCAAATTCTCATTTTAGCAATTGTTTTCATATTCATCATCCGTCTTCTTTAGCCTACAGGGCAAATCTGTGGAACGTAAAACTGAAATATTTCACTTAATTTTTTAACTACCTCATGATCTCTTAATCTGACACAATCTCCCACCAGTTTTGATCCACCAATGTTGTTTCAGTGCCTGTGTGGTCAGTGAGGTTGAATTTATATCTTACATAATCCAATTTTATTACTCACTTCTTGATTACGGCTCTTGAATCCATCTGAACACAATTGAAAAAACATTCTACCTACTATTGTAGGTGAAGGCATTCAATGTAAAAGAAAAAAGAAAAAAAAAAGACACCTAATTGGATATATATATATATATATATATATATATATATATATATATATATATATATAAAAGAGAACGCACAAAATCCTTTGTCCGCTCATCACGCTAATACGGCTGAACCGATTTCTTTCATTTTTGGAGGGTTGTTAGGATTTGGACCCTAGATGGTTTTTATCATATCACTTTAATTTTTAATTACCAGTGTCTTGAGATAATTGACCATTCAAGTGTCCATAACGTACAAATCCTTTGTTATTAGTTCATCATAGGTATAAAAATAAACGTATTTATATGCAACCCGCATGACCCTGTGACTCGGCGGGTTAACATAACTGACAGGCGCTATAAATCACTTGAAAGCGAAAAAGTAAAAATTATCTAAGTAACAAAGTTTATTGCGTTCCGGGATGACCGCAGCGAAGCGGGGCGGGTTGGGGTGACCGCAGCGAAGCGGGGCGGGTTAACATAAATGACAGGCGATATAATGTTAACATTAGTGCAATCTTCTATGGTTTTTATCATATCACTTGAAAGCGAAAAAGTAAAAATTATCTAAGTAACAAAGTTTATTGCGTTCCGGGCTGACCGCAGCGAAGCGGGGTGAACGCTGCTAGTATATATATATATATATATATATATATATATATATATATATATATATATATATATATATATATATATATATTAAAGTCCACGATTTGTAAAATTTTATGTCAATTACCAAGATCATATACATTTTATAAGCATAACAAAAAGCAAACGTATTTGTCTAATGTCGATAGCACATTGAAATTTGGAACCACTTGTTACAACATGAGGAAGCGAGATGAATTTGGTTCCTGCTAGCCTATTCCATTTACAGTTAGTACCACGCTTTTCTCATAGATGGCAGAATAATTCGTTTTGATAAGATTTCAAAGTAGCGAGTTTCTTGTTTGCATCAACTGAATAAAAATTCGAAAGGTGGTAATGATATCATTCATGTATTTTTCTAGTGTACCGTATTTCGCCAAATCCGTGGATTATACGAATCATGAGTTTATAGTACTTAGGGTACAGCCAACCACAAGCTTCATAATTTTTTTAAAAAAATTAATAGTTCTTCTCCCGAAGCATTGGCTCGTTGTAGCTGCCATAGGTTATAATCATACCTAATTAAAAGTTGTATTTACTTTTAACTGTAAGAAAAAAAAAGTTTCCCAAGAACAGTGGCGGATCTAGCTCGGGGCCGGGGGCCTAGGCTTCCCAGTGTTTGAGTGACAAAAGTAACTTAAGCTATTATTTATACTTATTATAGGCCTAGTCTGGGGTCTGGCTGGTCCCCAGTTTATTTTTTTTATTTCTAGATCCGCCTGTGCCGTCTGCCTACGAACTAATTTACACACAAGTTATATATACACAAGTATGTATACTAAAATATAAATATGGTTACGACCACGGGTAAAAGTGGATCCAGAGCCGTAGCTAGAGATTTCAGCGCCCGGGGCGAAGTAGAATTCGGCGCCCCCCTACACTCCACACTAAGCTTTTCCTTTTTTTTTTTTTGCATATAAGAGATGCAGCTTTTGTTATACTAAAAATGCAGCTTTTGTTGTTGATTTTTTTTATTATTAATCTGCTTGGACAGATCATTCCAACAGCCAAAACTTTTTTTTTTGTTTTTTTTTTTTTTGTTTTGCAAATAATAGCTGTTTTCAAGTGGCGTATTTTGGACTTTTTGTTAAACTTGACAAAACTTTGGTTCGCATACAGATCCACTTGGAGATCAGTTATGGAAATTTATAATACAGCTATTTGTAACATTTCATATTATCGATAAGAAATGAAATTTCAATACATAAGAAACTACGTGCTTTTAAAATGTTTGAAATGGATGACAGCAGTAATTTCCAGTAATAATCGTAAACTTTTGTAATTTTATTCTGTATATGAACACGCAAATAACATTTTAATTTCGCTTATTGTGATATCAGCAATTAAACCGGTTACATGTGTTAATGATAAACTTTATTGTACTACTCTTAAAAGTCGGTGGTGTGATATCATTGTTTTAAACCCTAACAAAAGATAAGATTGACGACATAAAAGACATTTTTTAAGAATAAGTATCACGGGGTATTCGACCATGTCCCGAGATACCATATGAAAATTCTATTTGAGGATTTCAATGCGAAGGAAGGGCGACATGATATTTTCAACAGGGGTTACAGGGAAAGAAAGTCTGCATAAGGAAATTAATGACAACGGCGTTAGTTCCGTGAACTTTGGAACATCAAAAAACCTTATCGTGAAGAGTACAAAATTCCCACATCGCGACGTTCATAAATACACATGGAGCTCACCAGATAGAAGAACACATAATCAAATTGCTCACCTTTTATAGAAGATAGTCTAGCATAATAGATGTTTGCTCGTTCAGAGGACAAGACTGTGACACTGATCACTATCTGGTAGCCACAATAGTAAGAGAGAGATTATCGTTGAATAAAGAGAATATTCAACATCTGAAAAAGAAGAGGGTTAGTTTAAAGAAATTAGAGAAGAACCAGACGAGAGGGGAATACCAGATTGAAGTGTAATAGATTCCCGTTCTTAGGTTTTGAGAGCACTAATGTTGAGGATACTTGGGTTCAAGTTACGGATAGCACTAAAATTTCAGCGGGCACGCGGAAATATGTAGGAAGATTTCATGGTTCGACCCGGAATGCACCAAACTAACAGAGAAGGAAGAATAGGCGAAACTGCGTTGACTACATAATCCGAACGATATAACTACACTAAATTTCGTTGATATCAAACGTGAAACTTCCAAAATGTTTAGAAGAGAGAAACGCGATTTTTTGAAAGCTGAAATTAATGAACTTGAAGATAAAGTAAAGTATGAATTAATAAAATAAAAAAAATCGAGACATGTTCGAAGGGGAACAACGAATTTATCAACCTAGCGCGTATATATTAAAGACAGACGACGGAACAATTCTTACTGGTACAGGTAGCATCTTGAATAGATAGAAAGAAGTGAGGAACGTTTTTTTCAAAACTCGATAGAGCACAAAACGTCTTTTTTTACAGGCGTTGAATTTTTGTTATTATTGTACATAATCTCTATCGAGTTCTGACAAAATGCTCATGATTTAGTATTCTATAAACATGGAACATTTCGAGATTTACCAGTTCTAGGGATGCGCACGAGACGAGTCGAGACAGGATTTTCCTGACAAAATTCGAGTCGAGACACGGCTCTTCCAATAGAAAAATATACATTTTTCGAGTCGAGACATCACTTTTACAGCACATTTTCGAGACGAGACAGCCACAAATCTTGTCTCGTGCGCATCCCTAACCAGTTCTGACTTCATAGCTCGATTGATAGCATAAATAGCATACCTATCCCATATATACACCTCCGTTTCTCAAAATTTGCTCCATCGAGGTTTGGAAAAACGGTCCTCATATATTGGACGATTTGCTTAGCACGCAAGCAAAACTAATCTTCGTGGGGAAAGGGAAATGCACAGCAGAACCATAAAGTTCAGAACCTTGCCTAACAGAAGTAGAAATTGCAATGAAGAAATTAAAGAAACACAAATCTCTGGGTGTAGACGAAAATTGTGGAGCAAGATACACAAACTCCTTATCTGGAATAAGAAAGACTTGCCACAAGAGTGGAAAAAATGAATCATTGTTCCATTTCACAAGAAAGTTGACAAAGTGGATTGTAATAATTATCGAAACATTTGTCTTGTGTCAACATCCTATAAAATCCTCTCAAACATATTATTAGCAAGATTGATCCCATGCACGGATGAAATTATTGGAGATTATCAGTGTGGATTTAGACGAAATCATTCAACTATCGACCAGATATTTACCATTCGAAAAATACTCGGAAAGAAATAGGAATACAATACCCCGAAAGGCTTACGACTCATTTAGGAGATAAATATACAACATTCTTGCAGAACTTGGAATACCGAAAAGATAGATTAATTAAGATGTATTTAAACGAATCCCAAAGTAAAGTCCGAGTAGGAAAATTCTTGTCCACGAGCTTCCTCGTTGAGAATGCCCTGAAACAAGGAGATGCGTTGTCGACATTATTATTCAACTTTGTTGTGGAGTACGCTATTAGGAAAATCAAAGATATAGGGCCTGGAGCTGAATAGTATTCACCAGGTTATGGCGTATGCTGATGATGTAAATCTGATAGATGATAGAAGAACAATAGACAGAAACAAAATACATGGAAGATCACTGGGAATGTAATACTGCAAATTGCGGATGCGTTACAGTATCAAATATCATTTTCGATAAAATGGATACTTTCAAGTATCTAGGATCAGTATTAACAGACCAAAATCATATGCACGAAGAAATTAAACGTCGGCTGAAAGATTCGTTATTATTCAGTTCAAAATTTTTTGTTGCCGCGAATTCTGTCGAGGAATTTGAAGCTCAAAATATATAGAACGATAACCATATCTGTTGTTCTGTATTGTTGCGAAACATAGTCGCTTAATTCAAGGGAAGAACGTAAACTGAAAACATTTGAGAATAAATTTCTGAGACGAATAATCGGACCCGAGAGGAACGGCAATCGGGAATGGTGGAGATTTCATAACAAGGAACTGCATAATTTACACCCTTTACCAAACATTATTAGAGTCATCAAACTTAGGAGGCTCAGATGTGCAGGTCAAGTAGCAGAATGAAAGAGAGTAGGAACGCTTTCAAAATTTTGACTGGAAATCCAATCAGAAAACCATTAAGAAGACCTAGACGCAGATGGGAGGACAATATTAAGATGAATATCCGGAGATACAAAGTAGAATCTGGATTCAGTTGGGTAAGGGCAAAAGTGATTGGAGAGGTTTTATGAATGCGGCATTGAACCTCTGGGTACCATAGGCCATAAAGTTAGTTAGTTCTTTTACGGTAAAAAAATATTTTGTGATATACAACGGAAATTCAGAAGGTCTATGTTATGTCTGTATGTAAATAGATAAAACAGAAAACAACTGATACGTAGGCACAGAAAACATATCCTGGCGTTAAATTTCTTTAAATTGGAAGCATTTCATGTCAATGGAATTTAAAAAATCACTGGTAGTATAATCTTTGAAAAAGACGAAATTCGTTGGGTTAAGTTTTGACCCTTTTAGCCCCTACTCTAAGATTTCGAATGTGCTATTATTCCGATTGTTTACCTTCATTTTAATATTCCAGCGTAAACAGCAGCTTGCGTGTGTCTCCTCACACCTCTCATTTTTAAATCTTCATTCTCACCATCGTCATTAGTTTGATTGGGTAAAAAAGCGTGATTAACTAAGAAAACTCATCACCATCACAACGCTGAACACATATTACAAACTTTGATCGTTTCCGATTTTGAAACCGCTTCTGCGCACATTATGTCATTACTCAGCACCTTGTGTATCACATAATCATTAACAAATCGTATATAATAACTTTTTTTAAGTATTAAGTAAAACTTGTTGTGACTGTTATTGAAAATTTTGGGTTGCGAGCTGAGCGAGCAAGAAAATTTTTAACAAATGTATTTCTTTGTAAATTGACAATATTGATTTAATAGGGCGCCAATTATTTTACGGGGCGCCGCGTCCTTAACTTTTTCCGACACCTTTTCATTCTTCTTGCTCGTTCGGCGCCCCCTCCCTACCAGCGCCCGGGGCGACCGCCCCGCTCGCCCCCCCATAGCTACGGCTCTGAGTGGATCTGAAAAGGTAGGGGGACGCATGACGTCATGCCGTTCCCCGTGCCTATGTTTGCCCATTGTAATTTTTTAGAAAGCGAGGGCACGCCACAGATATTTTGTTGAAGTGGGCGGACGACTTCCCCCCGCTTTCCCCCCTCACTTTTGCCCCTGATTACGACCTGTTAATGATAGCGTACTTCATTGGGTTGGCGGTAAAGCTTGTTAAATATAGCACTATACTGAACATGAAGAGTATAAACTGTCTGTGGTATATATACGGTATTTGTGTAGCTTAGTTAATAAATTAGATTCTGCTGCACACGGAACAAATTATGACTTTGTTTATTATGACGCTTGTCCTGATAATAAACTGCAAAGCATGTTCATGTTGAATGTCATCACTTCAATTTTTAAATAAAAATAAGGGGGCAGAGAACGTACCGGAGCAGCCACTGTTAACTATAGGAATTAGCGTTACTCAAAAACTAAGATATTTCTCTTTCATAATACGATTGTTTGTCAATCTCGTACTTCATTTTCGGTTCGAAGATACTTTATGTCCCATAACTATCATCTTTATTTCAATAATTTGGAAAACTTATTGAGGCAAGTGAATTTGTTATTTACTGAGGTACCTTTCGTGGAAGTATCTGAAGACTGGACTTCATTAGGGTGCCCAAATGATATTACCGGATTTTCATTTTCTTGAATATTCCTGAAAAATTGGAAAAGTTTCTCTTGAATTTTTGCTTCAGGAAAGTGTGTGTGTTAAAAATTCGAGATTTGCAGTTGGGCATCGTTAGCTATCTATTTACTTTGATAAAGACTACTGTCGCATAGAATTAACAAACAAACAAACAAACAAACAAATCTTATACCTTAAAATAATTTCTCTTTTGTTTCCATCTATATCGATGTAGCACAGTGATCTGGAAATTACCCAGAATGCTGACAAAACCTTGGAGAATTTCTGCAGGTGGCAGATGGACGTAAACCAGCCAGATGATTCACATCCAAATCATCACGATGTGGCCATTCTTGTGACCAGGTAAGTTATCAGCAGACAGATTGGTGAACATAAGCCACAGACAAGAAATGTATAGACATATATTCTTTTTGTGTTCTCCGCTAAAATTTGTTCTATGGCCGTAAGAGAAACAACCAATTACATAGGGAAGTGTCTTGGAAGAGTGGCGCTGTTGTCGATGTTACTTTTGATGTCATACAGGAGGGAGGAAATAGGTTATTTGTCGAGCTTAGCAGCTTTCAGGCGTCAATAATAAAAACACAACTCTACTGTAGAATAATCTAATGAGAATATTAAGTTAATAAACTACCATTCTACATTCAAAATGTTTAACTCGCTCTTTTAATCTAGCTCAAAAGCATACTAATTTTCCCCTTTCGCAACTCATACATGACACTAAATCTTTCTATACTTATTATCACTTTCTCTACAGATCTTTCGATACATATTATACTTTGGATACTGTCCCTCGAGACACAGTTAACACTGTAATTTCTTTCTGATCACACTACATAATTAAGCGCCAACAACTTGCTCCCTTTGGAAATCAGAGAGGTACTCCACTTTACACTATCGCCGTCTGCTCAGTTCACTGCACACTGCCGTTCTACTCCTCTTCACTTAGTACGAAGTTTATCATAACACCCCAGCATCAACAGCCCGCCGTTGTGGCCGACGCCTGACCTTTGCCAATCCAATCCAGACATCTGATGTGTTTCCAACTCCTGGTGTTTGCTACCTGTTCTTGAAAAATTTGACAGCCAAGTAGCGACATACAATGCCCCATCATTCAACTGTAAAGTGATCAGTAGATGAATTCAAACGTCAACAACGAGATTCCCCAATGATTAGTAGCGTCATGGGTAATCAGCGGAGTGCTAAACATCTCTAAGGAGTGCATTCACGTCATCGTTTGTGAGCACTTGAACGTATTCAAAGTGACTTCATACAGGGTTAGCAGAAGATTAAGATTGGATCGAAATAGCCAACGAATGGTTCTGTCCACGGGCATCTCTGGCGGGGAGCGTGTTCACACCAATATTTTGTGAATATCAAATGGATCAATGTTGAAAGTATTTAGTTCCATATGGAAGAAGTAAAGACAGACAGAATAAATGGAAGTTACATATGTTGTTAAATATTACTTTCATGTTATTGTAATGTCCAACTGATGTGTGCCACTTTCAAAGAAAGGTTTTTTTTTTTAATTGCTACACTCCTTAGTTAGTCAAAGTAGTCTCGGTTTCAGTTACACACTTTTCTTGTTCCTCAACCCGTAACGATTGGATTCCATCGCGAAGGAAGACTGCAGAAGGGAGTAGAATGTACAGAAAGTTGAACTGTGAATTAATAAGGGAAATCTACAAATGAGGGAGGCTAGAGAAGTATGAATAACGTATATGAAGATAAAATTAATGAAAATAGAAGGGTAGCAACTGTTATGTCAATACAAAAACTACAGATGGAAATGAGCTTTTAATGAGCACGGTTTGGCAAAATTCTAAACAAGTAAAAAGTGATTGTAAGTGGTACTGTTCCCAACATGGCATCCATGGGACATCCTTAGCATGTTTTACATACTGTTCAAAAAATGTACAACACTCGCTCTAATAGCACAAATACCTTCTCCGAGCAACCACGCAAGCAACAGTTCAGATGCGTATCTGGTCGTTACACACAGATGTTACAAGTCTGTCTGAGAGATGGCCATTGCCAAAGCCCGATTAGCAGTCAGGTGCCGTTCCACAGTGCTCGATAAGATTTAGATCCGGAAGCCTAAAGCTCTAAATATAGTATTGGCAACACTACGAAGGTATGACGTACTAGCGATGCTCCGCTGAAGGAAGGCGAATGTTTAGCTTATTTTATCGCCCACTCTATTACTACAAAGATAACCAAGAAAGTTCTGTTGTTTTCACACACCATCTTCCAACATCGATATATCACCTAAGATGTACCTGGAAGAACAAAAATAGTCCCCATGAGCATCGACGACCTTCTGCCAACGTTCTGGAAGGCCATGGATTCCATCGCCATAGAACTTGGTGGGCCATGAAGCAAAGAAGGCATGAAGTGCATTTCGCACCTCTACTAGGGATTTGAACTGGCGTCCTCTGAGGCAGTTGTCCAAGGAATGGAACAGGTGATAATCGGACGGAGCAATCTCGGGGGAGTATGACGAATATAATAGCGTTTCTCATTCAAGGCGTAGAATGGTGTCCCGGGTCATCCTAGCCACATGGGGCTTAGAGTTGTCCTGTAACAGGAGAACCTCTTTGCGACTCAGAAGTGCTGGCTTGAGTTTTTGTTGAACACGGCTCAAGTGCTGACAGTATACAGTTACATTGATGCTTTGATCAGCTGGCAGTGATTCCTAATTCACGATGCTGCGAGTAGTCCACCAAAAACACAGGAGGGCCTTCTTCTGGTGAGTGATGGTTTCGGCTGTTTTGGAACCGGTTTATGCTAATCTATGATGAAGGCGCCGTGGAGCTTCGTACAGGACCCACTTCTCATCACATGTCAACGCCCTGTCTAAATGGCTCCTTCCTCAGACGAGACAGCAAAGAAACACAGGTGTCTGCTCGCGTCGCCTTCTGACCCGGAGTCAAATCATGTGGGACCGATCAACCCAATTTGTAGTGCTTCCCAAGTTGATGGAGGTGCTGACGAATGTTTTTTCCCGCTCAGACTAAATTGTAGCCCCATTTCCTCACATGCCTGGCCACTGTTCGTTTCAATTGCTGCCTGAGATCTTCGTTTTGTACAAGTGTTCGTCTTCTGACACGTGGTGCGTCTTCTCGTGTTTCGTCACTGTTCCTAAACTTGTTAAACCACCGCTGCACTGTCCACGTAGTCACGACACCCTCACCGAAGGCCTAGCATATCTTCCGCCCCACTGCAGCGGCGTTTGACCCCAGTTTGAACTCATATAACATACACGCCCTTATAAAGCTTTGTGGGGGTCCCATGTTCACTCTGTCCATACGCAAGTTCACGGTGCAGCTGAACTGTCACAACCAGGTAGTATTTAGTTATACCCACACCAATAATTGGCCTTCGCCCTTATCTCCATTGGCATACAACTCACAGTGTGAGGGCCAATTGAACACAGACCTCCACAACAAGGTACAGAACTTTCTTGGTTACCTTTTTAATTACCAGGAACTCTAGTGTAGATCCTATACGACAAATGGACACAGGTTGTTTTTCCCGTTTACATAAGTTTACATACGAGCATTGGTAAGTCACTGTGTTAAAAACAAAAACTATTTTTGTCAATGAATACTACAATCTTCCATTTGCCTTGTCATCGTACTCCTTTCCGATATCACCGAAGACATTGTCAAGAGTAATTTTGAGAAAGGAACGAAGGATGATAGATCGATCTTCAACAATTGCTCGTGTAACGTTCGTATGAACACATGAGAACTATGATAGTTCTTATTGAATTACCGGTAGTCCTATCAGTTACAGTGGCCCAAACGGTCTTTCTAGATTCACGTCAGGTGTGAGAACTCTCTGTCTCCGATCTGTATATCATCGATGGATCACTGAGACGTCATGACTCATGGTAGTGGCAGCTCAACCGAACGTTTACTCATCCTCTCACAGGCTCAATATAGGCTAAGACCATGCTCGAAGACACTTGGTTGAACAATAGGCATTCGCTGGAGTCGTTTTAGGATTGCAGACATATAATGTGATCACTCTTAACCACGCTCGTCTTGTTCGAGTACTAACATATGTCCTCTAGAGAGTTATACGTATTTCACTCGAATGGGGAGATGCATACGGGAGTTAAGTAAAATGCATTTCTACCAATATCTTATTTTCCTGTCGCATGCAATAAAAATTGAAGTTCGAATATGAAAGTGGATTATGGAAAGGAAGTGGGAGATTCTAAATTTGGAAGAGACTTAGTATAAAGATGCAATTAGTTTCCACAGAGTAAAATAGATTAAAAAGATTTAGACAAAGATAATAAAGGAAATGTGTCCAGTGTTTGTTGATTTAGAAAGGTTTTAACTGCTTTGCTTTGGTAATTTGGATGAAAATATTAAAGAAACTTGAAAGAAAAGATCAAAGGTTTAGAAGAAGTTTACCTATGAACCAAGTATTGAAAGTTGGAATGCAAGAAATGATATAAGATAGTGAAACGGAAGGAAGTATTTGACAAAAGTTTTATCCCCCAATACCATCATTTAATATCCCGAAGAGCAGGAAGAAGAGTTTGATTAGGTAACACGTTGATTAAAAGGAGGTAGAAGGACTAATATAATTACTCTTAGATGAAGTGGTTGTTACTGCAGAATCTAAATAAAAAATTAACATGATGTCAGACAACACAAGGAAAGGCTCTCAAAGTAATATAAGATGAAAATAAATATGAAAAAGAAGAGTAGTGATGGCTAGATGATTGAAGTTATGTTAGATGTCTAAGCAAGGCAATAGAATAAGTGCCTAAATTCAATAACCAAGCAGTAATATTAACGAATATATGAAATGTGAATTTTGAATAGAAACAATGGGGAAAATTGTGAAAAATCTTTAAGAAGATTCTGATGATTATGATACGAAGTCAATGAATGAAGAGTTACAGAAAGGACCCGAATTAAAAGTATCACATTGTACGGAGTAGAAACTGCATTACGAGAAGACAACAAAATACTCGAATTCTCGAAATTTATATTTTGAAATGAACGTAAAACTTGAAACAATGAACCAATAAGAGACATTGGGAATAATGGGTTAAAATAATATAATTGGAAGTAATGAAAAATATATTAAGACATTATCGGAGAACAACTTATATTCCGAATGACGTGTAGAAGGTTGGTAAAAGAAAAATAAAGAAGTAGAGAAAGATTAAATTAATGAATAGTATTAAAAGTATAATTCCTATGTCAAGGCGAAGAAGTTAAGAACCATATTGTATGTAAACCTAAATTTGTGACGGGTAGCCTACCGGTAATGGAAAAAAAATACGGTGAATTGTATTGGTAGAGGTAGGAGGAAGATTCCATTAGTTCACAGTTAAAGTAGATTCCCATTTCCTTATAATTTTGACGTAAATTTACTAGTTTTCTAGTCGTCCCTCCAATTTTAACATATCATAGAACCTATAATTCTGTCTGGGGCAAATTTGCAATGCTTTTATGCAAATTGTGAGGATTTCTTAAACTGGCTTAAGACGCATGATGAAAGTTGGTATCATTACCTCTGTTACTTGCCTTGAAGGCATATCTTAAGGACAAGCATTTCTCCACTGACAGTATTGTTATGGATGCTACATTTGATTGGGGAAATATTTTTTTTATAGTGAGTTAGATAATGTAGCACCAATGGGTATAGTGCTTTAAAGTGCTATGTTGAATGAACACAAAATTTCAGTTTAATTTCATGTCTTCTTCTGTATCAGAGCAGCAACTTTCCACCCGATCATTATGTATATGCGTACGATAACGGATGCAAGAAAACGTACATCGTTCCTGTTTAGCTTAATGTGGCATTTTAAACTATATATTTTATTTTTAACCTTACATGACATTATTTGACCATACTGGCTCGAAAAAATATTCGTGTATTTATACAATGCATCCAATTTTTTCTGGAGTAGGATTATCAGTCATTCATCTTTTAAACAATAATAATACTTGTTGTTGAGAAACGGGCATTAAATGTATCTTTAAAAATAAATTTTCAAAAACTCAACAAATTCTAAATAAGAACATCTGGCTGATAAGGGGTTTACCCAAAACTTTTCATTTAGTTTGTTTGGTTCAGTTTAGCGTCGCTTTCAGAACCGAGGCTATAAAAGACGTGGACCTACAGGTTAAAATAGAATCCAAACCACAATAATGCGTTCAAATTTTAATTTTCTTTAAATTCACTCCAACCTGGACATTTGTTTCCATGCTCTTGTTATATAGTATTAAATTTCTTTCTTAATCCAGTACACCAGAGAAGAGAACACAGAAACGTCGAGGACAGTCAATATTGTCAGCGCTCCTCGGTGGGACTCGAACCCATTGCGCCTTGTGACTCGAAGCCGAATGCCAGAGACTACTCGGCTATTGTCACTGGCACCTTCCGTAGGCCATCGAGAAATGCCATCAAAACTTTCTATGTAGGATGCCCAAAAGGACTTCCACTTCTTCCATGACGTTTAGCAATCCTAATTTTTATTTGTTAGCAATTACTGGAAGCACGATTTGGCTGCAATTGTTTTTATGTTTCTTAATAAATGTCTTACAACATTTTAATTTATGGGTGTATGCCATCATATTAACGATTTGAGTATATTTTCATGGGCGCGGTAGGAGATGCCTATAAACTTGATTATAGGCTACATACAGAAAATATAGTGAAACTTCTCAATTGAAAGAGATGTGTATATACATTGTATATGATATAAATACAGCTAATGATTTTTGTGACAATTTTTCTGTATTCTTGTTTAGGAAAGACATCTGTGCCCGTAAGGACAAACCTTGTAGCACTCTGGGCGTGGCCCACGTATCTGGGATGTGTCGGAAGGAACGCAGTTGTAGTGTAAATGAAGACAATGGAATTACATTGGCCCACACGATTGCACATGAATTAGGACATAAGTAAGCTAATTATCTATATTTATTACTCTGTACTCGCTCTAAATCAAGGTCTTCTGCTATTCATTTCAATTATTTCTCGTGTTTTAGATGGAGCTTTGATTATTTATATTCAATTTTGCTCCTATATATTACCTGGTTTTGACAAGGTTGAGCATAATGTATTTTGATAATGATTTCCCATCCAAGATGCCATAGATGGTCGCAGCTCCATTATGCTTAATGTGTTTCTCCTCTGTTCCTTCAGTTATCCACATTTGCATTAGGATTGTTCTGAAACATTTCTCACGACAGTAAGAAGAGACAGATTAGTAGAGTAATGCTCCTTTGGTTGCTAAAATTAGAAAAAATATGAAGAAAACATAGGCATCCCCAGAGGCCTTGCGCTTTTCGTAAACGTAGTTTCAGGTTCATTGCCCGATGGGAGGACAAGCAATAAAAAAAGCATAAAATACAGGATGGTTACAAATTATTAGATCATTTCAGAAGCCTATATTTTCACTAATGTTGAAGAGAAACATATGACCTTAGAGTCATTGGAAAAAGAGAGAGATTTGGAGTTTTATTTTGACTGCAAGTGCTCTCGATGTAAGCCTTATGTGTAAAACGACTGACCTATTCTTGCCAAAGAATATCATGCATGTTTAGTGTGATGTTTTCAATGACTATGGTAATGCGTTTTTTCAATTCTAACAGAGTACCTGGACGTAGAGGAATGTAAAGATTGTCCTTCAGAAAACTTAACAAGAGGAAATTACGCACTATGAGGTCTGGTAAATGTGGTGGCCATATGCCGAATATGGTATCTGCGGCCGTTATATGGCAAAATACCAATTCATCTTCCAAGCAGGTGTCAATTTAGGACCTTTGGACATTTGTATGGCAAAGTGGAGATCTCGGACTTGTTGGAAAATGAATCAATATTTCACTTTTTCTGTGAGCTGTGGCATTAACCAATATTTCAACATGTAAGGTTCCCGTGGTGATGTTCTCGGCAAATAAAAAGCCAATTACACGTATTTTAGAAACGCCACAAAACACGGTTACTTCGGGGTAGACACGTTCTACTTCAATGACAGCGCTGTGATTCTCCGAGAAACAACTTAACATGAAAACTTTAAAAGTCTTGAGCATAATATTAGGTGGTATCTGCCGTGTTATACGTTTAGCTCACATCAAGTACAACTAATCAGAATAAACTTATAACCAGTCTCTTTCCAATGACACCAAGATCATGTATTTCTGTTTAGTTTCGTGAAAATGTAACCTTCTAAATGCGTCCAATAATTTGTGACCACCCTGTATAATTCAGTCTGTCCTCGATTTTTGTCTGTTTGTTGAAGTTTAGCGTCCCTTTTGAGCAACAAGTCTATATGAGACTTAGACCTACAGTTTAAGGTACAATCTGAATCACCCTAATGTGTTCAAGTTTCAATGCCTTCTCACTAGGAATCGATCCCGGGACCACATGCATCAAAGGCGCGCGTGCTATCCACTTTTTAAAAGTTCACTTCAGCTGGGACCTTTAATTCTGATCTAATTGATCTAATTCAATTTTCTACTTCAGGACCGACTTCTGGGGAGGGGAGGGAGCGGTGGGTTGGCATACTGCAACTTAGAGCTACTTTTAACTCTGGGATGGGTTTTATTTATATATATAAAATAAGAAAGTTTCCTCTTCTGGGGGTAGCGATCGCGCAGATCGTATCCCCCCTGGATCCGCCACTAAATCCAATACTTCAGGGAGATAAACACAGAAATTTCGAGGACATTAAATCTTCATAGGGACTCAAACCCCATATGTGTTTCTTGATCATGAACACCCCAGTACTCGACTACACTACACTGGCAGTCACTATGTCAGAGAGAGGATAATTCCTGCAAATTATAATAGTTTCAGATTCATATCTTTTATAATTTAGTAGTTCTAAAATTTAATGAAAGTGCCTGCAGTATAGCAATCCGTCTTGTTGAGGGAATAACTGACTTGCAAAGTATGTAGAATTGAGTTGGAGAGCAATCAGACATAGTGTTTTGGCGAAATTGCTGTTCCTTTTGCCATAAGATTATCTAGAAGATAGAAACTGTGTTAGTCAAATTAAGTAGAAATTTGAAAAGATACATAGTTACAGCCTGATGTCAAAATAATAAATATCTTGTGAGGGAAAGTTAAGCAGGTTCATTTATCCAAAACGTAAGATATTGACCTAAGTGATTCTAGATATTGTTTACGTATTTCTGATAGTAAAAATATTAGAATTAATTACAAAGATTGCCCAAAAATGGATGTGTTCCGATTTGCTTAGTACAAATTCAGGGGAACGGAGAGTTTCTTCTTAACTTATTAATAGAACTGGGTTAGCATCGCCACTAACATGTCAACATGTTTGATGAATAATAAAACAAATAATGAACAGTATTAGTAAATGGCGAACAGAAGGGTAAAACAAACTTTTAAAAAATGCGAAGAACAAAACAACTACTCAAAGTAGTGAAGAACAAGTATTATGTGTAGAAGTATCTTGTACACAAAATTTGTAATAGTCAGCATTTTAAACTTTGGTTCACTTCATGCGAATGTATATAAGGTGTATATAAATCAACACTGACTTGGGAGATGATTCCTCATATGAAAACGTGAAAATTACTACTGAAGAACGTGTGAATCATTCGGAACTCTTTTTGCCTGCCAAAAATTAGGATGAACGGTGAAATATAGGGTCGTAACTCGAAACAAAATGCCGGATCAAGGTCGGGTAAAAGAAGGTATTGATTATTTTGAGCCCAGATTCTATTAATATACCAGTGGATGGGATTTAGGAGTTAGATTACTGGGCTTTCGGCATCTATGGCTATTTAGAACGTCACGTACGAGGGATGACGTCCCTCGGCGAGCACACTATCCGGGAAAAGGGAAGGAAAAAAGCGGCCTGGGACCTATAAGTTAGGAACCACGTACCAGCCCGGCATTTGTCTGGTGTGAATGAGTAAAACCCAGGAAAACGTCATTCCGAATGGCTGGCCTGAGAAAGCTTTTTACACCTTTTCGACCGAGTGCCCCCACCGGGAATCGATCCAGTGGTTGGGGAACAAGGGCGGCGACGTTCATCAAAGTAGGCCTATAGGAAACAATTTATGAGGTCTTCTAGAATCAAAAGATGATAAATCAGGAGCTGATGGGAGTTCACACCTTTGTGGTGTTCCCAGTCTCAACAAGTAAACTGTCATTCCAGATTGAGTCATTCGTTTCACTTCGGGGAGAGGGGTTCATGCTTCTTGTTTTCTGTCTGGTCGTTATGTACTGCAAATGCGTTTATCCTGATTTTTGTTCCGTTATTGTGTTTAAGTCTGTCCAGATCAGATCAGCGCACACAGAATCTGGATCCCTGTGTTCTCTTTATACAAATCCTTGCACCGTGTCTCTACCACTCTGCTTTTATCAATCAGGCATTACTTTCTCCAAAATTACTTTCTGCTTCTTGTCGCATTTCTTATTTGTCGGCAATACGATTCACATGTTACTTTACAACATTTATGACAGCCCATAACTCAGTTACTACAACGTATTTCACTACGAGTCGCATGGAGTTTTTTCATTGTATTCATATGGAGAATCATTTCCCAAACGTTGTAACATGTATTCTGTTTACATCCTGTAGATATAATTTATATGGCACAGAAATAAGGGAAAACATTAAACAGCGACAATGTAAAAGAATGCTTACAAGCAGAGGCGTCATTTAAGGGAGTGAGTAATTGCCTCTGCTTGTAAATACATTGTAGCTGTTTAATGCTTTTAATTATTTCTGGATTACACATGAATAGTTTGGTGTCTCCTTTAACGCTTTAACTTTTTAAGAGTATAGTCTTAATTTTTATTTTTTTATTTACTCTGCTTAATTATCCTAAACTAACTGCAAAGTGAATAACACATATAAGAAACGTGTTTCAATTAGCTTTTTATGTGGCAGCTTTGGTATGTACCATGACACAGAGAAGAGTGGTTGTAACCGACGTGAAGGGAGTACGCTTCATGTTATGACGCCAAGCTTCGAGGCAGATACAGTGGCTGTTGCGTGGTCTAATTGCAGTCGACGAGCCATCACTAATTTTCTAGAGTAAGTAACAAGAAGTTTAATTTCCTTCATCTGTAGTGCGTTTTATAGTAAGTGAATTCCGATTTATTCAGAATTATCTCAAATATTCTTTTAGTTTTCCATATGTTATTGATAAAAATACATATATTTGATTTTTTAAAGTACAGAGTAACATAAACAATTATAAACTAGAGATCGAGATTGATAGATTTCTAAATTAATGAATTCTGTAATTTATTGTCGGAGGGAGTTATCTTGCAAACACTTCCTTAAACCTCCTATCTCAAAGTAAATGCATGGATTTTAATTGTAAAAATTTATTTTTTTCTTTCCTTCACTTTATAATTTAATCTATCTTCTGACTTACATACATCAAAGGTTGATGGAAACATTCTCTTTCAATTATCATCTAATTCAGGGGTTAAAGTACGTAGGAACGCAGGGGAACGCCGTCTCCCATCTCCAAAAAATATGTACGGCGTCCTCCTAGTTAATAAAAAAATACAATGAGCAAAGATAGGCAGGCATGACGTATGCCGCTACCTACTATCCCCACCTTTTCAGATCCACTTTTACCCCTGATCTAATAACATACTAAATTATTATTCCATATAAACATTGAGAGTTATTAAAGATCGGTCATTATTTTTATAGCTACTAATGCAGAGAACGTACGAAATTTATATAGCTTGCTCGTATGTATACTCATGTCCAAAATTATTGTTGCATGTCTATAAATAGGTTTTTGTAGGAATAAAATTTGATAACGAATTCGCCCAGTGTTTCTTATAATGTTAGTATGTGTATAATGGGCAAAGACATGTATGTGGCAAATTTGATGTCAAAAGAACAGTAAATAAGAACAATAAAACGAAAATAAAACTTTCTTGTCCATTTAGCAACATTTTGTTTTACTCACTCTAATTTTCGTATTTATAATTCTTTTCCTATTTAACTTACTACAAATGTACATTTCCTGATTATACACTTAGTATCAGTATTAAAAGTATCCTGCAAAATCATTATCAAATTATATTCTTACAAGAAGACAGTTATAGATACGCGACAATCATTTTGGACATGAGTGTACCGAAGCACAGTGGTTCCCAGCCCGTGTGTCGCGAAATTTTAGAATAGAATGTACATACCATTCAACGCCTTCAGGGGTATCAACAATAGACAGTACTGCATAGAGTCACTACATAGAGTCACATATATCAATTTCATCATGTTTATGACATACTTTGTTATGGACAGAACATATTCTCCAGATTGGTGACTTCAGCATTGTAGAAATTTATAGAAATTTATTGTCTTACACTACTGTAATTTGTATCATTATTAATAAAAATGTCGTAAGTGTATCTCCATGTCGGACATTTAGTAAACCAAGTCGTCAATCGAAAATGAAAGGAACCAATGCCATAGAACACGGAGAAAATATCGTATTGGTGTACGTAAAAACATAGGTTACATGCTTAAATCCTGTAGTTTTTTTGGACTTAAAATACGATTATATATAACATTCTGCTGCAAACGTATAACTAAAAACGTGTGATTTATAATGTTGTCCGTTTAAGTGTTTTATTTATACGTACTTTCCGTATGACTTTATATAGGCAGTAAGGATTCCATATGCAGATGGATGTGTATAACATGCAGCGGCCGTATGTAACACACGTACACGTATAGGTCTATAATATACGGAAGACTGTTAAATGTCAGACGTCCTGCAGCTGAATGATTAACATATAAACGGGAAAAAAGCACTACGTATGTAGCATATGGATAATGTATGTTCTGTACTGATTTTCGTAATAACACGTGGATTCCGTATATTTGTACAATCAGCGGCAAAAAACCTGCAACATAATCATGTAAGTTTATTCTGAAATGACGAAGTCTTTTGCTCCAAAGTAAGTGTTCACGGGAGGACGCCGAGGTTTATCCTGGCGTGATTCGTGCCACTTAGACGTTATGTTGATTCCCTGTGGTGTTAGGCGTAGTATCACAATAAACTTACATTCTCATGTTGCAGGTTTTTTGCCGCGGATTGTACAATATACCGCTGTCCGGATAAAGGACTTTTATTTATTTATTTATTTATTTATTTATTTATCAACTCAACAAGAATATGCCCAATTAGAGTGTTAAAATATTATAATTCATTTTACAAGTTTTTTTTTTAGTGCTTTACAGGACATTGTACATATGTCAATTTCATCATGTTTATGACATAATTTGTTATAGACAGAACATATTCTCCAGATCGGTGACTTCAGCATAATGTTGGTCCTAGCCTTTTAGCAATAAAAGAGACCTGTATTATTAGTTCTAGTTCTAACTGAAGGAACATGGCAGTATAAAGTTTCAATAATCGAATTCACTTTGAACTGTTGTTTGGAGGAATACTAGATCAGCAATATTACGCCTCTGTTCTAATGAGCAAATATTAAAATTGTCTATCAGTGTACTATGATTTCCAAGTAAAGGGATGAATTCCAGTTATTTTGTATATTAAATACCTTAGAAATTTTGATTGAACTCTTTCAATTTGTTGTCGATATTTTTGTTGTGAAGGTTTCTAAATCACTACAGCATATTCCAACTTGGTGCGTACATATGAATAATACAATTTCAAAAGTGTTTGAATATTTTTGAAATCTTTACCACTTCTGTTTATGGATCCTAAGAATGTAGGCGCATCGTGAGTAACATTTTCGATGTGTTTAATGGACGTTAATTTAGGGTCAAATGTAACACCTAGATCTTTAACTGTATTAGGTCTCCTTAGAAGTATTAGTAACTTATTATCATATTGAAGGGTACTTTTGTTTCTACTGAATGATAATACGTTCATCTGTCTATATTTGCTCCAAGTTTATTAACTGAACATCACTTTGCAATATTCTCTAAGTCGTGTTGTAAATCAAGACAGACATGTAAATATTTTATCTTGGCGTATATTTTGAGATCATCAGTGAAAATAATTTTTCACTGTTGTGTAGGGTGTATATGATCTGGAAGATCTTTGATAAATAATAGAAATAGTAAAGGTATGGGTTGGAGCCTTGTGGAACTCCTGATAATACAAAATACTCGTCTGATTTAAATTGTTTATAAACAACTGTGTGCTTACTTTCACTCAGATATTATTTAAAAAATTGGTGAGGGCTGAAGAAAAATTATAATGATTTAATTTGTTTAACATGAATTTATGACTTATTCTGTCAAATGCTTTCTCAAAATCAATATATATTACGTCAACTTGGCATCCTTCATCTAACGAGTTAGTTATAAAGTCAGTGACTTGCTAGATTAGTTGTTGTTGATTTGTGAGTAACAAAGCCATGTTGATAGACTGAAATTGCTTGTTTAACATGATCAACAATCCATTTATATAATATCTGTTCAAATATTTTCGCAAAAGTACATAAAATTGATATGGGTCTAAAATTAATAATTTCACATTTATTATTAGATTTAGGTATCGGGCAGACCAACGAGGATTTCCATTTATCAGGTATACATATACTTATTAATTTAACAAAAACACCTCATAAAAAGTGCTACTTACCAGATTAATATGGCGTTACACCGCCTTCTGCCCTCAGTACAGCTCTGGTCGACGTGGAGTAGTGTAATAGAGATCGTGAATAGTAGCAAGTGGAATATTACAACATTCTGCATGGAATATAACACTGAGTTTCGTAAGGCAAGATAGAGGCAGAAATGTGCGACAGATTCTTGCCTCTAAAACAAACCACAGACGTTCAATTATATTTAGGTCCGAGGATTGGGATGGCCAGAGGAGTGTTCAACTTTATCCCAATGTTTCTCAAACCACACCGCAATAGCTTCACTATGTAAATGGGCACATTATTATCCCAGAATGTAGCGTGATTGCCGGAACTTTCTGGGTCATGGAATGCACAAGATTTCCTAAAATGGCTACATAATCATGTGCAGTGATACGATCAATAAATGTCAATATATGACCACCGGAAACCACACTACTGCGGTCCGTAGCATTAAAGAGCCGCTTTCATTTTCTCTGATTGGGCGGAGACACTATGGATCATAGGCTTCTTCGGGCGTCCGTCACACATAAACATGGCTCATGCATTGAAACAAGGTGAACAATGACTCCCCAACCATATAACATATTGAAAATATTAGGTATTGTTTTAACTCATGAGCCTTTGCATGACATTTACTAACAACATCTGCATAGCATATACCAACGAACACAATTATTTGTATGCATAACAATCAAAGATATTTAAGTAATCTTGTTTTTTAATTATTCTAGTGAAGAACTTGGTCAATGTTTGGATGACGAGCCTGCCGATCATGAGTATAATTATCCACATTTGCCACCTGGAGCTATGTACGATGCAGAGTATCAATGTCGCCTGCAGTTTGGAGTACCATCTTCTACAGTGTGTGCGCCAGCAGAAGAAGTAAGTGTTATCTCACTACTTTATGCCAGAATAAGTATCTTTCACAAGCTTTTAAATGAATGTTAGTAGCTATATAAATATTATTTACTTTTATACAACTGTGACTAATACATACTGTGAATATATTGGTGGTAGGTGTTACTACTGGTTGACGGCCAGGTCAGTGAAGCCAGAGCTATGTCTGTCATCATTTGTAAAGTCGTGTGCTTGTTCAGACATTTTGTAGAAGTATGATATAGCGCAGTCCTATTTCGGATGAAATAGAGCAACGTACGAACTTTAAATTCTGCTTCAAACTTAGGAAAACCACAAGGGAATGTCACGATATAGTACGCCAGATGTATACAAACATACTTTATCGGGAAAGTATAGTTCTAGTAGTAAAAGCGCTTTCGTGACCGTCAGAATAGCGTAAAAGACGTATACAGCCAAGTAAACTGGTGACATACAGCGATGAAAACATAGAGAAAATTTGTCAAGTCTCGACTGAAGTTCATCAACTGACGATTCAA
Organism: Thermobia domestica; assembly: GCF_964235325.1. Classification (NCBI taxonomy): domain Eukaryota; kingdom Metazoa; phylum Arthropoda; class Insecta; order Zygentoma; family Lepismatidae; genus Thermobia; species Thermobia domestica. The sequence goes on from NC_137465.1 coordinate 117,248,352, forward strand.
ATGTTGGCGCAGACCTCATAAGGGACATATGAAAATCATTATGCGATTCTAACCTAGAAGTTGTGTAAGCGTAAACTTCGTGCGCACTTAGTGTCTTGCGCCTTTATTTCTGATCAGAAACAAGACAAATTGTAGTCATGTGGAGACTTTATCAACAAGGTACATATTAATACCTTCTTTCTTGAACACATCGTTACGATCGATGAGTCGTGGTGTCTGAATTACGATCCAGAGTAAAAAAGCATGGTGTGGCGCAGATCAGGATCACTAAAGCCAAAAAGGTTAGGTGCAAGAAATTGCGCCTCAAGACAATGTTGATTACTGTATTTGATGCTGGAGGAATCGTTCAAAGCGAATGCATGCTAGGAAACACGACATTGCATGTGGCTACCTATGTAAACATCTTGGATCTCCTCCTGAAGAGGGTCAGACTTGTGAGTCCCTAGTATGCCGAAAATCGATCCTGGTGTCTGCTGCATGATAATACGTACCCCCATTCCACTATAATCGTGTAACAGTTCCTGACATGTAAGGGAATTATTGTGCTTCATCATCACCCTACTCCCCAGATCTGCCCTTGCCGACTATTTCAGTTTCTCTTGCTTGAAAAAACACTTAATAAGATAACAGTTTTCGGATATTGGACAGCCAACACAATGTGATCGCTGCTAAGCTCAACCGCATCTTACAGACTGCCTTTGCCCAAACTACGCGAGACCTTTACACCGTTCTAGGAAGTCTGTAACATGGGAGGATATTATTTTGAGTGCCAATGACATATACGTCTTTCCTGAAAATAAATAATCACAAAAATCATTCAGCGTATTTATTGATCACAAGTTGTGTTGCATTATGTGGATTTGTTCCTACTCAGAGTTGCAACTACGCAACAAAAAAATGATAGTATTGGATTAACACACCTAAATTTTAACATAAGCCAGTGGTCTCAGTCGCAGCAGTCTACCACTGAACATCAAGATTATGGAGTGGAGTTAACATAGGCGTGATGTTAAGGATTTCACACAGAGATGTTGAGCGGTGAGAAAATAAAACTGCGATGATATTTACAAAACTAGCTGAATGAACGAGGGGACGTGGAAATAGGGACAGCGCAATGTTGATCTTTCTATATACACCATGTGTTATTGATAACAAAGTAAACCAAACCATAGATATACTAATATTAATAACTATGTTATTCGTCAATAGTCAAAGGAAACTTCTGTTTACTAAAAGCAATCGCTTAGAACATTTACCACAGCCACCTCAAAATCCTATACCAGATAGCTACACCTATATTTCTACTGTAATTTCCAGCGTGGACATCGTCCTTCAAAAGTATGATAAAAATCTAATAACTACTATAGAGAATTTATTGTAGTTTTTATTTATTGCTATGAGCAAAGATTTACGCGGTATATTTGACATTTATAGTAAGTAACGAATAGTTTTATGGCCTAATGCATTATCTGACATTTGTATGAGTAGAAGTGTTGACACCTGTTGTTCCTAATTCACCGTTTTCCTCCTCGTCACAGACTTTCTCGTATATTTCATTTCTCGTAACTGCTTATAAATAATTTATATCACACTTTATTATCCCTTATAAGAAATATGTTCTTTAATAAGCAAGAAAACATTTATGTAAAAGTATGTTTGTCAACTGTACTGTGCGACCAAGCCCTGGCTCCTTTTTCCTGAGGTCGCTAGTATAGCATGTTTATATGGTAGCACATGGTGATTTTACAGAGTTGCCAATGGCTTAAAGCATTAGCAAACTAAACGTCTGGAGACAAAATCAGAAAGTAATCGAGAGGGAGAGGCAGTTTCAATAGCAGATAATACATGTTAGTGCTCAGTATCTTATCTTTCTTAAACGATAGGCATACAAACAACAGGAACAATGATTATTTCAGAAATAATAAAAACTTGTGCTTTCTTCTAATATTAAACAAGACGGCATGATCATTTTAAAATAATTTATTAATTACCTATTATTATAATTAATAATAATATTTAATAGTTATGATGCATTTGTTGTGTCAGTGGCGTCACAAGCGGTTGATGATGACCTAGGGCCTCACGCTTTTAGAGGCCTTACAAAGCCAAAGAACCTAAATACAATTTGGCACTGATTATATAAGGATACATCCTTGGCCGTCAGCAAATACAAACAAATGTAATACAATTATGAATTCGGATTTGTTTACATAAAGCATTACATAGTGGTGGCTTGAAACAAATTTATCATCTATTCTTGTAATATTAGGCCACTAACATAGGCGACAGGCAGTGAGCTTACTTTAATATTGCAATAATGAAAGCAAACGAACCTTTCATTTGTTTAGCACTAATAACATCGTTCAGATTAATTGATTTTGATAATTTATTATTTATATTATTATTATTGTTAGTAGTAGTAGTAGTAATAGTAATAGTAATAGTAATAGTAATAGTAGTAGTAGTAATAGTAGTAGTATTAGCTATTTGAAAAAAAACGGAGGTGTTACAAATTTTTCTTGCCCAGGGGTCCGTGAATATTTCTCGTTAAGGTCATCGTACGAATTTACTACAGTACTAGCTGTATGTTGCCATACTAAATTTGAATTAATTTCTTTATAATAATCAGAGTTCGAAGAATGCTTCTGTCCAACGCAAGTGTAATGTTATACTGCAGTGTATCATTTCTGTAAACCTCTCAGATTTTAATATGATTTGAGTCCCGATTGATTTTGTTTTTCTTTCTGGTTCTTTACCGGAAACAAAGGAAATATCTGGGGTAGATAAGACATGAAGCAGAGGTTAAAAGGGATGTTCAGGTGGTGAGGTTAATGCATGCACCCCGCAGACTTCGGTGAACTAGAAATATCTGACAACTCCTTGTCATAGTTTTCGAAGAAATATTCGAAATTCCAGTACGATCAATTGGTTCGTACAATTGTCATACTAGTGACATAATGTGAAACTACACACGTGATTAAACGGAACGGGTCGTGTGATCTTATTGAACTCTGCGTAGATATCTCATTTTCATTAATGTCCGTAATTGGTATCGAGTTGTGTTTTGTGTACTCGGTATGTGTACTTGATAGAACATATAAAAGCTAGCATTTAGCATTCTGGTTTCAAAATCGCTGAAATCTCGGGTCCAAGTCCTAGTTTCGTCTATTAGTAGTAAGAACTATTGCTCCCCGAGCTACGGATTAAATCAATGTTACTGGCGAAAAGTCCAATTGTCCAATTGTACATCAATTACAAGTTACCCGACTAAATTTATCAAGTTCCCTTTAAATACAGTATTAAATAATATTGCACAACATTATTAAATAAATAATGTACTGAATAATATTCCAAAGTTCTCGTACATTTCACACGGCATTCGATCAAACGAAAATGCGTGGATGGTATTTTACTTGGGACGCAAATTATTGAAACATATCCTGTAGTTGATAACTGTTGGGAAGGAATGTTTTTATGTTAGTTTCACTTGTGGCCACGACCCGCTCACCGCTCTGTCGACCTATATATGTGAAACACATGCAAACGGTGTGTTACTAAAATGACTCTTCATCATGTAAGGTGGTTGATTAAACAGCTACTATTTTAACACTTTACTCCAAAGTGCAAGGGAAATGAAGTAACACCAGGCTTGTGTCAAAATTTAACACAATTCCAGTAACACAAACCCACTGTGTTGAATTGACCTAACCACATTGTACTATGTACAGCCTTCGGGACACCACGATTCTGGCACTCGTTTCGCTAGTCCAAGCATTTTGAGCTTAGTTTTCAGTTTATAATACTCTCTAATTTCTTTAATTAACCGTATTGAGTACCGTTTTAAAGTAACATGTTTTTATTCTTACTCATTTATTCATATAGGAGAACATTTTTTTTTTCTTTGAAGGCATTTTGGTATTATTGACAGGCCACTTGCTGCAACTGAGAAGCTTCCATGCTTCACAGTCTTCCGTTAACCTCTTCTTCTTCCCGTACAATTTTTCTGCTTTGATATGGTCCGTCAATTGTAGTCTCTTTCCCTCCTTCCTCTCTTTCCCGTCATAATACCCACTATCACGTCCATCATGATAGAGTTCCACGGTGGGGATTATAATAAGTTTTATAATATGATGGACATATCTTGAAATCCCTTATTGTTAGAGATATGAAAGTTAGCATTAGGCTTTTAATTAATCTCTATACAGTATACAAAAGAAGTCCTGACTGACGAACTGGTTGATCAACGCTGAGACAAAACAGCTAAAGCTAGAAACTCGAAACTTGATAGGACATATTATTTAAGATAATTCTTGTTTCGCAGAATACTTTACCAGTGCGCAACGTCACCAAGTTTATACATTCCTGTTTCGCAGAATCGCATGAAAAGTTTTGGTAGCATCTCAATATTAGAAATATTTGGTGAAAGGAACAAAACACCAAAATAAATCGAAAGAGGCGTGTCTTGCCATAGAACCTTGCCATACAAGTGCAACCGCGATACTGCAACAAGAATAAATTCTAAACACACATACATAAATAAAAAAAATCATTTGCATTAAACAATAATGCCATTAACCTTAATAAATTTAGTAAACAAGTGCGACTCTTAATATCACTTCGTCTTCATTAGATTGTAATTTCGACTGTCCAAATGAATGCACGAGATACTGCATTAAAGTTCAGAACAAGGCTAACCTCGCCACACTAAACCTACTCTTAAGAACCCGAGTACGGCTGTCTCCACAATCTTCTCTGCAACGTTAAGTTGCCTGCTTCCAGCAGCCGCATTCTCGGACTGTTCTTGCTTCATAAGTAGAATGAATCTGTATACATAGGAATGATTTATGCCTATTTCCTATTAAACTTGAAATGATAAACCTCGATATTGTTCTTGCTTTTTTCGCTGTTGTTATCGAATTTATTTGTTATTGTCGAGAAATATTAATAAAAATATAATTAGTACAACGTAAGAAGTCAAATAACAATCCAATAAAGATCTAAATTTTCAAATATTGCTGTACTTACGGGTGTAAGTTTGCATTCAGTTCGTGAACATGGGTGTCCACCAAGTAGTCCAGGAAAACCTACCTCCTGGATGTCGGGTGTACCGTCTTGTATACATGGAAATGCATCAGAAATGTCTTCAATAGGAGCGAGTGGAAGTGCATATGCTCTCCTAATCTATTTCCTCATACCATTACCAACCCTGTAAAGTGGAGCCAACCTAATAACTTGTATCTTTTTCCATATATATTGGTTAAAATGAAACAAACAAATGCGAATGTCGCTTGCTGTAATGTTTCTCTTGCAGTATTTATTGCGGCTTGTTCAAAATCAGTCATAAATTCCTGCATACGAAACTGGAAGCAACAATCTTCAGCTTTTTTCTTGATTTACTGAAGGATGAGTGTGTACAATCACTAATTTTTGCTTTGGAATAAGCAGAAGAGGAGTAGAAAAATGTTGGAAGTACTTTCTGTGCAATGTATATAAATATGAAAATAGACGTGAACAAATTCTAAATGTTCCGTCCATCACTATCTTTTCGTTCCTTTTACTTTATAGATATTTCTTTTTACTTTATGGTGTGCTGATATACCAACCATCTTGACTTTCTCAATAACTTATAAAATAATTTGTTTCTTACTTACAATTTGTGCATATGATTGCAATATTAAGATGGAATCAATTTCTCAACTTGTAATACAAATATCGGCGTACTTCTGGTGCAGTACAGGCACAAAATGAAATCTCTGATTCTGCGAAACAGGATCATATGCATTGGATTATTTTTCTGTTCTTCGAAAAATAACAGCGCTGGGCCTGAAAAACCAGTTTGAAACCCTTTCTGCGAAACAAGAACACATGAGGATTTATGATGTGAGGTACCACAAAGGAAGATTTTTGAAAATTCGACGAGGTAGGGGGAGAAAGAGTGGTGGCAATTATTATCTTACAATCTCTGAATATTAGAGGGACAAGAAATTTGGTAAATGGATTTCTCATTTAAAATAATTAGACACACCTTTCAGCGTTTTTGATATTTGACCTAGAAAGGAAGAAAAGAGGATCAAAAGGAAATGGGAATTATAATTATGTTAATAAGATGTCCATATCCCGGAATTTCTTAGAATGTGCACAAAGGATATACCGGCTTGCGAAAGAAAATAAAGTTATCATTCATGGGGAACGATTGAAATCGGACCTCACTGTAGAGACGGAATTCAAACGGTATATAGCAGGCGTAAGTGTGCGATTTGAAGAAGGATATATAGTTTGCAAACGGTGAGTAAAGAAAAGATATATAAATGTACTAAACATAAAGAAGCTTTTACTCGTCTAAAGAATTCAGAGTTCTGCATATTACTGTGGGTAGTAAGGAGCAATCACGAAGATAACGTAGAAAAGGCTTGAGAAATTAACCGTTATTAATAAACAGATCTTGACGAAGATATCAGTGATTGTATTGAGAATCTGCTTCTATCGAAATCGTGAATGCACATCTCGATTTTAGTTATTTCTGTGGTGTAGGCATTTTAATGTATAGGTGTATAGTACTTTAACGTTTTTAGGAAATTTTTGAATCAACTTGGAGTAATACAAATCTGGAAAAGAATAATATCGGAGACATGAAATTCGATATTTGGACTATTCATTTAAAATAATTAAACACCTGTTTCGTTATTTTTAAAAAATACTTGCCTTAGAAGATAAAGAAAAAACACAGTGGGGTTACAATTTTTATAATTGAATGGCTATCTCTCGAAATTTAATTGTAGAGATATGAAATTTGGTTATTAAATCTTTCATTTTAAACAATTCAATATGTGCTTCAGCGTTTTTTGATGTTTCCCCTAGAAGGGAAGAAAACGTAGGAAGAAAAAGATGGGGGTTGCAATCTCGAAATCTCTTAAGAATAGAGATATGTTCATATGTTAGAAATATGATATATATAACATAAGCACAATATGATATATATAACATATAATATCTCTAACCAGTGCCGTATTTAGGGGTCTATAGGGCTCAAGTCCCCCCCCCGAAATAAATTCGTTAGTTTTTCCCATTCCACGTTAATCCTTCTTACCATTTCTAAGAATTTCATTTTCTTATGCTCTTTGTTGAGAAATAATACTGTATTTGTCAAATTTCACCCCATGTAAGAACTGCGTTCTTTTTTCTTACTTTCGTCCATTCTACTATTCTGTTTCTTTTTCTTAGTTGTTACTTTCTTTTGTTTTTCCTATCATACCTTCGATCGTTGTTAGTTGTGATTCAAGTCGGCCGTCGTCAATAACACCGAAACTAAGAAGAGCTGATAAGCGAAATTGGTGTTCCACGAAAATAACATAATGGGACTTTAGTTATTATAGCACAGGGATATTTACATCGTTGAGTTATAAAGAAAGGTAAATGTTTTCATTAAAGAAAATCAAGAGGGGTATAAGTAGCCCGGGAAATTAGGTAGTCTAAGAGGACGCTTCCTTTTTCTTCTATGAATAGAATAAAAGGTTAGATTCGTTGCTAATTTTTGTATCACATCACGCAAGATTCACGAGTTTGAAATTCTTGCCATTAAAACTGCAATCAGTATATTTCAGCTTCAACTTGTCTCAACATTTCTTTCAGTTAAAAACGCACACAGACAAAACTAAATATTTCCATTTTTTTCTAAAGTGAAAGCAGTTAAGTTAAAATGAGATCACAAATATTCGACGTGTGTTTGCAGGAGCATTATTTCAGATTTGCCTGGTGGGGTAAGATTTTCCACCGACATACGAGTTTCACGTTTTCTCCTAGTATCTATATTAGTAGACAATCGATTAAAATATAGCAGCTATTTAATTTTCAAACTGAGGTGGCCAATTGCCCTCCTGTTTCCCCTGTTGTACATAGACCCACCAGAGCAAAATTCTAAATATACCACTGTCCCTAACATATTAACCACAGTTATAATTTAGGCAGTGATGAAATGCTAGAATTTTAGAGGTATATGCTTAACCGTTTCAAAAATATAGCATATACTCACTCCAATATGTATATTCTCGTTCTTTTGTAAATTTAAGATGAGTAAACGCTAGATTATAAAAATATTGGGAGGATAAACGCCATGTATTCCCGTATACAGCCCATTACATCCTGAGCATGGGCTGTAACGTGAGAAACTGGAATTTTTCCACCTATTATTTAACTCCCATCTACGGGTCCTGAGCCTTCTTCTTTATTAAATTTGTTTTTTGATCAAATTACATGTACGAGGGGACTAATAAGTTTTCAATCCGACTCAGTTGAACTTTAGCTATAGGCTTGAAAGTTTCAGGCTAGTATTCAATGTATTCTCCCAGAAGACCAACATACTTGGCGCAACATTGCTCCAACTTCTCTAACCCTATAAAAAAAATTGCAAAATACTGTTCTGCAGCTACCATAACTTCGTTACCACTTCTAAATTTCTGCGCTTTCAGAACCTTTTTAGCCTAGAAAACAGATAATAATCAGTGAGCGCGAGATCTGGCGGGTAAGGTGGATGGTTAATGCAATGAAACCTTAAATTCTTCAGAAAATCCATTGTTCTTCCAGCCTGGTGAACGGGAGCATTGTCTTGGAGAAACAATCCGTCCCTTCTCAACTTTTCTGTGCGTTTCTTTAATAGCGTCCTTTAACCTAGATAGAAGACCTTTAATACTCTGATGTTTGTCCCTTTAAAAGAGTCTGGTAACAAAACCCTTCTTATTCCAGAATATTGAAGTAAGTATCTACCTAGAAACCTCTGTGCTTTTAACTTGTTTGGTCTTGGAGATTCTGAGTGGAACCACTCGCACGACTGCACAGAATCAATGTACTAGAATCAACTTTTATCTTGGGTAAAAAAACGATTCAAAAAATAGTCCTTAGAGTTCACATAATCAAGTGATAAAATGCAACGCTATTGCCTTTCTCATCGTCGTTCAAACGTTTGGGCATTCACTTCGCGGAAAGTTTGTGCATGTCCAACTGATCATGGATTATTGACCAGACACGTTCTCCGGGCATGTGCAAGGTTTCAGATACCATTTGAAGTGAAATTCAGCTGTTATTCAAAATCAAGTCATAAACTTGATTTACTTTTCCAAGAATTGACACTGACATTGGTCTCCCATACCTTTCACCTTCTTCTGTTGAGAAACCACCACGCTTAAAGTTTGAACACCATTTCTTCAGAGTGGAGTATGAAGGCCAATGTAAACCTAAAGGTACCTAGCATGCATGAATTTCCTTCGGCGGCTTCTGTTACAGAAAGACAAACTTCATTACACCTCGTAACTCCTTGCAATTACACATTTGGCTGCGCCATGGTTTAATCAATGATCTATAAGGAAAAAATGTTAGTGTTATGATCATCCCAATTGCCACGCAAACTTACAAAAAATCAATGTTTCAAATTTAATGGACGATTTCAGAATGACATGTGCGAAAGGGGTTCGGGCCGATAAGTTATCAGCCCCACGGCGTATACAGTATAGACCTGTATTACATAATCAAAAGAGTGAGTTAAATTAAACCTTTATGTACCATAAAATATAGGGGAAGTCAGGTGAATATGAGCATAGTTAATGAAAATACTAATATATCTCAAAAATGATGTATTACAGAAAGTAGAAAGTCTCACCAAAAGAAAGCCTGATCTTTCGTCTACAAACGCTAAAAAGTACAAGGTTATACGTACTTTTGTTCGTTTCGTTCGATAAACAGGTCAATAAGGTAGGTGCGCAGTGCTCATATTTTCCGTAGTACAAGGGTAATATGAGCACTTCGTAGGGCAAATATGAGCAGCATTTCTTTTCTAATATTTTGACATAAAATACAAATCAGATACAAAAAATGTACAAAAGAAGAAATAAAACGTAAATGATTACAATAACGAGCAAAAAAGAGTTGCACATACACGTAAAACACAGTTCATTTCAAGAGTCCTCTCTATTGATATGACGTAAATAACTAGGCATTAAATCTGCTACAATAATCACAAACAAGGAACTCAAGGCACTGAACGTTCACACAAAGAACGTGACACCAGTCTTGACACATATCACACTTGATCCATTCTTCCCCTTTGGAGTCTTTACTAAATTTTCCTTTACAAATATGGCAAATACTTTCATTCTCTTCACACTGTGTGGATGAGACTGTCCTCTTACTTGGCGTAGTATTTCTGGCGTTTTCTTCAATGAAATTATTATTATCCACTTGAGCTTTAGATTTATTTATGGATGTCTGTGAGCTTTAGATTTATTTATGAATGTCTGTGAGCTTTAGATTTATTTATGGATGTCTGCTTGTTCACCGTTTCCGCACACACAAACTGTGACAACACCCATTCCACACAGGTTTGGAGTGATTTGGAAATACGCGAAGTGTATCCATGCTGATTATAAACTTGAAGATTATAGAATTTGTATCATCCATGTTATTATAAATTATGTTATTACGGAATGTCTACTTTAATTAACATCTGCAAAAGCTCCTCACGTCCATTTCTTTCATTACTTTCCAAAGGAATATGTGTGCCCATATTAAACTGAATTCTAAAGCTCATATTTCACTGACAGTTAATGATATTTTAACGTGTTGTGGTTGACAACTTTTTATATAGAAAAGAAGTGAACAAAAGACTGGTGTTGTGTTCCTAGATAGATCTGACTATAAATCTAGTGACAAGTTATATATAACGCATAGATACCAAGTTTCAGCTTATTATCCATTACCCTGATTCAACTATAGCTCCAAAAAGCTACACTTTTTTATTCTACGTACCTGTAAACTTGTCTATTATTTCACAATAAATGCAGCGAACGAACTTGGGCTACTCTCTGCAAATTCATGAAACTCCAAACAATACCACGAACTTCGTTGTTTTCCTCTTGCGCAAGGTATATGTGTGCTGTGTGAGTTTAAGCTTCGTGCTGCTCATATTTTCGGACTGCTCATATTAAACTGACTTCCCCTATGCAAGGATAAAAGTAGAGGACACCATTAATGTATTTACTCTTGTTACGAGCATTTTAATTCAATATAATATGTTTCGTAGTATGTATTCACCACATATCTTGATATTACAGAGGTTCATTCAGTTATATTGAGCCGAATTTAAATGTAAAACTCTTACATAGTAAAGCCGTTTTTCCATCACCAGTTGTGTTCAATCTACAGGCTACCTCAGCTTACTATTGCCCTGAATCGAAGTTTCCATTGCAGGAAACTGCATTACAGCTGGACGATGCGTAATGCATCCCACTCCATTTCACAGGCTTTCCACAGGCGCCGTTTGAGGAGTCTGAAAGCACAATAGCACATTGGGCTGGCATTTGAATTCCTGACAGGAATGTCAAAGAAGGGAATTGCCGTAATTCAGTTTCCTGTTCCATACGGCGATAGAATTCCACCAATGTTTTCGTGTTGTGGCTGGATGCCTTTTCTTGGTACAGTTCAACCTGGTTCACGTCTTCTCCGTACAATGCTGGGACTTCATGCTGGTGCCTTTCAGTCAGGACATACGTCTGGTAGTACCCAGCATTGATTTTGACGTTTCACTCCACTTTTCGGAGACGCAGTTTGACCCTGTACGAAAAATCGGCCATAATCATGAACCCTTTGGGGGAAATTCTCTCTGTATGTAATGTCACGAACTTCACCATAGTCTGAAGTAAATCAACGCTTCATCAGAGGTGAAAACAAACTTGCACCGATCACTTTCGAGATGACAGTTATACAGCCTCCGCAGTTCTTTTTTCGCTCAGCCACACGACACGATGACAAGGTGCGCACCTGTTCTTGCGAATGACCCTATAAACCCTTGTAAAGAACGCGGTTGATTGTCACCTGCGATGTTCAACATTTGCTGGCCATCAGATGCTGTGAGTGGGGATTTTTGAAGGTCGCCATACGCCGAACCACACGCAATTGCGGCGGGGTCCTCTTCACGGGAGGTCGGTTTCTAGCTGCTGGCGTCGGCGTGGTGGGCCCAGTACTCTATGCCGCATATTTTTGTATAATACAATTTGTAGTGGCACGATCTACACGAAAATACGCACTTGACATATTTTTACGATGCACGAATCCGTGAACTTACCGTCGGAGAAGGCAACAATGAACCCCTCCCAAAATCTGTTCATTTTAAGCACCATCAGACTACGCTCGACCACACTGCTCTACAGTGTGACTAACGAGATAATGTGGCTTACCTCGTGGCAATCTCACGGCGCATTGGCGGTACAATTGCACGTTCACTTCGACTCAATATAACTGAACCAACGTCTATATGTACGCACTTTGACATGTTACTTGAGTGTAGATTGTGTTTTGTGTGAATATTTAATACACAAAAATAAAGGTTTTTGTATAGTACTACAAACGTGTACAAATAAGGTTAAAGGTTGAACCAGAGAAGAATTAGATCAAACGTTGTCAGATCATCATCATTTCCGTTTCCAAATCTTCTTGCTATGTAAGAATTTCTTATTATTATTTGTATTATGATGCTTGCAAAACATGACTTCACAAGACTATATTTTGGAGTAAGTAAACTGTTTGCATGGTGGTTAATTTATGTAATATATACACTAAAATGAAACAGTAACATTTCGTCTTTGTAATACCTTCTGTTTCTTTATTTATACATGTACAAATATGTTTATATTTTTTTTAGATATGCAGCAGATTATGGTGCGTTGTGGATGATTTGTGTACAACAATGCTAAAACCGGCTGCACCTGGAACTAATTGTGGGAAACACAAGGTAAATATTGTTCAATACTATAGGACAGTATTAAATACACGATTCAGTACATTATTGCAAAGTATTATTTTTGTTTCTAGACGCGTATCTTGTAAACAGTGTTGCCAGACACAACAAGCAAAATTACACACACCTTCCGTTCAAATTGCACAATTTTACACACAAGTTGTAAGACAGTGCACACAGCATTAAACAATACATAACTACCTATCTATATGTATATTATGTCTAATGACGTACATACCTATAAGTACACTCATGTCCAAAATGATTGTCGCATATCTATAACAGGCTTGTTGAGCGAATATATTTGGATAATGATATCGCAGGGTACATTTAACACTCTTACTATGTGTATAATCGGCAGACATGTATGTGGTAAATTTCATGTCAAAAGATCTGTAAATAAGAACAATATAACGAAAAAACTTTTCTTGTCCATTTAGCAACATTTTGATGTACTCATCCTAATTTTCGTATTTATATTTTTTATATGAAATTTAGCACAAATATACATGTCCCGATTATACACATAGTAACAGTACTAGAAGTGCCTTGCGAGTTTATTATCCAATTATATTCGCTCAACACGACCGTTATAGATATGCGACAATGAGTGTAGATCGACGAGCCACTGTTCAAGGATTCAGCGTTTGAATTATTATTATTATTATTGTTATTATTATTATTATTATTATTATTATTATTATTATTATTGTTGTTGTTGTTGTTGTTGTTGTTGTAAAACCGTCACCCTCCCGCCCATTGTCACGTTTCAACCATGCGCGCCAACTACGTGGGTGCTCCACGGCTCCGTCACCCACATAAATAATCTTATGTGTGCGGCGCACCCACAAGATTTTTAGCTTGAACCCGGGTTTGAACCAGTTTCTCTTCCGTTTAAATCAGTCGTGTTACCGACTGAGCTAGGGCAGCCCCAATTTATCCTTACAGTACCGATATATTTTACTTTCTCACAGTACAGGCCTTTATGACAATGTTCATAAAATATTTTAACTAAAAGTAAATCAATCAAACATTGAGACTTCCCTGAAAACATATAGACCAATATGACCTGCCATTGATATACACCCACATAAATCTTGGAAAGTTTGCGCCATTGCTTTCAACATACTTAATGTTTTTAATTGGACATCGGCCACTCTGTCGTTCATCTGTTTGCAAAATGGCATTTTCTTCACAAGTGGTGAGAAGACAAGACTTCTTACCACCTCCGCCTCATGTTTTGGCCAACATCAAGGGTCAACATTCATTTACATTGCTTGCTTGCACAATGCGTCTTTGCTTGGGGATGTCATGACACCCGCCTCTGAGAAACAAGAAGTGAGGTACCAAGGAAGCAAGATAGGTTTTATCATACTGTAAAGAAAATAACAAGAGATTAACAATAATAACAAATAACTTGTTATTTTATCTGTGGTTTTATTGCATTGGCCTGGAGTCAGGCGTTGGAGCTCGTAGTTTTCAAAAGGCAATTTTCAAAAACAAAAACAAAAAAAAAAAGTGGATATAATGAATATTTGAATGAAAGGAACTTCGTAAAAATCATCAATGAGCAAAATATTTAATTGTGCCAAATTATACACAAAATGCACACAGATTGGCATTACACACAAAATGAACAAACAGGCCAGAATTGCACACATTTTGTGCAATTACACACACATTGGCAACGCTGCTTGTAAACCAGCGCCTTAATAATAACGTTTTCATTGGCTGCACAATATTCTTGAAAATAAAGCGTTCTGAATGCATAATTTCTATCGTATAGGCGAATGATAAAGGTGATGAGTGTCTGTGCCAGCTCACTGAATATGAAGAAGTATTTTCTTTGAACGGTTTTGCGGAGTTTTTTACGGTTTTACTGTTTCTTTTAGATGTATTTAAATATTCCTTACTTGTTAGAAATTAAATTTTGTATGGAAGAAATGTGGTTTTAAATTATATATATATATACATATATATATATATATATATATATATATATATATATATATATATATATATATATATATATATATATATATATATATATATATATATATATAAAGTATTAAGCAACACATTGTTCGCACAATATTTTATTTCCATTAAGATACTACACACCTTAAACTACTACACGCATTTCCCGTCATAATTAAGACATCTACACCAGGAAATGATTTTTTGTATTTCTTTGTTAAAGGATGCCTTCTCTGATGATAGTGAAGTCTACACTGCTTCTTTCCCATCACCGCGCACACAATTTTCCGAAATCCTAAGTCCCTACCACAATTTTGTGAAAGACTGTCTGTGAACATTATGGAACCGTTGAGGAAAACGTTACTGTTAACTGTCTGTCTTTGCCAATTTTTTCTCATCGACAGAACGCACTAAATTCCGTGATTATATATACAGTAGCCCACTCTGCGGCTCATCATGCACACTGTTACGGCTTTCATTGAAATTTCTGACTTAATTAATCACCATTCTAGCACTCATTACGTTTTCCTGATACATCTCACATACTTGATTATGAATGACTGCTTCTGTAACGTTTCTTGCTTCCAGGAAACTAATCACAAATCTCACCTCCACTCGGTAATTCTTCAATGATCTTGAATATTTTTACACACTCTGAACAAGAAGGATACAGACTGTAGTATACTTTCCTCACAGCTGCATTAGATTTGGCAACGGGTGAATAAAGTCATTTCGCATACCCAGAATGCCAAACAACGCCAACAAGAACACATTTTGATACACTACTTTGTTTAAAAACGCGACACTTACTCGTATATAACTTACACGGTAGTATGCGGCTCCATTTTCTTTGTTTCAAAATTTTATTATAGATAAGACAAACTGTTTCTGCGAGTTTTTCTTCAGCTTGAGCACATGGCGACGCCAGAGGTGCCATGATAGCGAGTGCGAAGAGCTCGTTCCATGACATCTCATAAATGTTCTGTAGGATTAAGATCCGGTGAGTTAGGGGGCCAATACATATGCTGTAGCTCAGTGAAATGTTTCTCAAGCCAAACAAGTACAGCCCTGACTTCGTGTCACCATGCATTGTCGTCCTGGAAAATGTCATCTTCGTGTGGTTGGAAGTGTTGCATTGTAGAGTTTACGTAATCCTCTAACATCTGTAGGTACACAACGGATGTCTCACTGTGTTCCATGCACAGTAACGGCCCCAGTCCATGCAACAGAAGAATCTCCAAATCATTCAGCCGTCCCCACTTGCCTGTGCAGTGCGCACCATACACGATTGGTCCATAGCTTCGTGCTGTTGGCGGCACACATACACCCGTCCAAGAGGAGTAGCACGAGCCGTGCTTTATCGGACCAGCACACCCTTTGCCAATCATCCATGGTTCAATTAGCGTGTTCCTGTACCCAAACTCCTAACGACTCGACGGAGTCAGCAATGGCGAGTCGTAAGGAGTGGGTGACGAGTGGGTTGTCTGTTGTGGAACATTATGCGTGCCAGTGTACGCCGTGATTATATATACAGTAGCCCACTCTGCGGCTCATCGTGCACACTATTACGGCTTTCATTGAAATTTCTGACTTAATATGGTGCGTGGAATATGGTTGTTGTGCATCACCATTGTATTGGTCACGTAATTTCGTTTGGCTGTCACGAGTTATTTGACGCGACGCTCGCCCCACGTTTTAAACTTCCGTACTCTCCTGCAGTTCCGTCTCTTGGAGACCGTTACTCCATTTTCTTCCCACTCCTTGTACAATTTTACTACACAGGAATGGACGCATCTGGCAAGTAGTGATGTCTGGGTTATTGATTCACCTATTGTTTGGGTACCCCCAATCATGCCCCTTTGGAATGTGGATAAATCTTGCACATCTCCCACTGTAACAATGTGCTGTCTGTCAACATGTAGCATCAAGTGTGTTCTTTCTCTTCAATACTATCAGTCCCGGTAGTCATGTAATCAGATCGGTTGCTGGCAACATTTTCTTGTGTGGAGGGGTGGTGAGCACTCAATTATAAGAGAATAAACATTTACATTATGTCAGGTCATCTGAAAAGTATTGAGCCTTTTGCACACGAGATGGCATTAGTGTCCCAAATCTCAGGACATATAAGTTACAGCGGGTCAGGTCTAACGTTATTTGAGAGATGTCAGTTAAAGCTAGTAGGTGTGCAAAGTTCCTATAATCAGATTGTGAAGTATAGCTCCATGAAGATGAGTGTGAACTTTCCGCAAACCTGCCCATATTTAAATGCTGTGCAGGCCCGTGGAGAAATTAGTTGTGTTTATGAGCAAAATCCATTATCAAAAGGAACACCTAAAAGATGGTTCAGTAGCTTTCGTTCTGAAAATTTCGATGCCCAAAGTGCTTCTCGCAGTGGGCGACTAATCAGAGCAAAATTGGATGATACTCTGGCAAAACTCAAGCAAGACCGGCATGCAAGCAATCATGACATCGCCAAGGTCCTAAACATCTTTCACCAAACATTCTTAAACCATTTGGAGAAAGCTGGCTACAAAAAAGCTCGATGTTTGAGTGCCGCATGATCTTCCTCAAAAAATTTACTCGATCTAATTTCCGTCTACTGAAACTGAATCGAGCCATTTCCGTAACGATTCACCACAAAGGATGAAAAGTGACAACAATGTGAGAAAAAATCGTGGTCGAAGCGAGGAGACGCTCTGCAGTCTGTTGTTAAGCTCATAGTGACGCCCAGTAAGGTTATGCTGCGTGCTTGATGGGACTGGAAGGGCATCATGCAACACGAGCTGCTGCCGCCGGACAGAACGATAAACTCGCATCTGTACTATCGACAATTAGTAGGAATGCGCCTAGCAATTAAAAGAAAAACGGCCGGAAGCGGTCAACAAAAAGTGTGTCATATACGGTACCACACCGACAACACGAGACTGTATACATCTTTAACGACCAGTCGGAAATAGAGGGAATTTGGCTGGAATGTTTTTATGTATCCACCTTATAGGGTCTACCTGGCATCTTTAGACTATCTTTTTTTTTTTTTTTTTTTTTTACCACCTCTGCTAAACTTCCAGAATGGTGTTAAGTTAGTTTCAACAGATGTTTTTGATAACCATGTGCCAAATTTTTGATCAGAAACCACAGAAGTTCTATAGCGACGTGATTACAATATTATCGGAAAAATTGCGGAAAGTCATCAAACAAAATGGCCCATATATGGTTTCATAACGTTATTTTAAAAGTGCAATAAATGTATTTTGAATTCCGACTTCCAGAGTCTCAATACTTTTTAGACAACCTAATATATATAAATTTCGAAAATGTATTTATTATTATTATTATTATTATTATTATTATTATTATTATTATTATTATTATTATTATTATTATTATTATTATTATTCGATTTTTCTGTAATAGCAGTTAATGGGCCGTGGGCAGTAGTAAAATGTTCACTTCTCTAGTGTGGCATTCTAGGTTCGATCTCAATTCTCTCCGAGTGAGGTTTGTGGTGGACACAATGTGCGTGGGATTTCTCGGTATTCTCCTGTTTCCTCCTACTTTCTTCATTTCACAATTTTGTTAATTCCATCACCAACGTCTCTCTTAGCTTTGGGTAATAAAAAAGGTTAAACCTACCAGTTAGCCCCCATGGACTTTCAAGCAAAATTTTTTCAAGCTATGTGTTCCTTTCAGTTTGCCATAGTCATTGAATGCTCCAAAATATATGACTAGCTATAGAAAGACACATATGTTAATACTATACAACACTGGCGCAAATCCGGGGGGATGAGGGGGACATGTCCCCTCCAATCTTGGAACTGGGTGAGACTGTCCCCCCAATAATCTGATTTGAAATGTGTTTTTGGGCAGAAATGTGATAATTTGTATCCGATTTCCACAAAGGAAAGTGAGATGAAATTGATGCCCCCCCAAAATAAGCCTCAAGTCTGTCGACTACCAAATGTTGAAGATAAGTCTGCTCCCCTGATCCTCCACAGCATTATTTTTCAACTTCATAGATATTTTGAACATCGCTGCTGCTATACAATAATATTTGTTCTCCTAGCTAGCCCAATAAATTTCCCAAACTGTGATAGAGGGAAGAAAAGAGAAATGCTGAGAACATGGGCGGCGATTAGGGGGGGAAAGAGGGGGCAGTTGCCCCCACTTTTTTGAAGTGACGCCCTAATTTATATAATTTCATTTAGAAATGTAAACAGGGTGTCCACACAATTTGGAGAAAAACAACTGACTTTTCCCTGACTTTCCATGGCGAAAGTTTCAGATTTCCCTAACCCGTGAATAACTTAAAAATAAAGAAAAAAGAAAGAAACCCCAGCCTCTACACTCCAAATATTTGACCTTGTTCTCTTCCGCTTCTGTTTCTTTCTTTTTTCAATTTTCTTTCCAAACGAATGTAAATTTACAAACATATGCATTAGGCCGATATTGATTAGGCTTACATATTACACAAGTTACAAACGAAAGTGTGCAGTATACAGAGTACTTAAGATATGGAAAAAATAAACATTATAATACCAATTAGAATATTATAATATTGCCTATAGTAATAAACAGTTCATACATGATTTTACTGATTATTAAAAAAAAAAAAAAACACACACACACACACATTATGTAACACATACTTTTGCTGGTGCAGTTGTTAAATGCAACCCATTTAGAAATTTGTTTTCATCCTTTCTCGCATAGTTTTCTTCTCATTGATCTGAATATCTTTCTTGTTGTCTCCGCAGTTTAATTTTCTTTTCTTCTTTCTCCAACACCTTTAGTTGTTGCTGAATCTTCCGTTTCTCCCTCCTCTTTTCGTCTCCAGCATTTATTTCTCTTTTCTTTTCCAAATACACCTGATATTGTCTCATTGAACTTCTCACTGAATTTGTCATACCTCTTGTAATTATTAATCATGATTATCCACCTATTCTCATCACAAAATCATATATGATCCGTTGAGCTACCAGAGATTCTTCTTGTAAGTTCCCAAGAATGAGAATTTTATTTATTGTGAAACCACTTTCAAAAAATGCGTTACCGTGAAAAAAGATGAAACACAATTTCATAACTGACCATAAGTCAACGAAATTCTTCCCATTTCCTAACACTAAGTAAAAAAAAACTCATCAAGTCCAATAAAATCTCTGTCATTGGCTATGAATTCACTCGAGTGTTCCTTAGTGTCTGAGCTTTCACCGTGAGCTGGAGATACTACTTCTTCGCGTTCGCAGCCACTTGTCTAGATATCCTCTTGGCACCACTCAATTCTTCTAGAACAGCGTCTACCCTTTTGAGCAAATATGCCAGGATGCAGTTAAATGTGTTTCTCGCAGAAAATTGGTTTCAACGACTATATCAGAGAACACTGACTCCCTCAATATCATCATTGAGAACACCAGATTTTGCATCCATTAACAGTAAAGAAATCAGCCCTATTTCATAAATTCAGTAATTGAACAATGGACCTAAATCGATTTTTCCCTGACTTTTCCTGACCAATCTGCCACTTCCCTGACTTCACCTGATACATTTTTACTTCCTGACCTTTCCCTGACTTTCACTTATTTTCCAGAATGTGGACACTGGTAAAGGTTGTGTATGGTCATATTACTGTTTCATAGAAAAAATGGTGCCATATATTTGCCGTTGCCTGAGTACGTATTGGTTATTTGTCTTCGCGTGGAGTTAAGAAAATTACAGGAATTGCGTTTTAATTGCAATTCAAAGCAATTAATATTGTAATTGCATATTTCTTTAAATGTCATAGTATATGCTTGCAGTACTTACTGTATTTCATTTTCTAAGAGTAGAAACATTCCTTTAATGGCATGTGTGAAATTAAAAGTATAAGTTGTTCATTAATCCCCAGTTTCAATATAACTTCTGCAAAACAAGCGTCATTATACATTAATATGATTAATATTGTCCCTTCTATTTATTTGTTTTGCAAATTCATTAAATAATCTAATCACACAATTTTCCAGACAGAATTTTAAGATGTTCATGAGCAAGAACTCAAATCTCTTCTTACACTTTCGTTGTTTAAGAGTGTAAACGGTTAATACCTGCCTGTATTGTTCTTATGAATTTACTTAATAACATAGAAATACGATATGCGGTATTTTAAGTGAAAAAAGGTAGTATCCTATTAGTTATACAACCTTTCATCAAACAGTGTTAGAAACAATCAGGAAATCTAACATTGATATACAATTGTTCAGATCATGTCTTGCCCCCCACTTTTAACGTCCAACCGCCGCCACTGGCTGAAAATATACCACACCGTTTCAGTTCAAAGTAAGTGAAAGTTGTACACTGAATACCAGCCGTTCTCCAATTAAGAATGGAACTCAGATGAATAGCCAATCAATAAGTCCGATAATTTTCAGATGCTCCCAAAATGATTGCTAACATATTACTCTAATGACTCTCTGTTCTGCTGCAGTTACTACTACTCTGCCATCTATTGACCAGAGCGAAAAACGTTGTGCTTGTCACCGAAATATGCTGCCATCTATGCTGTCTAGCAAACTGCGCAGAAGTATAGCCTTTTTTTTTTTTTTTTTAATCACGGTTTTTATGTGTAATTCGTTACAGCTCTTTGCAGAAAGAAAGAAACGCATCATCGAAATTAAATTAACTTAGTGTAGCTACATAGTCCAGTTAAGTAAACACTTCTTTTTTGAACAAAAAACTTTAATTCACTCAAAGAGTTTAATTCATCTTTATGCCTCAGAAAATTGGTGGTAAGAACAACTAAAAAAGGAGAACTAAATGCAGGGTTTACCCAGCAAGTTTTTGCGCATCATTATAGAGTTATTAATGAAATATGAACAAAATCGTTTGAGTCGCTTTGGAGAATAACTCATCTTCAAGAACAAAACTACTCCTTCTGGATTTTTTTTTTTTTCGAGACAAACAAGTTATCCCATATTATCAGGTTATTAATGACAAATTTATTTATTAGATATGAACAAAATCAAAATCGCCTGTGTAGTTTTTGAGAAAATAGTATCGAAAATTCCCACCCAAGAATAAACTAAACCTTTTTGGATTTTTCCTAGAAAATTGACTTATGCTGTACTATAGGGTTGTTAGTAGAACATTGATTTATGAAATATCAATGAAATGTGAAAATAGCAAATTTTAGTTTTCACTTTTTAAGTTTTAAATTAGGTTTCGATACGTTGAACAGTATGGCTTTTAGACGAATGAATATCTGCAAATCGGGGCGAATGAACATACGAACGAACAGATGGACAGACACACAATAATATGTTTTTCGGCATATAGAGGCCGTGAAATGTGTAAATCTACTGAAATCTCGAATTCTACTTTTTTCACGATCATCATACTTTCTTCTTGTCTATTGTAGCTCGAAAGTCTAAGTAGTAAAAATAGAGAAAAATCGATAGGTATAAATATAAGGTCACTCCTAGACAATTATGTTACAGTATAGTAGGTTAATAAAATGCAACTTTGTGCATCCAATTAGGTAAATGAAGTCAACAAAGTTGATGATTAATCAGTATCAATGGCGCAGGTAGAACACTGACTCGGTTCAAGCCTTCCCACCTTTAGTATAGAGATACCGAAATGGATTCTACTTTTATGTAATATGTTCACTTGTGACTCTAATATAGACATGTTACGACTCTTTTATATAGATAATTTGTCACGAAAAGCAAGTTTTAAACAGAAATGTTTAAAAATAACTTGTTTCCCCTAAGCTCTATCATTAGCCGTACTCGAGATCTCAGCAGATTAGGTATGTGCTGTATTCTTAATTTTTTCAACTTTTTTTTTTCGTTACTATAGGTATCAAAATTTACTATCTGCAAGCGCGAATAGAAAGCATTGAGAAAGAAAGTAGAGGTTTAAATTTTATTATTATTTAACTCCGGTTTAGTTGCTTTATTGGCGTACGTAACTTCGGTGTGCATGGTTCCTGGTTTCTATATTCGCTGGGAATACTAAAATTTTATGTCATTGTCTCAGCACCATGAGGTAATTGCGGAGTTATCTAAATTAACAAAATAAGGGCACCTGGGAACTGGTGCATTTTCCACTCATCACCCAGTTGAACCTGAGTCATCTGGCTGGCCATAGTCTTTCATACCTGTAGCGTCAGGAAGTTTAATTTAGTACTTTTTTTTAGCAAATTTCATCAGTATTTCAATATTATGTAACTGAAGAAAACAAAAGAATGTAATTTCTTCCTTACCTGTCTCATCTGCCTTACCTCTGTATAGTATATTGAAATAAAATGCTAAACTTCAACTCATAAGAGCGCATGAAGTACTCTGGCAGACCATATGTCCCACATTTCAGCCTGTGACGTCACATAACGCTTGATGTTTATTTTATTTATTTTATTTTATTTATTTATTTATCACCAGTTACAGTTCAGAGGCCATTTTACACTGGATATCCAACAACAACAATAACAATGAAAAGGATTTGGGAAGGTATCGGCCAGGACCTGTTTAGTAAGTACCATCCCGGTATTTCCCTGGTAGGACTGAGGAAAACCCTGGAAACCCTCAGTCAGGATGGTCGGCAGCGAGATTCGAACCCACGACCTCCCGAAAGCGAAGCCAACGCTCTACCACTTGACATATATATATATATATATATATATATATATATATATATATATATATATATATATATATATATATATATATATATATATATATATATATATATATATATATATATATATATATGTGTGTGTGTGTGTGTGTATATATATAAGCACATTTCTTCGTTACCCTAGTCGTACCCTAGTCTGTTTCTGGCTATGTCACTTATCACTATTGCACTCATTACTTGCATTTAGGAAATTCATAATTATTATAATGTGTAAACACAGTTTAGATTTTTTTCCTTTCATACCTATACTTAATAAAAGAGTAAATGTGTTACTCATCAACATCAAGGCCCTACTACTACTATATCTAGAAACATAAAGTTTGAATAGTATAAACCCTAGTCATGAAAACAAGGGATAAGAAAGGATTTTTAAAGTATATATCCTAAGGGAGGTTAAAAGGGGTTCGAATTTATTTTCCAAGAATGAAGGTAAAACTTAGCATTTGAGCTTAACATTAAAAATATATTAACATGTTTAAACATTTTTGAAAATTCCGCTCTCAAATAGAGAAAAGGGGGCAATTTCAGTTACAAATTTTAAGTCTTTATGTGAAACTGTCGAATGTGAGGATTTACTCAAGTTAGAGATGTGAAATTCGGTATTTAAATTCTTAATTAAAAATAAGAGAATATATATTTCGATAATCCCGCTTCTAATGGAAAAAGAGAACAAATTCTATGATATTCAAATTCCCTATTCTTTAAACAGAAAAACTTTATGTGAGTATTCGTTTAACTTGAGGGTAAGAAGTGTGGTACGTAAACTCCTAACTAGAATTAATTGTAAACGAGTTTCAGCCTTTTCAAAATTTGACTCCTAAAGAGGACAATTTCCAGCATTAAAATTTTCGATTCTATTCAGAAAATGCTTAATGTGAGTATTTACTTAAGTTGGACGCGTGAAATTTGATACATAAACTGTTAATAAAAAATGAGTAAACTTGTGTTGCTGTGTTTCTGACAATTCTGCTTTTAAAAGGGTAAATAGGGACACTATTAAAACACCGAAATTTCCGGTTTTATATTCACTAAACTTTATTATTCCCGTGTGAAGAATGTACATTTCTATTACAAGAATTCATCATTTACTTTAGTAAACATGTTTAAATAAAACACCTAATAGTCGAACTCCACTTGGGAAGGAGGAGAAAGAAAGTCACCCCCCATTTGCTCCTCACGTAGGTACACTCCTGACTGCATAATTAACATTCAGCAAAAGCATAGATCCTTAATGGAGAGTTAAAGTAATCCACTTAACTGCAAATGTGAGTAAGCATAATTTTAAAAGTAATTTCACATAGATATCTTGGCCTCATTTCCGCGAAGTTACTACTTTCCTCTTTATTTACTGTGCAACAGTTCATAAGTTTTACACCTATATCCTAATGATTCAAAAATACGTATATCAGTCAAGGTATTAATTTGAATTTATATTATCTTGAGTGTTGTCAGTTAATTGTATATTTATTAATAGCACTTGATTTAAAGCAGTGTTTCTCATTAAAGTGTTTTACAGGCCGAGACTAGTAGCGTGGTCTTGTAACCCAGCTTCATTGAAGGCGAGATCAGTGTGGTGGGGAACGGCATCAAACTTCAATCGTGGTTTGCAATCAAAATTAATAGTAGGTCCTGTCTTCGATGACACACGTCACAGAGATTTTGGTTCCGCTTCTCACACCCGATCTGACCTTGTGACTCAAACAAACCGGTGACTCGGACAAACCCGCAGACTCGGACAAACCCGTCAACTCACACAGAAACGATGACCTGGAGCAGTTAAAATTTCAGCTCTATAATAATAATGTAAAAATTTACAGTGCATTAATAATGTCCAGTATGTGGGCTCGAATATTTATGTGTTTGTGATTACCTGGTGTGATTTTTTTAAGGAAAGTACAAAATATCTTGAATATTTCAAATACAATCCATGTGTATTTGTCTTCTCACTCAAAAATAATAAAAAAGTTTTGAACACACTGTACGAAAAGATTTAACAAAATAGTTTGGACTCAACGATATCTCTTATACAAGTATTCTACTCAACAAGTTTCATAGGTTCGCTTGATTAAATTTTGACAGTCCCTCATGAGAGATAAAAAAAAAACAGAACTTTTTTCTGCTATTTACACAATTTATAGACCCTGTAGTTATCTTTCAGCGGAATGCTTTGATACATACAAGAGAAGATTTAATGAGACAAGAAAGGCAGAGAGAGAGAGAGAGAAAGAAAGAGAGAGAGAGAGAGAGAGAGAGAGAGAGGATTCTATGTTAGAATTACATTAGCAGCCTCATGTAGGGCCTACAGCGTACTCCCCATGTATATATGATGTTTTGTCTGTCGAGTCACGGGTCACGGGTCAACTACCTCAAGTGAATCCGAAAATTTGTGAACGTGAATTACATCAACGTGAATGTTAAAGACTCATTTTTTCTTTTTCTATTGTTTTCTTTTTTGCTTTGCTTTGAAAATTCGTATCTTAAGCTTTTGAGAGAGCGATAATAACATATTAACATTTGTAGTTTAACTAGGAATAAGTAATTTCTATTTTCTGACACATTGCTATACTCTATCTGAATCAATGCCATTTTTCTGAAGGTTAAGAAGGATTAAATTTCCTCTAGAGAGATATAATGACGCCACCGATCATTTCATTCATTAGTTGGTTAGCTGGTTGGAGTTTAGTGTCACTTTTCAGCATCGAGGCTAGGTAAGACATGGATTTACAGTTTAAGGTAGAATGCTAACTACCGCAATACGTTCAAATTACAAGGTCCCCCCCACCGGGAATCAAATCCGAGACTCCTTGCGCCAAAGGCACGCAGGCTAGAAACAAGACCAATAGCACTTCATTCGTATCCCCTTACGTTATAATATGACTAGTTAATTAATATAATATATATAATACAGTAGATGGATGGGCAATTCCAGCCAGCTGAAGATACATTTTACAAAACCTTTTAAATACATATGTTCAGGTATAATAAATTATAGTTTGGTTTGATAGACAACTACTTTATAGTGCCAATATATTTACTAATCAGCAAAATATGTCAAGAACTTTAATTAGAAATAAGAACTAATTGCAGATAGAATGTTTGATAATAATTGACACAAATATCTCATAATACACCACGAGATATATATACAGTGGTACCTTATGTATAATTGTTTAAGAAACTATATAGTGAGCGAATGGAGGGCAGAAGTACGTTCGTTTGACGTATGCGTGTTAATAAATATTGAATTAGAGAGCGAACAAGTGCCAATTTGTTAGAAGGATGTTCACACACACGTAACATATGTAAAAGTTGTGGAAAATTTGTCTGACTTGTTAGTATGTCGAGTGGTTGCTGTTTGGATATGGAAACTGATGTTTCTTCTCATTCAAAAACTACCTAAGTGGCAATCTCACTCTCTCAGTGAACAAAGAGTATACCATGTATACTAATTTATCCGCCCAATTCCATTATTGCTAACATTATGTTCTCATTAAATAGTAAACGTATGCTGTCTGAATCTTTTGTGATACGTAATTACATGCTGCAAAGACAACAAATATTAAATGAACTAAGTTATTAAAGTATGTTTAAAGAAAAAATAACTTTTTTGTTTATCAGTACATACTGTCGTAATGTAAAAGTACTAATATTGCTAGTAGTAATAATAATAAGTACGATATTGTACGATATTGCCCAAACCACAACATCGGTGTCAACTGTTCTTTTACATATGTCATGTTTACCATGAAGTACAGCATCCTGAACGTGCAAAATAATGCGGGTATCGGCTTCTTCGTGGTTGCAAACTTCAAGAGCTTTCGCGAAGGCAAGAGCGATTTGTTATAACTCCTCAACCATGAGTAGATACTACTTCAATGTCTGAAAAGTGCTCCGAAGTTACTATTTCTTCTCCTAGGGACGGAAATAGTTCAGATTTATTTTCGGAATTTTTAAGGAAGTTTTGCCAGTTCCTTGGCAATGATCCACTTGCCCGTACCTGGTTTTGGCAATATCATACTATTTCGAGTTGAAACGTCGAGGTCTTAACGGTTGTTCATAAAATTTGGTAGTGGAAAACATGCTAGAATCTTCTATGTCCATGTTATTGCTGAACAACTTGGAGAACGAAAATCAGTTGCACTTCACGGTTTCCACGCTTTCAGTGGATGCGACAGTGTTTCGTTTTTTTTTCTTCTTTCTTTTTCGAACGTGGAAAAGTAACCATGTGGAAGCGATGGAATTAATTTCCTGAAGTATTGGAAGCATTTCAGTTTCTGTCTCAAGATATAATCACAGACAATATATTTGATCTACTTCAAGGATATACCATGCTTTGCTATGCTCAGACGAGTGACTTAATGACTGTAAACGAGGCTCGAAAGCAACAACTTACTTCCTTCAACAGAACGATTTTCAACATTCCCCCAACAGCTGATGCTTAGAAGCAGCATATTTTAAGGGCATTTTACCAAAGTGCTCAATATGGGAACAAGCCACAATGAACATCATTAATACTCCACCACTACAAGATTGGGGATGGATTTTACAAGATGGGAAACCAACACCAAAATGGTTAACTCAACCGGAAATTTCTAAGGCAGTAAGAGAACTGATTAAATGCAGCTGTAAGAAAGGATGCCAGCAAAATGCTTACAAGTGCGAAAGGAAAGGATTGTTGTGTACGCTTATGTGCAAAAATTGTGCAGGAGTTTTCTCCTGAAGTGACTTAATGCTTTGAAACTTCCGTTATTCACTTTTTTAAAAAGTCTCATATAATACAATTTCTAATCATAATATTTCAAAAGAGTTTTCTACTAATATAAGGGTTGTTCACCGTACATTGCAACTGTAGACAAATCAGTGTAGCATGAGACTAAACGAGGAACTATATTCTGCTAGTCTGATATTTTTGGGAGATTCATTTTCTTTAATTTGACTCAAGAAATAAGTATTTATCGTAATTTCTTGAGAACGTAATTACACGTTAGTGTGAAATTAAATATTCTAAAGCACAACACCATGTAATACATAAAATCGACTAGCTCCCTTTATTTTGAAGATAGAGCAAAGATATTGACGTCGTTTGAAAGGCTAGATTATGCTCTATCATGTTTACTTCTACGTAAATGTACAAATCTGATAGTTTCATAGTTATTTGCCATTATAGCAATATTCAGTAACGAGTACAACTAAAATTTACTGATAACAGTGGCTATATTTAAATATGGTGGCCGTACAAATAACATGTATTAAGTTTAAATTTCTAACTCTTTCTTTACCTTTAATTTGACGCAAGAAGGGGGTTTCTAGGACAGTTCTATGAGGAGATATTATTATTTAAGTAAAGATCTGTGCCTTCGCGTAGACGCCATATTGATTTCCAAGATGGCGACCAAACAAGAACGAATTTCGAATGTCTCCATATCTTAAAATGTTCCCCATGCCTTATTCTACAAGTGTGCAAAGTTTCATAATTATTTCACTAAATGCAGTTTTTTATGACTAAGCCGCGCTACTAAAATGCATTTTTCTTTTTCTGAACCGGCGCAATTACTGTGGAACCATTACAAACGTGATGAACATTGTGCCTAAAGTTCTCTGATTTATTCGAAACATTTGCCTTCACAAAACATATTTAGGATAATAGTAATCTGGAATCGCTGATTCTTTCTTTAAGCACATTAATTTTACATGAAATTTTCCTCGACAAATGGAATACCTAAATTTTCTTTCGAATATTATGAAATATCATTATTCCATATGGTCACTCACGCTTTCTTGAAAATGAAAGAGTTTTACTTCCACTACAAAATGCTTTGCATTAAGACTGTCTGAAGTATTCCTTTCATTACAAAACATTACGTTGAAGAATGCTCCTACGTTTTATTAGTTTCTTATAGGATACTATAGCCTTTAAACATTTTCATTTACCTTCAAAATTATGATGAATCTATCTTTCGCTTATAAGGTCAATACATTGCACAGTATGGTAGCGTTATTAAAATTGACTGTCGACCACATATGTACATGAAGAAGTATATATTTTTGCTTTTCGCTTGGAGGCAGCAGAACACATATATATATAAACAAAAACATCTCAAAGTACTCTCCTATTTTATAAAACACCTCCTATGCAACAAATACGTGTTCAGGATTATTTTAGGAAGAGAGGAGGACATAACCACGAGTATTCACTTGATTAGGATTTTCTTCTATCATTTAAAACAACGTATAGGTTAGAATACAGAGGAATCCAAGGAAAGTGAACGTCTGTTGTTTTCTTTTTAGGATCGAATATTAGTTCCAATAAAATAATTAATACTTATATTTTTCTTGTTAGTGGTGCTTAGACAAGCAATGTGTTGAGATCAGAGATCAACCAGAAGCTATCAATGGAGAATGGGGCGAGTGGGGACCTTGGAGTGAGTGCTCAAGGACCTGCGGTGCTGGAGTTTCCATCGCTGAGCGTCAGTGTGACCATCCTGCTCCAGCACATGGCGGGAAATACTGCATTGGAGAAAGACGTCGCTATCAAGTTTGTAATGTGCAGGTAAATAATTCTATTTTATTTTAACAGTTTATGTATGCTTACATTATTTTAGAAAGTTTAAATTCTAATCAGAACTCATTAACGAAGAGCAAATGCTTACAGATAGCACAGTTTCTTCATGGAATTACGTAGGACTACCAACTACAGAAATATTGCTGAAATAGTGTTTGCATTTTCAATGACATTGTATCGGACAGAAAATGTGCATTTACAGGAGCTTTTGTTTAAATATCACTTATTAGATAGAATTAGATAGATAGAGCACGAAGTACGCAAGTTTGCTACTTTGTGTGCCTCTGACAGATAAAGCCACCAATGTGAAAGGAAAGAGTAGAGTGTGTAGTTGATGTCCCTTGCTTTTGTATCTCTCTTAGTTTAATGAAACGTAAATATATGGTTGATGGTAATGCATAACTACATTAACATCGCAGTTGTCACTGACAACAGTAAACCTAACTGGAATTCTCTATTTATCATTCGCCGTCTAGAGGAAGTGTTTTGTTATATTTGTCACATGTTTCGTGTCAATTATTGAAATATTTCCTAACTAATTCATGCAACACATAATACACAGACATACGTGGCTTGGCAAGTTTCTTCTTTCTAGGTTAGAAATTTATATATATAGCTGTGTCTATTTATCTATCCACTAACTATATATCCGCGCCACTGTATATACATATATGTTAATGTTCATCTTGAAGCATTGGAAATCATTGATTTTACAGAAACGAAGCTCGGAACATGCTTCTTTTTTCTGGTGGGATGAAATTCAAGCTTCGTTTACTCTATAAAAGAATTTGTGTCCTTTTTTTGTTCCTTTTACTGTTCTGAATTGGTAAATATAATTTCATGAAAGTTTTAAAATTTGCTTCAGCTGAAGGATTAATTCGTAGAAATGAGACTTTAGTACGAAGAAGTGCTTTGGTACAAATCTTGTGCTTTCTGCTTTTGTATAATGTGTATTCAATATTTATAGAAATAGTATCACTTTAAAGGAGGGGCAATATGTAGTGCAGAACTATTGAAAGTCTTTTGAAAGAAATAAGAGATTTTGGCCCGAATGAAATTACTTATAACATTTAGTAACACTCCTGCATAAAGACTGTAAAAACATTTTGTTAATATTAGTTATTTAGTAATACATTAATACGGCTTATATGAGTTTGTCCAGTGACTATAACTGAACTGTATATGAATGTAGTTAACACTGATTGATAAGTAACCAGAGGAGTAGCTAGGTTAATGTTATCTGTTAAAAAGACCATGTTTTTATCTGAGGATTCACATTTTTAGAGCTCTTGACCAGCATTACAAACTTTAGGCTCTGCAAAACCTAGTGGAGTGCCATCATCGATAATTTCAATAGATTTCAGAAGGAGCATCCTCCTTGCTAGATATAATGTGCAATCTTTGAAGAAGGGAAAGATTTCAAATAAAGGCGTTTTTAAACCTATGTGCACATACTGTAACAAAAGTTTTATTAAGACTCTAAAAATACATTTGAGAATAAACGAATGAGACACTTTTATATGTATAAAACTGGTAAACACTGTTTGGGTTTTAAAGGTTTTTCTGTCCTTTACAGCAGCGAGGCTAGCTTAACGTAAGATCTTAACTAGTACACTTCCACCAGGATTGAACCAGGGTTCTCTGTGCCGAAGACAAATACATTAAACATTTCCCAGGTGAAAGTAAGCATTGTTCGTCAATGACCCACAACGTATTTGTAAGTAAACAGCTTGAGTTACCACTCTTGGAAAGAGCTAGGAATTTTAAAGAGAACTCACAGTCCAGATGTTACATAAATCCAGTTTACGTTGCTAAAATCGTTATAGGAAGAAGAATATAACCGTATACATGCCTTCTTTCCATCTTTTTCAATTATATTCATGCTTTTGGTTTTTCACACTCTATTCTTGATTAGACACACACGTTTAGTAATTGTAAACAGTAACTTACGTTTCTTCTTGAATTAATACTTCAAGTAATACTATCTTTGTGAAAACCAACCTGATTAGTTCGGAAACCGTCTCAAACGCGATAAAATCATTTTACACTTAGTTATTCTGTAAGTGTGATGAACACATTCTAACGCTCGATTCAAAAATTGCTCTAGGTGAATTTCTCTCTGAATGGAAGGAGTATATTATCATAACAGAAATTCATTGACGAGGTTGCTTTAGTCAAGACATGTAGTGCGGGAGAGATTGAACACCAGACGGAACTAATCACTCGAGGACATAAATTTGGTTACCTATGCACCTGCAAAACAACTATATTTTAGCAGTTTCAGTAGCAAAGTATTGTATCAATTCCTGTGGCGCAGTCCGTACAAGCATAGTGCTTCTCAAGTATTAGATAGGTTAAAATTCAGATTATATCGTATCCCGTTATCCTGTTACTTCGAAATATACATTCTCTTGACGGTTTGGACAAGATTCTGTATGGTTTGAACTCCATGGTTAACCTGTAGCCATACCTCTTATTTGACGTTGCTGTTGAGAAATGAAATTCTTTGCCAAACAACTGACATTGAAGAAAATAATGTCCTTTGCTATTCATCATTTACTCGGATACTAATATTACAGCATATAATTTTCGTTTTCTTTTCAGCCTTGTGTGGATGGTTCTCCCAGCTTCAGAGCAATTCAGTGTTCTGCATATGATGACAAAGATTTTCACGGGCAAAAGTACACATGGCTTCCTTATTATGACAAAAGTAAGTACATAAATTACTATTATGGTAAAATATACGAGAGAAGTAATAATGCTTAACAGTATTTTTCTCTTGTACTCAGGTGTAACTTTTATAATATTTTTTGAGATTAGACACCTAGCCGGAGTTACGCATACACGAAGCATGAAGCTGTCTACAGCCGAAAAATGTTCAAAAAGTGTTATCCTTTTCATGATGATTGTTTATTTTATAATATATTGGTAGGTTCTTTATATGTTTGATCTGTTGTTGTATACATGTGCGACAAAACAAAGTTTTTATAGTTTGTCGCGTGAATATTAAACTATTTTCAATGACTAAAACTTCTCGAAAGGGATGTTAAGTCAAATTTCCCAATGTTGAAGTAAATATTTCATCTGGACGATGAAGATTGAATGTGTATTCCAAGTACTACTACAATAAAAATCGATATGTCCAAAGAGCACGAGTTCGAGGAAGATTTACGACGCTGATTTATTTCCTTATTTAACAGCGAAGTGTGAAGGACGAGAGAATTAGTAAGTTCAGATCTTAACCACTATTTAGTTTTGCTCGTTGCATTACAATAAGACAGGATCTATCTCTTTGTGGATTTGGGATCCAACTTCTTTTATCATCAGCAAGACTCTATATAAGACGTAGATGCTGCGGTGCTAAACCTGATTTTTCCTCCTCCTAAGCTTCCAAATAATGTCACGCGCTACAGAATGTAGTAACTATTTTATGTTGAGACTCAGAAAATACACGTATAAAAATACATGGGATGTATGTCCTAGTTGGGAATTGTCTAGTTGGGTACGAAAATTTTATCTTGATTTAAATTTAGAGTGTAAAATTACTAGCCCGTTTTCTAATTCAATATTCACAAATTTACATGTCCAATCATTTTATTAAAGACTTCAATTACCTTTAAACGTTTATGATTTTTACTATTTTTTATTACTCAGATTGCATTACTAAGACCTTTACTTCAAGAGACAACATTGTACACACACGAACAAAAGTGCATTCACACTTCCAATTTTCATATCCTGCAACGTTAGACAACCAACAATACTCTTACGCTTGGTTGGTTCAGAACTACGTAAAGCGTTCTACAAGTGAACTAGTTTGTTCCAAACATATCAGTATAGCAAACTTAAAAATAGAAAAATATCCATGCCTCCCGAACGAATAAAAAATTGGGTAGAGGATACCATTTAGTATCTATACAGCGATTGATATCATGAGAAAGTCACGAAGAAATCTTATTTAACCTTAGAAATACCAAGAAAAATCAATGTTGGTCAAACATTAATTTTATTTCACAGGTTACACTATTTTGTAAAATGGCTGAATGTTTTACATTATTCGTTTCAACGTTACCTTCAATTTCGTTAGTTCTCAGTTTTAATATCTTTACTAAAACTTAATGAAAAAATATCAGGTCGAGGTGTTTTGACTCCCATCTTTGTTTTGCTAAGATATTTTTATCAGCAAAACCGTATTTTTTTTATAAATGTATTATTATTATTATTATTATTATTTTCATTTACACATTAAAGCTAAGAAGAATATTTTCTGGAGTTATATTACTGCTTTCCACTGTGTTCAGGAAATGAAAGAAAAAAGAAAAAAAGAAAGACAATCTAAGAAAGTAAACACAAGATATGCAGTGTGTCTCAGTTCAATGTTTTAAATATAATAAATAGTCATATTTAGTGTCCACGTAAGATGAGTTTGTGTAATTTAATCCACAATTATTAATACAAGCAAGTTTTTATTATAAATATATACGATATCAAAAGAAAACGAGTGCTCTCTTGTAATACGCTATAATACTCGTATACCATTCACTATCCCTAAGTAATCGAGAACTGTAATTTCGTAAAGAAGAATAAACAAAAATGAACTAAAAGATAATCAAATATAAATATCGAATAATGTTTCGGATAATACTTCAATTGGAGATATCTCCACTCTCTCTTGCTCTCGGTTAATATGTGCGTGACTCTTGTATCTCATCTCTAGATGGAGAACTTTGAGCAAAGAGAATTCATCATACACCTTACAAGAACAAATTAAATTTAAAAGTATTAAACTCACTTATAGTAGATTTGACCCCAGGATTTCCCAAGACCCCAGGATTTCTAAGCTCGTGCCAATAAAACCTCGGCTATTCTTTCACTACTGCTAAAATCTCTTTAACTTGAGAGCTGTACCATAAAATGCTGGTCGGATGGAGAAAGAACGGAAACAAAAGTTTGAATTTAAAAAAGAAATAAACACAGAAACTTTTGGTTTGCCGAATGAAGACTTAAATAGACAAGTCTCGGTTCGGCGGAGTTTTTGATACTCTCTAGAACGGCGGGAGTGGGTCAAAAATGACCCATTCCATTTCTATTAATTATTTGTATTCTAAACCACTAATATTTATTGTATAATAAAGTATGACTTTCAATCAATAAAACAAAAAAAAACTTCTTTGAACTCTAGCTTAATATTTATTGATCAATGTGTTTTTTGCCAATAATATAAATTTAAAAAAACATGCTATTTTTTGTGAATATAATATTGTTAGAATGATATTATTAAATGTATTATATACAATGTCAGTTTATTATATAGTAATGTTATATATCATTCTAATTCCTAGATAGTTATTATTCTTAGATAATTTGTTCAAGCCCATTGGCCTAATTGAACTAAACTAAATAAATCTACACACATCTAAACTTGCGGTCTTACACAGAACAAAGTTCAGTCACTCCTCTACAAGGAGAAGGGTCATACAAAAACATTGTTCACACATAAAAACGTGACGTATTACACAAAAAATATTTTACTAATATGATTGTATTAAGCATCTATGCATTTCTATAACTTTCCTCTCCCTATTTAGAATTTGTGGAAACCCATAAATTGACATAACCTAAAATAGCATACACAGTCGTAAACTTGCAGTAGTTCAAACCAGAAAAATTCAGTATAGAGTGATTGTTTTCTAAATAAGATATGATATGTTCTAATCGTGAAAGCTCTGACATAAATAGAATGGTAAACTACCTGTTCTTTCGAACAACTCCTTTAGAAATTCTACTTCTTTTGTTGAAATATAATTTATCCAAACATACGAGAAAGTAAGTTGTCTCCCATTTAGACCTCTAAACTTTTTGGTTTCAGTAGCTTTGAAATTTCTGGTTACGCCACAGGCTAGTAGTCTAAGAATTCTTGGCAGCGCCGGAAATCGAACTCGGGATCCCTCAATCCGTAGTCAGCCACATTCACCACTAGACCAGCGGGGCGGTCATATAGTGGCGATCACAGTGAGAGCTTTGGCTTTCCTCTCCCAACCCGCCTGGTATATAGGAACATTATCCCAACCCGTCTGGTCATCGTGGGAGCAGTAGACCAAGTCCTCCCTCCGGGGAGAGGCCTCATCCAATAGTGGATCGAATATGGCTGTGGTTTATTTATTATTATTTATTTATGCTATAAACGTCTTCACATGAAACATTTCAACACAGTGATACCAACAAAAAGAAAACACACACACCAGCTATATATTTTCACAATAGCATGCAAATTGCAAATTTGTTGTTGAAATGATTGAAATTATTATGAATATTTTGTTACGATGTAAGACATATAATTTGTGTTCAATAATAATAATAATAATAATAATAATAATAATAATAATAATAATAATAATAATAATAATTATTATTATTATTATTATTATTATTATTATTATTATTATTATTGTTATTATTATTATTATTATTATAGTATTACCTATTTTACGACGCTTATTTGCAGAACTATGATTTTCGGTGCTTATCTCTTTCTCTTCCGTAATTCATCCGAATCATCATATTCGTTGTTACTCGGCAGGTACTCTTCATCTGAAGAAATAACGCATTCAGCGTCAGACTCGGCCTCACTTATGTCATTGAATTTTGCAAGTATTTCATCCGGTATCAACAGTTTCTTGCTCAAGATGAGTGTTTGAAATAGCACATCAGTTCGAAAATAATGGGATTCTCCTAATCAACACACTCTCTAAAGCATTACTAACTTCAATTAGACTGACAAAATTGCTGAGAAGCTGGTCTTGAACATGAGATGGAATGGGAGAGTATTATGAGAAAGAACGGTCGCAAGATAAAGACGCTAGCCAGCAGTGTTGCTACAATGCAACAAAATCCCACTAACAAAAGAGTTGGGTCAAAATTGACCCAAGCCGCCGTTCTAGTATAATTGTTTGGTATTCCAAAAGGCAAAGTGTGGATAAGAGTGATACTTAGTACAAATATTTCTTCAAGAGAACGAGTAAAAGTCACAATAATTCGATCCGATTCGTAAGAAAATAGAAAAGTTGTTAGAACGTAAAGTTCGAAATGGGTCAAAAATGACCCAGCCGCCGTTCTAGTGTTAGCACAACCCTTTTGAAGAAATTTTGAGTGTGACAATATTTCTTTTCTACCATTGAAACCTGTGTGTCTTGGTAGGTATTCAATTAATTACGCTGAAATCTAAAAGAAGCATCTTGTGCGGTAAAATAATACATTACTATCTGTCAAAAAGATTGTTGTCGCTGGTTTACATTGCTAAACGTTTTCTGGAATCGATGTTGTGAACAATCAGCCCATACAATATGCATCCACTTCGTAATTAAATTATGTTTTACAAAGGTATTCAAGTAGCAAAGATGAATAAAATAGTTATTTCCATTAATTTTACTGATGCAGTTCACACAACCTGTAAAAAGGTAAAAAATCAGAACTAATCTTCGGAGCTTAGCGCTAATGTTAATACAACAAAAGTATTTCAACCAGTCCTATATATTAAGTTTGTTACAGAAACTTCTGTTGGGAATGGGTGAATGGACGTCGTACCTGGCCTCTAAAGTAGTCCTTACGTGCCTCGGTTTGGAATATCTGCCACGCCTATTAAAAAAGAATCACAAAATAGGTTTATGGACTAATTGTTTAGTGGCGAACATAAGTCCTTGACCAAGTAATGCAGAGTGTGACAATTAAATCTGTCATATCTGTAGTTTGGTGTAGAGAAGAAAGAAAATTGTAAACCGTACGTTTAAGAACAACTCAAGTTAATAATATATACTGTGAGAAGGATTATTGAATTGAAATACGAAAGACGTTTTCAAACTAAGGAAAATAACGTAGAACTTTATAAGTGGAGGCAAAGAAATCTACCGTAAACACACTAAAGACGAATTACTTATCGCGTAGTGATCGTGGTCCAGTGGTCTGAAGGTCCGCGAATCGGATCCA
Organism: Thermobia domestica; assembly: GCF_964235325.1. Classification (NCBI taxonomy): domain Eukaryota; kingdom Metazoa; phylum Arthropoda; class Insecta; order Zygentoma; family Lepismatidae; genus Thermobia; species Thermobia domestica. The sequence continues at coordinate 117,286,322 of NC_137465.1, forward strand.
GAGTGGGTGAGTTTTTTACTTTATTTTACTTAGAGTTTCTGATGGCGATTGATCGGCGATGACAGACGTTTTATTATCTTCAGATATTTAAATACTTGGATGTTTCAACACTTGATCTATCAAATCTTAAGGAATAATAATAGTAATAATAATATAATAATAATAATTATCTCGTGGAAGATTAAAATTTAGGAGCTTATTACCTCTCAGATCATACCATTACAAGCATAAACGTGATATTTGGCAAGAATATTGCGGTTTTTTTTGTGTTGCCCACAAGAAGAGGAATTTCTCATCTCGTTTCTAAAACAAAACAGACAAAATCGAGACGAGACTTAACATTTTACGTTCGAGACGGGACAAGGCTAAATTTAAATTTTCGTCTCGCTTTGGAGATGAAAATCGAGACGAGACGAAAAGTACGTCAACACTTCATGTTTTATCTCGATTCTTGAAATAGTGTGTCGATTCTTTAGGTAACAATTGCTCTGGAGGCTGAAGCAGTTGGAGTTAGGTTGCAGACGCGATTAGAAAGATATCCAGTTATTATTTAGTTCCATGTAATCGTCGTCTTGAGGGAAAGGATTGACATATTTCAACATTTTACGATTATATAGTAAGAATATATTTATGTTGATATTTAATTAAGTAGCCTCATAACAAGATATGAGTGCAACATTCATATTTAAATATCCCATAGAAAATAAGTGATATTTTCTTTTCCCTTATCTTCATTCAAATCTGAAAGTTTATAATTCGTATTACCATTACGATAAGGAGTAAGGAAAAAATAAATTGGTAAGAACTCTCAGCCCCTGCTAATATTGCGAAAGTAGAGATTGAGATAACTAAGTAGCTGGACCGGGAGGAAATGAAGAGTTTGCGACAAGCATTACGTATTTCTCTAACAATGTTGTTAGATATACGCATAACTTATATAATTCAAACATGAATAGATATTTAACTTTGGTTAAACAAAAGTAGCAGTCTGTCATGTATTTTTCGGTTCCCTCCACAATTATGGTACAGCAACTGGCATAGATGAGTGGGTTTCCTGCAACCAGCCTCTTAAAAGCGGAAGCAACGTGAGCAACAGTTCTGTGGTGCCTAACACTTACCTTCACCTATCTTTAACTCAAAATATAACTGTATGCCGTTTTGACGAGCTGTTAAATGGGATGTCGTTGGGACTTGGTCGTACACTCACCACACACATAGTAGAAACTGTTTGGTAAAATAACACACTTTCTAGACATCTCTAAACACAAGAAACATGCATCCACATGTAAACAATAGTTTCCAGGTCGAGAATATTGACCTTGATACGTTACAGGCATATACACTGCGTGATTTCACTAGCATCTGACTGACGCAAATCACTGTAATTTCACCACACTTTTACCAGGAGACTATCTGGTACTTCTCCCTCCACGCAATGCCACTAACAAACACTGTAGTATACTTTGAACGCGTATTATGTTCTCACCCGGATGATAAGCGCCGCGCTGTACAAAACAAAACAAAAAAAACATACAGTTTACGATAACAAACTTGCGTTTGCAGAGAAAAGTTTTCAATATCATCATCAAGATACTGAACTTCATAGGAACCACATGTGTTTGTTTCGCGGCAATTTTCATTGTCGCACAGAGTAATTACAAGGGATAGATATAGTTCTTACCTGGTTTTATGCACAGAAGAAGCCTGTTACGTTCCATCAAGGTAATCGCCTTCCATGTGTATTGCGGCCCATACACGTAAACACATGCCTGAAGAAACAACCCGACTTGCATGAAAAATGATAAAACCACAGGCAAGTTGATCGTGTGTGGCCTCGTTCATTCATGTTGAAAGTTTTCAAAATCTTCTGAAAACATGCTTGATGTTTTTGCCGTTCTGCATGCATGTTTACCGTGTATGGGCTCGTTCATGCAAGGTGGCTGTTTTATATTTAGGTCCGTCAATCACGACAGCGGAAGAAATCACGTGACTCTCCTCCGTCGCATGCCACGGTCGTTCAAGATGGGTGATCTTCGTTATTCCTGGAGCATCAAAACATATATATATATATATATATATATATATATATATATATATATACAGAGAGAGAGAGAGAGAGAGAGATGCGTTACATGACAAGGGATTCTGTGCATGCATTTATTCAGGTATACAAAGAAGTACCATGTTTTTGGAAGGTAAAATAAAAATTAAAAAAACTACAGTGTGGGGAATGACATAAAGAATTCTACATTTGAAAATCTAGAAAAGCTGAGAAAATTTCAACCTCACTCCACACTTGATAGTTCGCTCCAACTACAGAAGGGAGCACAAAGTGAGAAAAAGGAAATTAAGTGGTTCTGCCGCTCATGAAGTTTACATGCCAAAGTTATGGTACTACAGGGGTGTAGCCAGCAGGTTTATCTAGGGGGGTCGTTTTGAGGGGAGAGAGCTACAATGTACAAAACTCCAAAAAAATGTGTTACAGCTAGAGATTTTGAGGGCTGAAAAAACGGATTTTTTTGTTTCCGTCCGAAAATCTAAACTGTTTTTTTAAGCTTTTATCTTCAAAAATATTATGTACCAGGTAGTTTTTATTATACTTAACCAAGAACTACTGCCCCGAAGCAAACGTTATACCTTTGTGCAAAACTATTTCAATCCAAGTCCTTGTACACAGAACCTATCTACATAAGACTGATTTTTTTTAAAAAATTTCATTTAATCTTTAAAATTTCCTGACAAAAATATTTATTTATTATTCGTGACTAAAAAACATTATAATTATTTTATTAACAGCTATATATCACTTCCTGTTTTACACCAAGTGGAAAAAAAGCGAATAAAATTCAAACTGAAAACTGAATTTAAACGTTGTTTTTCACCATATTTTCCAACTGATAAAAAAATGTGTTTTTTAAAACACTCAGTTTACGGCGATAGTTTGTAGCAGTATTTATAGTACCTTGTTGAAACGTTTGTCTTCAAACTGTCAAATATAAAACAGGGGCGGATCCAGGACGGACTTCTGGGGGTCGGTGGGTTATAATACTGCTACTTGGAGCTATCTTTAAGAGCTCCAAACTCTGGGATGGGTTTTATTTATATATAAAATAAGAAATCTTCATCTTCTGGGGGTTATCGCCCCTCTGGATCCGCCTCTTATATAAAATCACAGTAAATCGTGTAATCTGCTGTTACAAATAGGTATATATATTTCGAAGTCCATTTGTTTGTTATGAGTTTATATTGACACAAATCTAAAGAAAAATTACACAAAATATTATAATTTGTGTGGAATAATTTAGTTTCATTATCTAAACCATTTCCATCCAATTTGGACATGTTGGCGTGGGAGATCCGGATTCGATTCTTAGTGGGAACTAATGTGGTTCGGATTCCACGTTAATCAGTAGGTCCACGTCTCATATAGCCTCGCTGCTGAACGGGACGTTAAACTCAAACTCAACTCAACCATTTGGAAATGATCCGCACAGGAGCACTAGATCAGTCGATTGTAGTAGATGTGGTAGCAACCTGTGCATTTGGTCATTCCTTACACAGAAGATACACCATATTATTTTTCAATCGGTAAATAATTTAACGAAAATTATTAATTATATGTAAACTTTGTTATATTTAAATGACTGGAGCGATATAATTTTACGATGATGTTTTAAAAACTGGTCGTTTAGGGGGTCCAGGAAATCATTTGAGGGGGACTGGCCCCGACGCTTTCCTCCCCATGGCTACACCCCTGTGGTATTACGATTAACTTTAATTTTTACCGGATTAGGAAGAAACACGTGTAAGCAAAAGCAACCTAGATGAATACAGCAGTGATGAAGAGCCTGATGAGTCATCTCCAAAGGTAATTAAAATAAAATATTATTGCAACTAGTTTTATTTTCACACTTATTCCTGCGTACTGACATGTAGAATTAAGAGACCTCGATGGTCACTACTAGTTGGTAGTAATCATATTGTCTTACCATTCGACTCTTCACGGTCTCCGTCCTCCACATTTCTCAAACAACTTCTAGTAAGTTGAACAGCATGTTGGTGCGTGTGTGGGCAAAAAATTCTTCCAACATACATGATGAGACAAATCTTTCATGCGTGTTGGTCATGCAAGTGTGTACATGTATGGGCCGCTTATCACCTCGTGCCAAATGTATGTAAGGCGTCATACATCATCAGCACGTCAATCTTTGTCGATGTCTTGCAAGGAAGGACTGCCATATGGCACGGATGACGGCTTCTCTTGCGTTGTAGTGCTTCCACGAAGTGGTCCCTTCATTTTAGCGAGAGGGTCGTCACGAAGTCCCTGAAAACAGTGTCGCGCACAGCGCCCATGTGCAGTCTTGATCCACGCACGTTGTTCGTCTTTCCGAAACATAGTGTTATGGTGCTTACACTTTCTTCCTCCTTTTTACAGCACTGCTGCTTTTCACTGAATAAAAGAAAGTCGTTTGTCATTCGCAAAATTTCATCACCTCATATTCCCTTTTCACCTGCGGAAATCTTATAATTCTGGTAACTCTTAACGTGAAAGCAGTGTTACCAATATTTTTTATTAAATGTATGTAATATTTACAGGCGATCCTTGTGAGCTGTACTGCACCGACTCAGATGACAGCCTAATTGTACCTTGGGGTGAATCTGTCTTAGATGGAACTCCCTGTAGAGTTGGAACGAGGGATATGTGTATCAGCGGCGTTTGTAGGGTTAGTATACTGATAAGATAAAGCTATAATATATTTTAAATTCGAATACTTTGCAATACTTACTGTCATATCTCATATTCCTGAATAAAAGACACTTTACCTTTCACGCTTACTAGAATTTTCAATGTTTTACCTGTTTGTTGTTTCTATTATTTATCCCAAAAATGATTTATTTGAATATTGAGCTATCACGCAAGACCCAGCATCAGGATATGGACTTTGTAGACAATTTGTTCACAGATGAATATCAGTTGGATTGTTTTTAAAATATAAAATTAATTTTATTGATATTAGGACTGGTGGTAGCAAAGGAGTCGAAATAGCTAGTGTTATTTTCTTGTAGTTTTATTCCCTTTATAAGCACCGAGGGCATAAACGATGAACCCATACCCTTTTTGGACATCTATATTCATAAAATTATTTCTATGATGATCTCTATAAAATTGATTCATTCAGAAATTGCTCATGATAATTCGATTTATCTTACTGCTTTCTTTACAGTACAGTGTTTTTTAAACTGGCGGTTTTTACATATATCAAGCGAAGTTTGACAAGTAACGAAAGGACACATAGACTATACATAATAATATTTACTAATTATTATTATTTTATTATAATAATAATCATATTATTATTATAATATATTATTATCATAACAATAAACATTCTAGCAAAAAACTTGGTTTGGACCCGAAAACTTCTGTTCCAGATTCTACTGCTTTCCACTGAACTATCATGAATTCTTATCTTTTATTTCAAATCAATTTGTACTGTAGACTCCTCACACAAACATTTTAAAGCATTAGATTTTTTTTTTTTTTTTTTTTTTTAGAAGTGCTCAAGATGCGATGTTTGAGTGCACACTTTGTAATTTAAATTTGATTTTTGATAAACTGAGCCTTAAGTTGAATCATTATTTCAGATGTTAGCGAATGAATCTGCGCTAGTGCTGAAATTCTTTAATGTAAGTCTACGAAATTCCTCACGAATTCCTGGCAATAAATATGCAAATTCGTATTTCCGGACTTATGTATGCAATTTGAATATCTGAATAACTACAGTATTATGCAGTATGGGAATGTCAGCCCTCGTAGCTCAGAAAAATGCGTTAAGAATTGGAAATTTAGAGCTGACAAGCCCATCTCAGCATTCGGAACAATAAGCATTTAGAATAGAGGTATTGAGATCGGGACTTGAGTTTCTTTATCAAATGACATACAATACTTTTGTTGAAAACATATTTTTTTATGCGAGAAGGGTGATAAGAGGTGATAGAAAAGGGGTTGTAAAGGATGGGAAAGTACCTACACAGTGCGTAGGAGATCCATATTGATCTTCCATCGATGGTCCTCTTAGCGAAGCGACGTCTATTCGCTGGAACACCCGACGAAGATTATGGTCGACCAAATGGCTTTTGATGGCGATCACGTTGCAGAGCTAAATTAATTAAAGAAAATTTAAGACGTACAACTAAACAGAATGTAAATTCTGTCGAATTACGAATACATGACTACCTCTTATGATTTGCGCTAGCTAAGTTAAAACGCGTAACCTCTTAATATAGGCAAAGTCTATGCACCGAAAAATAATGTAATACGGAGTAATATTCACTACACACTCCTCTCAAAGACAACGTGTCCTGTAGTTTTAATGATTGATGCAGTCAATGAATTCCTCGTTCGTTAAATCGAAGGCAGACTGATGAAACAGATACTTATGGAAACTAGGAATGTAGAATAGGGGATAACAATCTGTGGGCTTATTAACATTAAGAAATACAAGGAAAACATTAAGTTAAGGCAACAAGACATTCTTCTATGCTTGGAAGTGAGAATGAATATATGTTGTTTTAAAATAAAATTATACTTAATTGATTTCGATCATATTTTCGATATTTCGATGTATATCACTTCAAATTAATGATGTTCATTGTTTTCCAATAAACTCCATCCAATATCTTAAATGTCCAAAATTTATTATTATTATTATTATTATTATTATTATTATTATTATTATTATTATTATTAATTCACGTAATCTATAATATCTATTATGATCTCTTCAGATTACGTCATCCAATCTATATTTTTATATCCTCAGTTCAGTTTATAACCCTACCTCAACAAGTTTTTCTGGATTTCTTGTTTGTAATTGAATCCGGGGCCAAGTAGAGTAAAATATAAGTTGCTATTAACAATTCTTTAGATCAAACCAGCAGTGAAAAACAAAGTTATTATTTACTAAAAAGTTAGTAGTTCCAGGTTTGGTAATAGTTCCTGTTCTTTAAATGTTTCTTCGTAGCATATAAATACACAGTTTGCATTTATATATGTATGTATGTTGATATTTCAGAGAGTTGGTTGTGATTGGGTAGTAGACTCAGATGCTAAAGAAGACAGTTGTGGCATTTGCCAGGGTGATGGCACGCAATGCAAGACTATCAACGGTACATTCACGAAGAAAGAAGGCTCAGGCAAGTAGACCCCAGGTAAACGGTACTAGAACTAACCTACAGGTTCTATGTTACATCTCTAAATCATTCAGTCAGTGATTTAGTGTTATTTTATAGAAAATGAAAACTTTTGTTTACTAATTAGTCAGCTTCAGCTTACAGAAAGGTTTATTACGTGTGCTGGAGTATAACAACTTCCGGACACAAAATACTATTCGTAAATCAGAAAAATAGATCATTATGGTGATTCCGATTTACTGGTGTTGGAAAGCATGATGATCGATGTCCACACCGACATTCACATCAGACATTTAGAAATGAAATTCTTCAGAAGTATATATGACAGTTTCGGGATATTGTTGAGCACAAATTACTTACATGGGTGATAATGCCACATGAAAATACTTCACTCGTCGACTTGATTACCATTAGGATATTTATAGGAACAAAGGGCATTCAGCTCTTCTGGTGTGACAAGGGAATTTCGGTAGAAAACACTCGCCTGCAGAGAAACAAAGCATGTCATTTGAAAACCAATTCATGCTGATTGCAACAAGCTAATAAAATTCCTCTACGGTTGAGAACTTTTTGAGAGATTCAACGTTAAATCCACGATTTGCACATGATTTGAACAACCATTTGGTGTGTTTGAATTCCGACCAATCGTTCCAATTAACGCGATACATTGGATTGCTTCACTCTGCGTTCCACAAGGCAGGTTACCGAACAAATTATATACCTTTTGAATCACCTGTCGAATTTGTTCTTCGCTTTGGTTATGCGAACTCTTCCTTTGACGGATGTGACGCAATTGCACATGTATGAAATGTTCATAGTGCAAGGAAGTCTTTTGCCTGCGTCATTTCTCCATAACACAGAAGAACAGCAGTAATCAGTTTTCTTCTCTAACCTATCATTATTGTGAACAGTATAATGACTAATTAGCTAACAAACCAATTAGCCTAATTATTGCAAAACAACTAACCTCCGATAGATTTCAATTCGTATGTCAGTATTCGTTGCTAATAATGTACTTATCGCATTTAAATGCGCATCCAAGTTGAATCTCTTGAACAGTTCTCAACCGTACAGGAATTTTATTAGCTTTTTGTAATTAGCATGAATTGGTCTTTCAAATGGCATGCTTAGTTTCTCTGCAAGTTACTGCTTTCTCCCGAACTTCCATTGTGAGTGGGATACGTCATGTAAACAAGTAGAAGTACGTACGGGAGTTAAACGTGACTCCTTATAAAGAATGGGATTTGTAGTTCACATGTCTCATAAGTAAATTTATTTTGAGTATGGACAGCCATTGTAAGACATTTGTAACATTTTGTAACACACAAGGAAAGCTGAAACTTTGATTCAGACGTCTGGTATGGGCGAGCGGTACAAGGCGCTTGGCTGGTGATAAACTATGTTCTTTTGTGAGTTCACTTCCTGCTCAGGGTATGGGTGTTATGGATTCTACTTTCACAATACATTTCATTATCATTGTCTTCTTTAATCTAAAGGACACAGTCGTGGAACCCACGGACGTAGCTAAGGGGGGCACGGGACCGGCCTCCCCAAACCTTGGCTTGGTCACCTCAAATATTTATTTAAAATTATATGTTACAAATTGTTTTTATCCGACAATAAATGAAAATGTATCCGCAGTCATTTTTGGAGTTCAATAGTTAAGAAGGGGTGATATTGTCAGTAAAAGAAGTACACTTAGGTAGCTAATAAACAGGAAAGAGAGAAAGGAGCTTTTTTCTTTTGTTAAGACTTGTCAGAGAATTTAATGAGGAGGGTACAGGCACTGGCGCAAATCTAGGGCGGACGAGTGGGACATGTCCTCCCCAATCTTGGACCTGGGGGGACTGTCCCCTCAATAATCTGACTTAAAAAGTGCCTTTTTGGAATAAGTGTGATGATTTGTGTCCGACTGCCACAAAGGAATGTGAGATGAAATTGATTTCTCTTGGCTTTTCCATTTCTTTTAAAAAGAATCGTATTCTGTAGTATCTCAAACTGAACTCCGTGCTGTAGTACATTTAGTAGTCTCATCAATATGTATTAATTCCACTTCTGCTACTTGGGCACAAATTGCAATAAATGCCAGAGGAGGATATGCCCCTTTCCTCATGCTGGAAAGTTGTCTAAGCTGTAGGTACGGACACAAATTCCGGGAGAAATGGGGAGACATGTCCCCCCCCCCAACATTGAACTGGAGGCTCTCCCAATAATCAGTTTTGAAAAGTGCTTTTTGCAGATAAGTGTGATGATTTGTTTCCGACTGCCACAAAGGAAAGTGAGATGAAATTGTTTTTTCCATTTTTAATGAAAATAAGGGTGTGCGACTGTGTGTGACGTAACCTGATGTGAAATCTTATCTCTTCCTCTCCCCTAGGCCCTAGAACACGAAGAGTATATAGATTGCCCAATGTCAGTAGAACCCATCTTTTCAGTAAATGCGCATTTTATCTACTTGTAGTATCAGCCTAGGCATCTATTCATGCTTCGTAAGCCAACTCTATGGCCTATGGAACCCGGAGGTTCTATACAGTGCTCACAAAAGCTCTCCATTGACTTCTATCCTTAGCCAACTGGATCCAGTTTCTACTTTGCATTCCTATTTTTGTGAGATCCATCTTAATATTGTCTTCCCACCTGCGCCTACGTCTTCCTAATGGTCGTTTTCCGATTGGTCTTACCGCTAACACTTTGAAAGCATTCATACTTTTTTCTATCCTGGCTATATGTCCTGCCCACCTAAGCCTCCTAGACTTGATGACCCTAACAATGTTTGGTAAGCCGTATAATTTATGTAGTTCCTCGTTATGAAGTTTTCGCCATTCCCCATTCCCGTTTCTCTTGTATCCGAATATTCATCTGAGGATTTTGTTCTCAAATACTTTCAGTCTATGTTCTTCCCTCAGAGTAAGCTACCATGTTTCGAAACTATACAGAACAACAGGCATGATTATCGTTTTATATATTTTAAGCTTCAAATTCCTCGACAGAATTCGCGACAACAAGAGATTTTGAACTGAATAATAACAGGAATTCCCTGTTTTTAGTCGATATGTAATTTCTTCGTGAATATGATTTTCGTCTGTTAATATTGATCATAGATTTTTGAAAGTATCCACTTTATCAAAAGTATTATTTAATATTTTTAAGGCATTCATAATTTGCCGTGTTACGGTCCCGACGCACTTCCATGTATTTAGTTTTCTCTGCATTTCTTTCTATTGTTCTCCTGTCATCCCCTATTAAATTTACATCATCAGCGTCCGCATAACCTGGTGAACACCATTCAACTCTAAGCCCTGGTTGCTATTTTTGTTTTTCCTTATAGCGTATTCCAAGGCAAAATTGAATAATAATGGCGACAACGCATCTCCTTGTTTCAGGACATTCTCGACGTGAAAGCTCGTGGCCGAAAATTTTCCTGCACGGACTTTACTTTGGGATTCATTTAAATATGCCTTAATTAATCTATTTAGCTTTTTCGGTATTCCAAATTCTGTAAGAACGTTGTATATACAATATTTCTGTCCTAACCGCGCTAAAATCAATAAATAGTTGATGCACTGGACTACTGTATTCCCACTTCTTTTCGAGTATTTGGCGAATGGTAAATATTTGGTCGATAGCTGATCAATTTCGTCTAAATCCGCACTGATAATCTCCAATAATTTCATCTGCGTATGGGGTCAATCTTGCTAATAAAATGTTTGAAAGCATTTTATATGATGACAGAAGAGAGATGCCTCGATAATTATTACAGTCAGTTTTGTCGCCTTTCTTGTGGATTGGAGCAATGATTGATTCTTTCCACTCTTGTGACGATTCTTCCTTGTTGTAGATAAGGAGGATGAGTTTAGTGATGTGAGGTGGAAAATTTTCCGCGGAAAATTTTCCATTTCGGGAAATTTTCCGCTAAATTTTTCCGGAAAATTTTCCGTTCTAAAAAAATATCAGTAATCAAGTAACAATTCCTCAGGAATCATGAAATTGATTGACTTCATGTATAGAAATGTTAAAAAGTGAAAGACCGTTTAAGGAATCTGAAAATTTTCATTGCTCAGATAATTTTCAGTACTATGTAGGAACAAGTTAAACAATTTTTCATGAATCGAAATATTTTCTGCCTTATATGGAAAAATTGAAAAACTTTTTATGATTCGGAAAATTTTTATCATTTTGAAGCAAGAGTTAAAACAACTTTTTTGTGAATCGGATTGTTTTATTGCTCTGTAGAAACAAGTGAGAGGAATTTTCATAGATTGGAAAATTTTCATCACTATGTAGAAACAAGTGGAAAACACTTTTCATAGGCGTGACAATTTTAGACATTATGTATAGTGATGTTAGGTGGAAAATTATCTACTATATTTAACTGCACATAGAGCTACAAAATTGAATTTTAGTAGAGGAAAGTTAGTCAGCAACAAATTATAGTTTTCCAATTACCTTTCTGGAACCGGAAAATTTTCTATTTCAAGTTGGGAAATACAATTTTACAGTGTTTCTCTCTCTCTCTTGCTCTGCGAGCTCCTTCGTTGCTAAGCAGTTAGCATACGCGCCTTTGGCATGGAAAACCTGGCTTCGATTCCCAGCGGGAGCTTATGTAGTTCGGATTCCACGTTAATCAGTTGGTACCGTTTTATATAGTCTCGCTATTGAAAGGGACGTTAAACTCAAAATCAACTCAATTCACCTACTCTCTCTCTCTCTCTCTCTCTCTCTCTCTCTCTCTCTCTCTCTGTGTGTGTGTGTGTGTGTGTATGCAAATAGCTGAGAACATACCTCGAGTTCGTAGAGTACAAATATCCCATTCTATTATTTAAAATTTTAATTTATTAAAAGTCATGAATATTTTCCGGTTCATAAAAACATGCTCCACTTATTCATTCGATTCATGAAAAATTGTTCCACTTGTTCCTACATAGTACTGAAAATTGTCTAAGCCATGAAAAGTTTCAGATTATTTAAACGATCATTCACTTTTTAACATTTCTATATATGAATTCAATCAATTTTATGAATACTGACGAATTGTTACTTGATCACTGATATTTGTTAAGAACGGAAAATTTTCCGGAAAAATATAGAAGAAAATTTTCCACCTCACATCACGGCTAAACAACGATGTAGGAATAAGTGGAGTATGTTTATACAAATCGGAAAATTTTCCGTTTCAAAATTTTTCGGAAACTTTTCATCACTGTACAGGACAGACAATTTTTCGATTCATGAAAAATTGTTCCACTTGTTCCTACATAGTACTGAAAATTGTCTAAGCCATGAAAAATTTCAGATTCTTTAAACGATCTTTCACTTTTTAACATTTCTATATATGAATTCAATCAATTTTATGAATACTGACGAATTGTTACTTAATCACTGATATTTGTTAAGAACGGAAAATTTTCCGGAAAATATACAAGAAAATTTTCCACCTCACATCACGCCTAAGAAACGATGTAGGGATAAGTGGAGTATGTTTTTTATGAATCGGAAAATTTTCCGGAAAATTTTCATCACTGTACGGGACAGACAATTTTTCGATTCATGAAAAATTGTTCCACTTGTTCCTACATAGTACTGAAAATTGTCTAAGCCATGAAAATTTTCAGTTTCTTTTAACGATCAGTCACTTTTTTACATTTCTATATATGAATTCAATCAATTTTATGAATACTGACGGATTGTTCCTTAATCACTGATATTTGTTAAGAACGGAAAAATTTCCGGAAAAATATAGAAGAAAATTTTCCACCTCACTTCTCGACTAAACAACGATGTAGGAATATGTGGAGTATGTTTTTATGAATCGGAAAATTTTCCGGAAAAATATAGAAGAAAATTTTCCACCTCACATCTCGACTAAACAACGGTGTAGGAATATGTGGAGTATGTTTTTATGAATCGGAAAATTTTCCGGAAAAATATAGAAGAAAATTTTCCACCTCACATCTCGACTAAGCAACGATATAGGAATATGTGGAGTATGTTTTTATGAATCGGAAAATTTTCCGGAAAATTTTCTGGAAAATATTCCGGAAAATTTTCATCACTGATCTTGTTCCACAATTTTTTGCCTCCAATTTTCCAGGCGGAATTTCGTTTACATCCGCAGATTTGTGTTTCTTTAATTTCTTTATAGCGATTTCTACTTCTATTCGGTTGGGTTCTGAAATATACTGTTTTGCGGTGTGTATCTCCCTTTCTCCCCGCACATTAGTTTTTTGCTGCGTGTTAAGCAAATCGTCAAAGAAATCTTTCCATCAGTGAGAACTGTTCCATCAGCTTTCTTTAATATAAGCACGAGGTTGATAGCCTTTCTTAAATTTGTTGATCCCTTTATACATGTCCCGAATATTTTTATTTTTACTATTATCTTCAAGTTCCTTAATTTTAGCTTTCAAAAAATCGCGTTTCTTTGCTCTAAAAGTTTTGGAAGTTTCCTGCCTGATGTCTATGAAATTTTGTATAGTTATTTCATTCGGATTTTGTAGCAAACGTAATTTTGCCTGTTTTCTCTTCTTTGCTAGTTCGAACCATGGTTTGTTCCTACGTATTTCCGCGTGTCCCAATTTTTCTTTTGAGAGAGGATGCTTCGTAAGCAAGGAAAAGAATTCGATTGCTGGAATATTTTTCTCCATAATTTTAGGGTTACATCTGTTAACTAAAGAGTATATGACATGTGTCAGTTTTCTCTAACGATTCCTGTAATGTTATTGAGATTATGATCATTTTGCTCAAATAGGAGTATTGTTGCGTCATGCATAATTGATATTCTTTCTTCATAGTTTTGGGGAAGTCATTATTTGTATTATTATTTTATTATAAAACAATTTTAACGTTGATCTTTGTGGATGCCTAATTAAAAACATACCAATTATAAAGATGCATGTATTCAGATTTCAGAATGTGTTCACGGCAGTGATTTGTAATACTGATATGTGCTACTACTTCATCTACATCGCCTAATATATAATATGCTCTATAACAGGTTCACCTCGGAAATCAGATTCATCTACCGTAATATGAGTTTCATCTCCCTTCCGTAGAATAAGCCTCAAATCTGCCCATCACCCAATGTTGAAGACAACGAATGGCGTATTTACAATTTTGTAACCTGAGTTGAAGAATTAAAAGTATTTTAATTTATGCATAAATCGAAGCTATAATGGCAAGAATTGCAGACCGATAAATCCTATATTATATGATACAAAAATTTAGGAGTGAATCTAACCCTTTATTCTATTCATACAAGAAAAAAGGAAGCATCCTCTTGGCCTTCCTAATTTCCCGGGCTAATTATTCCCCCGTTTTAATTTTCTTTAATTCAAACATTTCCTTCTTTTAAAAATAACTAACCGATATAATTTTTCCTTTGTTATAATAACCAAAGTCTTGTCATGTTGATATCCGCGCAAGTTGATGTGGAACACCAGTTTCGCTTATCAACTCCTCTTAGTTTTGGTCTTACTGATGACGGCCGACTTGAATCACAACTGACAACGGCCGATAAAGTATGATAAGCGAAATGAAAGAAACAGAAAAGTAGAAAGGACGAAAGAAAGAACAAAAGGACGCAGTTCTTATATGGAATGAAATTTGACAAATACAGTATTATTTCTGAACAAAGAGCATAAGAAAATAGAAAGTCAATGACATTCTTAGAAATGGTAAGAAGGATTATTGTTGTGCGTGGAATGCGAAAAACTAACAAATTTATTTCGGGGGAAGCTTAAGCCCAGTCCGATATCCCCTAAATACGCCACTGAAGACAATTCTGCTCCCCTGATACTTCCCAGCATTGTTTTTCAACTTCATAAATATTTTGAACATCGCTTATACATATATATATGAACGGTCTTACCCGTCTCCTCCAATGTTGAAGACAGATTTGCGCCGATGGGTAAAGGTAGGATGACCAGATTCTGACAAGCGAAAAGTAGGACACTAATAGATATTATAATTTACTGCGTCAGTAAAAACAATGTACTGCAAAACAATGGTTTGTTGATTGTTCTCCTTCGCTAATCTATTGAGGAGAGTTAAAAAACATAGCAGTTCATTAATCAGGAAAAGAGTGTATGTGATTCAAAATGTTCTGAATAAAGAATAAAACATTAAAATATTGCAAATAAGTTAACTCAGGACATTTTTAAAAAGAAGGACATTTCTCGATTTTCTAGGCGTTTTCGCAGCACGCAGGACAGTTCCTTGAAAAACAGTATTGTACTGCGAAAATAAGTACGTCTGGTCACCCTAGGTAAAGGAAATGTGAAAAGGAGGATCATAGAGAGAAGTTCATTCCTTTCATAGATTTATTTCATCATCTAATCTTTCTTTATTATCTGACTCAGGGCCGTTGTGTGGGTTGTAAGCGCCCGGGGCGAGAATTCCTAGGCTCCACCCCAAATGTGTTATGAAAAACAACCAGAGAGTTTATTCAGTTTTAGATTTAAATACGGAATGTAAGATTATAATGTAAGACAAAAGAAGTTGGTAGTATGTTATTTTTTTTTTAAGTGAATGGCTTTTGTAGTCAAAACATAAAAGTTAATGAAAACATGGTTTTTATTTATTGAAATCAAGTGCTATTCTTGTTTATTTTGAACTTGATACATATCAAAATGTTAGTAGCATAGAATATACAAATAACAATACACATATTAAATTCCAAGATTTAAAAAAAAAAAAATTCACAGAAGGCTGGAGGGCTCTAGTTGGATAATCCTATACAATGTTTTACTTTACCGGTAAGTTTCAAGTTCAATACTCTATCGGGAGTGTCTCAAGGATATACCTAGGTAATCTAGGTCCCTGTTGTTTCTTGTTATTAATGATATTCTCCTGTGTATTAAGACTTCTCAAGTTCTTTTTTGCCGGCGATCTCAAATTATACTCCAAAATAAGTTCAATTGAGTCGTCCATTTCCGAGACAGCTCTTGTCCATTTACAGAAAATCCCAGAAAACCGAGTAAAACTGTAGGATAGATCAGGCACGTAGTCAGGATTTTGTGAAGGGGGAATCCGTGACATGAAATACTGTGGTCATTACACCAGGAGCTCGATCATTCTAAACTATTTTACGGGAACACATATTGATTTGTTTAACCAGGATTTCGTAACCGTAAGGGGGGGGGGGGTTGACATGAAATTCTGAAGGCCCAGCTCGATCAATCTAAACTACTTTACTATCAACATATATTAGTTTGTAAAGACAATAGAATAAAAATATGTTGGTAAGTACGGTATTTATTAACAAACTATGAAGAAATCTCGAGTAAAAAATAAAAAAAAAAAGTATTGAAAAAGATTATACAATATTACGTCCTTCCTCTGTTTATTCAAATATAACAATTTTCCTTTCATTATGACCTCGACCATTATAAGAAAGTACATATTCACTATTATAAAAAGTAAATACTCAATAATGTCTTGTAAAATATTTTACAATATCTGCACTCCTTTCTCTGTTGAATCAAATGTTAACAGAACCTTCTTTCCACATAAACTTTTGTTTTTATTATTTCGTCAACTACTGTCTGTTCCAAATGACAGGTTAAAGGAGCAGTAGAAAATTGTTTTTGAAATAACATGTTTGATACTGAAAAATATGATTTAAAAAAATGTCCACGCTGTTACACAACGACACAATGCTTTCGAAAGCTTGAAATCTTCCTGGCTAGTAGCAGAAATTCTGAGAATTCAGTAACTTTTCTAGAAATTTTAAATTCTCTGACTCTTCCAAGATATCTCGCTCACCTCGCCACCATGTATTGCAAGTAATACACATCTCCTCATAAGAAAGAGTAACCAAAAGCTTCCTGTAGTTTATTTTTAACGATTATCCTTCTTTTTCTCATTTCATTTTGTATCATCCTTCCTTATTTTTTCATTTCTGGTCTCGAAAGGAGGGTCCGGACCCCCCGGACTTCCCCCCCCCCTTGGCTACGTGCTTGGATAGATGCGTTTTGTAGAACTGGAAATATGTGAGAATGTTAATGTTTTTCAAATGAAAATACTGAAGTATTCCCAGTTCTACAAAACATGCAGATCTTATATTTTTAAAAAGGTTTTCTGGGATTTGCTGTAAATGGACAAGAGCCGTTTTGAAAATGGACGACTCCAATGGTGATTTCGTGAAGCTTCAACAGGCTCTAGAGAGAGTTCAAATATGGTGTGATAAGAATAAATTAGTCCTGAATGTGTTCAAACGTAAATCTGTATCTTTCACGAGGAAAGAAAATCCAATTAGCTTTGCCTATACGATAAGTGGCACTTCCTTGTCTACCTCAAATACTATCAAAGATCTCGGAGTTATATTTTATAGCAAATTAACCTTTGCTCAACACGTTGACCCAATAACGTGTAGTGCATATAGAAATCTAGATTTAATTTATAGGATAGGACAGGATTTCTACAAAGAATCAACATTTATAAGCTTATATTTTTCGTATGTGAGGTCAAAATTAGAGGTCGAAATTACTGTTCTACTGTTTGGACACGAAATGTCACTAAATACTCTGATGCAATAGAAAATATTCGGCTTAAATTAAAATTAAAAAAAAAAAAAATGATTGCATACAAGAAACCTGGTTTCTACCCAAAGTATTTCCCCTATGAAGACTTACTAACGAATTTTAGTTTTCAAACATCAGAAAAAAGGAGAAGGGTATTTGATCAATGCCTGGAAAGGGTATTTGATCAATGCCTGGAGATGGGTGTTTAATCAATGCTTGAAGATGGGTGTTTGATCAATGCCTGGAGAAATCGCATTACACTTAGTAAGCTCGTCCACTGCGTTCGATATATTTTGAAGCTCATTACTTTATAACGATTGAACGCCAGAGTCCGTCTATCGGTGTGCGGAGTGGACGATGTGCAATGAACAGTTTTATCTTGTCCCCGTTTAGATATCTCGACGGTTAGGCATCTCCTGTGGTGGCTTATCAAAGGCTGAAAAAAAAGTAGACCTCGTACAAAGCGGTTCAAGGAGCTAAACTAAGAGAGAATAGGCTAGTGGTCAGGTCTTTGCTTCGGAAACGGAAAGTTCCAGATTCGAATCTGGTGGCTGGTTATCCTGAGTTTTTGAGGTTTTTCCTTAGTTCCACTAGGTGAATGTTTATATGGCACCTTTCTATATAGGCCTGGCTGATATTTCCGGGTAGGTTGTTAATATCTTCAGGTTAAATTGGCCTCAATGGCTATATCTATAAATTTGTTAAATAAATAAATAAAATGATATTGTGAAGACCTTGCTAAGTTTTTCAGTTACCTTTAAACGAATAATGGAAAACTAAGCATACTTACCATTTTATATAAGGTTCTTCATTGTGTTTTTCTATTTTCCGGAAAAGCTTTCTGGTTTTCTTAATTGAAAAAATGGGGATCGCGGTGAATAAGTGACATTCCTCCCCACTGGTCTAGTGGTTTGGTTTGCCAATGCGCCTTTGGTATATAATGTCCCGGGTTCAATTCTCGGTGGGAGAGCCTTTGGAATTTTAACTGTTCTCGATGTTTCTGTGTTCTTTATTGAAAATAAAGTTAATGTAAAGGCGGTAAAATGAAGTAAAAGAGTAATCAATAGGGAAATTATGTTGCTGAGGAACATAAACAAAATGGTAGAGCTTTCACCTTTCGTATGTGGGATTCCTGGTTTGATCTCAGCTCTTGCCATGTGAACTTTGTGGTGGACAAACACCGTGTGCGTGGGTTTTCTCGGAATTCTCCCGTTTTCTCCGACTTAATTGATTCCAGCATTTCATTCATTCATTCTCATCATCACCATCTCCTTTACCTACATGGCATAACTGGGGAGCGTAAAACTGATAGATTTCGTTTCATTTTAATTGAAAACTACTTTTCTACATCCGTTTCAATGTCTTTAAACATATTTTCCTACTCTTTATCCATAATGTTACATCTTGGATCTTTATACCTAGAAATGTAAATGGTTAGATAAAACGTTATTGTTAACAAGCTCCTTTCTTTTAAAGTATTTCAAGTTTTTGATGCATTTTTTTTTATTTGTAAGTTGTAAGTGAAATTGATGAAACTGTGGAACTTCCTTCCTGATCCAATTTTATTCGGAAGGTGACTACAGAATCATTTCCCTCTGCCTGCTTGTTTGTGATGCATAAACAACCACGCTAGGGCACAACTTTCGATTTACTTCCTTCCTTCAGTGTATACTTTATCTTCGTATGCTGTTGACTGCTTTAGAAATTCTGTTCAGAGACTTGTAGAAGTGTGTTGACAGAATATCAACTAGCTAACATTCATACTTCCATATCGTCAAGTAGCCTACACACACAATTCAGGAAGCATGAAATTACTTACAAAGTGCATAAATATTGAAATAAATATATAAAGGATTTACCAAAAACAGCACCAAAGCTTTAAGATCATATTTTGCCGACACTGACTGAATTGGCTAGATTAAACTGCAATAACTGTGTGCAGTAGTGTGTGGCAAGTAAGTTAGTTCTATGTGACTAGTTAATAGAGTTGTATTTTTTGTATCAGTAAGTCCCAACCGATGTGTCCCGCAGCTCTATAAAGTGTATCGCAAAAATTTTAGAATTTAAAAATTAATATTATGCCACCCAAAAGACCTCTAAACATTATACGACACATTTTATTTTACTTTTTACCATGAAGCTCTTAATAATGAGTTCAATTTTGAGAGAGTCACGGTAGCAACGATGTTCAGTTCTAATTGCAAATACTTAGGTACTATTTATAAGTTTATAGTCCCACACTATTCTAATTTATATTATCATTAATAAAATAACTACCAAGTGTGTTATGTTATCGTGAGAGCTCTGTAAAGTGTCAGCCATACTAATCACTGCTCTATAAACGCCGTCGGTTAATTTAGAATGAACTCCAGGTCAGAACAGAATAAGAATCAAATTCCGGGTCATTTTCCTTGTCCTTCCTTGGGAGAATGATTCTCTGGATATACATAGTGATACATTTTCTTTATATTTGTTCTTATCTACATATCATGCTTCTTATTTCATCTGTCTAGGTCACGTAGGGCATAAGCTATAATTATTTTAAAGAAACTAATATGAAATTTACATTTTTTTTATATCTAAAAAGCTGCCCGGTACCAATGACCTTACCTTACAGAATTGGCTCCATATAATCAAAAGATTCGTGAAACTTTCTACACTTAAAACCCAAATCTCTTTCTATGGTTGTTCTTGAGGAAAGTAACATTGGTGAAAATTAAAGTTTTATCGCTTCAAACTAAGCGAAGAAAACTTACCTAGTATTCTAATTCTTACCAATCACATTAGGTAAGTTTTCTTCCTTTAGTTTGAAGCTATAACACTTTATTTTTACAGATGTGATTGCCACTGCCCCCGATTCAGGTATATGATGATGGCCACTTACATTCTTTCTGTACACATGATGTTAACAAAGAAACAAATCATAAACTTTATTGTTATTTACACGCCAGTAAAACATATTCGGGACGCCATTGGCCATCACTGCTCTAGAAAATATTTTACTTTCCATTCTTTACGTAGACAAATAAATTAATATTCTTAAAGGAACTAATCATACATTACATTCTACAAAAAAAAAAAAAAATCAGTTCCCATTCGAATCTGTTCAGAACAGGTGAACAATTATCCATCCCCCAGATGGATGCATCTGAATCCAACAGTGAACACTGAGACTGAAGAAATTTATTATATGGATATTCAGAGAAGTTACAATTACTGTATTGTATTGTTTGATATGTTTCTATATTTATATGACAGTTATTGTTTTCTTTTTTAGGTTATACAGAAGTAGTTAATATACCAGCTGAGTCTCGAAATATAAAGATAGAGGAGGTTGGAAATTCTAAAAATTATATCGGAATAGGAAGTGCTTCGTCTGACAATTTTTACCTAAATGAGAAACGGTAAGAACTGAACATTAATGAATAATAATAATAGTTTTAATACATATATTAAAACTATATATATATATATATATATATATATATATATATATATATATATATATATATATATATATATATATATATATATATATATATATATATATATATATATATATAATCAGGGTTGTTTTAAAGCGGTTTCTCATAGCAGTTTGCGATACAAAATGAATGAAATGGGATGCAAACGAAATACTTAATCGCAAAATGCGATACATTTCTGATCATAATTTATTACCGTAATGTGCTGCTTTTGCACACTTATATTTGGTATATTGGTCGGTGTAAATCTGTACAAACGAAGGTATATCAGATACTATTGTCTTTACGGCATGTTCTTTTTATGGATGAATCTAATTTGAGAATGGATACTTGTTATTATGGTATAATCACTTTTAGTAATTGTGGTAATCTCACTGGAATATCTAGATATCGTAATAGAATAAAAGAATCTATTATTATTATTCTGTGTGTTTATAATGGCAGTAGTGTGGTTGCTGTAAGCCAAACCTCTACGTTTACGAGACTTAATTAATAGATCCAAACTCTCTATACATATCAAACTACATATTTCCATATTGGCGCAGTCGCAATAAGAATCTACGTTAAATAGTTATAAGATGTCGACTATCCGAAGCTTTCCACCGTTTGACATAGAGTGTAACCATATCTCGATACATTTGAATCTATGTGTTTTGCAGCACAAATTCCTGAGGAGAAGAAACTTTCTACATTCTTCAGAGTTATGGAAACGCCCGCTTACGAGCAATTATGTAATATCTGTTGGCCACCTTTACCTGCAGGTAAGACTTAAGATGAAATTAAAAAGGCCAAGAGAGAACATTACGTCGCGAAGATTAATATCGTATCTGACCGTTCCCAGTTCCACTCCATAAGACAGAAACTTCATCAAACGAGGTCAACCTTTGTATTGGAACTAAAGAAATAGTCGTCTTATTGTGAGTATAACTGTATAACATTTTAAGTGTGCTCTAGACAAAAATCTTTGGGACCAGTTTGTTTCTGGTATCTGGGATGAAGCAATAGACGTAAATTGTTGAATACGCAGGATCTCTCATTTCAGAAAGCGGTAGAGATTGCTCAAGCTATGGCCAGTACTGAGAAACAATTGTAGTTTTATAAATCATCTACGGGCAATGACATAAATGTGATACAACACAGAAGTAATCGTTTCTAAAATAACAAGTCGAGGCAAGGACTAAGTTCAACGTCATCCTCTCCCAAATCGACGTCACTAATGATAAATTAGTTCGATGCATATTTTGTTGGGGACAACACAGGAAACGAGATTGCTTGCTTCGCTTCACGGCCCACCAAGTTCTACCGCGATGGAATCCATGGACTTCCAGAACGTTGGCAAAAGGTCGTCGATGTTGATGGGGACTATTTTTGATCTTCCAGGTACATCTTAGGTGACATATTGATGTTCGAAAGTGGTAAGTGAAAAATCGACAGAACTTCCTTGGTTACCATGTAAGAGTGACATAACATTATCGAGAACTAATTCTAGAAATCAAACAATTTGTTCTCTTGTGTAGAGATTTAAGTATATGGTTTCCTTCTACTACGTTTCTTATTATAGATTTATTGTATCATAGCAACTGTACACAATCTTAATAATAAGCAAGTCCTTCTTCAGTAAGTAAGATTTAACCGTTTAAAAACTGGCGATTTATAAAATGTGATAGGCATATCTTATTTTATACTTTTTTTCTTACCGTTACAATAAGTATTATGAGGGAAAGGTGTAATATATAAAAAAATGTGTATACAAAATTGTTCATGATTCTCTATCTGGAAGGCAATTTTGAAATCTGGTTCCTGCTCTATTTCGCTCAGTACCATTGTAGAATGATACATAAATCGAAGGACTTGTAGCAAAAACAACCCTTGTCGAAACAAGATTTATTTTTTCAGAAAAATGAATACAAAGCTGCGTGTTTGTCCTGCTTATGTTTTAGGAGGTATCAGAGACACGTATAAAGAAACAGATTTGCAGAGTTTCTTATACTGTGTACTAGAGGAAGCTCTCTTTTCATTCTTCAGAGAAATTTTGTGTTTTGACAAGGGTTATTTTCCGAAAAGCCCCTCAATTGATATTAAAAATGGATATTTTTAATTAGATAATAGACAGACTTAATCATCAGAATTATACACTTGCAAACAGACAAGATTATATATATATATTAATAATCATCAGCTACTAATATCTACCGTTTGTGGGAGGGTAATTCTTGGGCCTCTCCGTGATCAATTTCGCACACAACAGAATAAAGTCGCTTGTAACTCAGGCACTATTATTCCTACATTAATATAAGTATACATTGTTTGAAAGAGCACAAAATGGCGAAAAACATTTAGAGGAAACATTTTTCCGAAATTGATCTTGTAAAGAATGTGGCTAAAAGACTGAGGTCACGTGTGACCAATATTGAGTAAAAATGAAAATAACAAGAAAACTATTATATTTAGCTCAAAATGCACTAGAATTAAATTGTAGAGGACAATTAGACAAATAAAATGAAAAAGGTTCGGATGCACTAGCTCCAATGATTACGGAGATATAGTGAATAATAGAAAGGGCTAAAATTTCTGTTCTCACCTCTCTCTCCCCTCCCGTGAGGTATATTTTTCTGGCATCCGGCATTTTTGTGATCAGTGATGAGTATATATTAAAAAAATATTGGATGCCAAATTGTTACATGATTTGCCTTTAAACTCGAAAAGGAAAGCACTTTTGTCAAGTTGATGCCTAGACTATAAGTAAAACTCTACATTTACGGGACTTAATTAATAGATTCCAAACCTCTCATATTTTGGTTTAAGACTATCAATATTGACGCAGTGAAAAATATTTGATACAGATGAACAATAATATCATTATCTTTCTTTTAAAGGATCGGGTTTCTTTCAATATCATATACACTAGAAAATATTCAGTGGTAAATTTCCCTCGTTCCAAAACTCAACCTTTCCCCTTTGTATTTTAGGTTCTCAATAATACAAACCAATTCACTATGGACCATATTACTGGAGGCTGACAATAGGAATGATTACAAAGATACCGTGTGAACTTTGATATATTGCATCTGGAAATAAATAACCTTAAACAGATTTCGAGATACAAGGTCCCACCTTACTTTTCGGAAACAAGATCACCAGCAAAAACACGGAACTTTAGTAGTACCCTCTTTTTTTACTCTTTTGTTTTCATGGTTGTTTCAAGTTATGAAATTAACATTTGTGTGAAATTAATTTATTGTTTCTTTATCGTAAAAGTGAAGTTTCAGAATGTAGATTATTTACAATTCTAAGTTTCGGACTCAGCACTTAATTTAAAATTCGATAGGGAAGCCTTCAAAACCAGCTACCAGCTTAGACAATTTATAGAATAAAGTTAGCAGTTTTTTTTTATAAATAAATTAAACTGACTTTTAATAATTACTTTTTCGTTACATTGCTTTTCATTATTATTATTGATTGTTATTTCATATCCACTTACAATAGTAAAATGTATAATAATATACTAATCCAAATATTTCCTTCATTGTCAAAAATGCGAACCAAACTTACAGATTGATACAAATTTAAATCCGTTTAGCAGTTTGAGACACAAAAAACAAAATCTAAAAAATAAAAAAGCTGATATAATAAACTTCATATATATATACAATGGCGCCCATCAGGGGGGCCAGGTGGGGCGCTCGCCCCCCTAGAGGAAATCGTACTTCGGAATATCGAAAACCCAATTGAATTTTTACATTAGTTACAGCAAAATTTGAACCTATATTTGAAATGTCGCGTATACTTGCCCCTCCTTGGAAACCACAATATGGGCGCCCTTATATACATACATATATATATATATATATATATATATATATATATATATATATATATATATATATATGTGTGTGTGTGTGTGTGTGTGTGTGTAAATTGAATACCTGCGAGAAGTAAATAATAATAATATCGATTTGAAGAGATAATGTTGGACTTAACATCAAACGAAGTAAGAAATACTATTTAGAAGCAGAATTATTGTATTGAGACTGGTTTGAAAATTCATAGAATTTAGGAAAGTTGACTGATTTACCTATTTAGTGAGACCCGTATAAATGTCTTGTCTTGATTTTATACATACTATATGTTGAACTTATATCCATATAGAATTGTTGTCCTGAAACAACTGAGAAAATCCGTATCGACGTTTGGCAACACTCCTTGTAAGTTAATCCTGTCACGTTTTGTAATATGTAAATCAGTTATTCTACTAATTATACAAAGGACAGATGTTTATCACAAGCATTCTGATTGTTAGATGGATTTGAGTGAATGTTGTTTTCTGTACCCACACAAGTCTTTGTAATTTATGTTTCCAATAAATGGATGTAAAGAAAGAACAAAGATTTGCCATTAAGTTTTGTTGTCTATTTAAGAAACCTGTAGAAATCTTCTGCAGGAAGCTTGCAAAGAGAATGTATCGGAAAGACAACAGTCTAATTTCGCACAGAAAAAAGCCTGCAGCTACTGTAATGTTGGAGAATATCAATATTAAAGTGCTATTATACGGGTCGATATGGACACTGAACAATTACAGGACGATAGAACAGTGCTGCAGAAACTGAGGAAACATATGGCACGAGAAACAAATGGACATGGAAACCAATTGGACGTTGCATCATAATAGTGCCAAATCACAGAAAGTTATTTAGTTTTTTTTTTCTTACTAACAGAAATTGTCACCATGTAACTTTCATTATTGTTGTTGTTCTTCAAATTAAAAGAAAAACATTTACGTGGAACAAAATTTGAGACTGATTAACAAGGATTATAAAGTTATCAGAGAATTATTAGTGATAGCATTCCGCAAAAGGAATTTCAGAAAACGTTCGAAAAATCGCAGAAATGCTGGTACACTTGCATTTAATTCAATGTACAGTATTTCGAGAAAGATTATCACTTTTTTAGTAATTAAGTCAAGCTTTATGTTTCGTATCTTTCGTCTTTCAAGTTTTTCTTATTTGTTTTGGGACACCCTTTGTAAATCCTTTATGTATTCATGCTGTATTATTGCTCGCGAATACTAACATTTCACGAACAATCACAGCATACGAATGTATTAAATATTTCGACCATTAAGAATGGGCATTGCGTATAATACTGATCAAATAACAACTCCTACAATAGACATGTTTGATGTATCTGTAAAATACAACCTCTATCCTGAAATTCGGTGAATGTATCTATATTTCGAATGGATTGTTATCTTACCTGAAACGGCAGTTAATGTTCTTCGAAGTAATCCTCGGTGCTCGAAGTAATGCACTTCTGAGAACGGTTGTACAAGTCCTGTAAACTCCTGGAGTATTCATCTTTAGGGGTGGCTTTCACCTGGGTCGTTACATTACGTTGTATGTTCTAAACGTCCGAAAACCTCAAGCCCTTCAGGGCTGATTTCAACTTGAGGATTAAGAAGTCTAGGGGAGACAAACCTGGGGAGTAGAGTGAGTGATTGAATGACGCCACTCCCGTGTTGGCCAGAAACTGCTGCACAAGAAAGGCAAAATGTGCCCGGACATATTCGTGAAGCAGGGTCCAGTCGCCTTGCTTGGCGTACTGGGGGCGTACCCGCTTGATACGTTGGAGCAGACGTTTCAATATTTCCACTCCCGGCGGGAGTTCATGTGGTTCGGATTCTACGTTAATCAGTAGGACCACGTCTCATATAGCCTCGCTGCTGAACGGGACGTTAAA
Source organism: Thermobia domestica (assembly GCF_964235325.1). NCBI lineage: Eukaryota > Metazoa > Arthropoda > Insecta > Zygentoma > Lepismatidae > Thermobia > Thermobia domestica. The sequence goes on from NC_137465.1 coordinate 117,313,254, forward strand.
CTCAAATTCACTCACTCAATATTTCCACGTACATAGCGCGGTTTTAATGTAGTGCACTCGGGGAGGAATTCTTTATAGATGAGACCTTCAGAGTCCAAGAATACCACAAGCATTGTCTTGATGCGAGATCGCTTACTTAGCACCTTCTTGCTTTTCGGTGACCCTGCACTCCTCCACTCCATACTTTGACGCTTACCTTCTGTTGTACCTCAAGCACCAGGTGTCGTCACCTGAGACGATAATTTTCTGGAAATTTCAGTCTCGATCTGCCATGTCGATGAGGTCTGCACAGGCTCCAAACCGAAGTTGCATTTGTTCCGGCGTCAAAGTGTCCGTTTAATATGCTTTCATCTATGGTTGTTTATGGTACTATGGCATTAGTACTTAAACGTTCTTTACGAAAGACATTTTTCTCTCTTTTCTAAAAAGATTATAAGAAAATAAAAATATTCTATTCTCTAACATTATTTCAAAATAGCGAAAAAAGGGGGCATATATATTCATATAACCTCTTTTTACTTCATGTTAACAAAATAATAGGCAAAAGCAAAAGCAAAACTAAAATGTTTAAAAAATTAAAGTAAACTCCGGTAAAGACAGTAAAACAGATCACGTAAAATATAAATAAGTGGTTCCTATATCCTTAATCGATATGAAATTGACTTCATTAAAGAATTCGACCGCGCTAATAGCTCTAGATATTCGTTAGTTACAAAAAATCAAAATTAAAGGGTTTACTGAGGCCTTTCCGGTATTTATACCAAATTTTAACTGTTGAGGAGTCAAATATAAAGAATTGAAATATCACAAATTATGTAAAAAATAATCAAAGCCGTTTTGTCCACAAGGAAAGTGCGGAGTCCTTTGTTTCATGTTAAGAAATTTTTTTGCTAAGAATGTTTGTTGATATTTCCCTCTTCACAGACAGATTACACTGCCAGGAGAGTATATGATTGCGGGTACGTCTGCTCTCTATGAACGGGAAAGGGATTGGGAAAGAGTTCTCATTCCTGGACCAATAAAAGAAGACATTACAATCTACGTAAGTAACTTGTTTAATAATTTTAAATTATTGTATTTTAATGTTAGAAAGTTAATAATAAGCGTAAGAAATTTGACACTCAGTATGGAACTCGATTAAAGCAAGAACTAACCCTAAGTAAGTTGAATACACGCACGACATTTCTTCAGATAAAGACATACATTCCGTGCTTCTGTGAAATCATAGTTATACAATAAATAAGGTGAAGAAATGCTCAAATTGAAATATATCGGGCAAGGATTTTCTAATATAGCGCACATATGGCAACAATATCTTAAGTTAATAGATACAGGGGGACCAACATGGTTTTCCGTTTCACAAAGAGAGAGAGAGAGAGAGACAAATAGGGTGAACATGCATCATTCCGGATATATAGCCCGCCGAAATAATTGGTCGGGATCATAATGTCGTAACTCAAGAAAGAATTGCCGGAACACAACCAGAAAGAAACTTGTCAAGTAAAAGAATATAAGAACAATGTTCATCTCGAGTCAATATTCCATTAATACCAGTGGATGTGAAACAGGGGGCAGCGACAGGGGAAACCACGAAGCATAGGAGAAAGTCCATGAGATCTTCTAGAAAAAAGATATATCAAGAACTAAAACTATCATACATTCTATATCCCTTGATACATTAATAAAATCTAAACTCAAACTAACTACTATTTTCTTTTGCGTAATTATCATATGATATTTCATTCTCGAGTTATAATCCTTTTTATATCGTTCCGACCAATTTTCGGCGAGCTTTAGCTCCGAAGTGACTCATATCTGTACCCATAGTAGTCCAGTAAAGATAGCCCATTTTTCTGCCAAGAAAGGAACAAATTAGTAACAAGCTGAAAATTGGTATGGAAGTAGGGGGATGTCTCAGGAATAACATACTAAAAGTCCCCTAAAATCCCACTGTAGCTTTTCCCGCAATTTTGAAAAATGTCCGCCATCTTTAGACCACGACAAGGGATTTATGGAAATCGTCACCCTTTATGTTTATTCTTCTAGCCACCGTTCTAATTATCACAAAGCCATGAATCATATATGGTTGGAAAGCTTGAAAGACAGAAAATCTAAGTAAATAACATATATCCCCATCGTGCTAAATTTCTAGAAGAAGAGGAAGAAGAAAACAGTTTTTTTATTTAAAAAAGATATATTTTCAGAAATCATGATAAGTTTGCAACATTGACAGTTATTGCACACCAACGAAACACCACCAACAGATGCCCTTGATATTTATCTCAATCATAGCCAACAATGACACAAATCGGTGCAATACAAGCCGAGAAAAAAATATAACTTATGTTACTTTCTGACCTCTGTACAAAAGTGCATAAGGTGACATACACTTTCACGGTTCTAGTCACCTTCTTTTATCACATAAGACCAAGAGTTATATATCATTGGAAATCTTAAGAAACGCAAATTCGAACGAGGTAACACTTATACTAATCAAGCCCAATTTGTGGAAGAAGCGCAAAACTCAAAATTTCGGGACAAACGTGATTTTCGCAATAAATTCTTTAAAACTTGCAACACTGACAATTAGCGTATGTTAACAAAACTCAGTTACCGTTTTCACTATCATCATTATTAGTTTACTCTTAAAATGGTCAACGTTTTTTCCAATGGAGTAAGCTTTTATGATACATAGTTTTACATCACTTAAATATAGCACAAAAATCATTTATTGACAGCATTAGAAAGTAGCAGAAATTGGTAGTCTCCTATTCATAGGAAAATCGTAATTCACACACTAAAAATAACTCTCAATTACAATAGTCATTTGAATGTAATTTTTTAAAAATGTCTTGTTTATAACTAGAATGCAATTTTCCTCCTAGTATTCTTCAAATCAACTTAATATTTACATTACACGTTAGTATGCACTTTAAGAACATTCGAACTTATTTTATTAGAAATGGATGAGGTTATCATTATCTCGTTCATCTCTATGGTCTCCATCATTTGGTTTTGCATTCATGCATCCAATTCCTCGACACTGACATAAATTAGAGCACACAATTCCTGCTTTCCGACAACCGTACATGCTTTGACAGCCCCTTTTTACAGTTACAGTTACACGGAGTGGGTTCCTTGGTTATTCTTGCTGGAACGAGAATACCTCCTAATGTTGTCCATCCATATTCAGTCGTTCGCAAATCATTTCCACGGTACAATTGAACCTGATGATATGGTGTTTCGCAGCATCACTGGTGGGTGGCAATTTTGCTAATTGTATTTCGTTCTGAATGGGGAGCGACTTACTGCAAGGATGTATGAATGATACTGAAATTCATCCAGTATGGTTACTATTGCAGGAGAATCGTAGTGTGTTAGTAGAAATAATGTGCCAGCTTCATAGATTGTACACTAGCATTATCATGGTTCAAAACTTCAAGTGATCGGCATAAATATTCCCGTTTTTGAAGTAATCAGAATGGCTTTTTCTTTCCTTGTCGATACAAACCACATGATGTTTCGCATCTAGTTAAAGCATGGTAGCTGAGCAAACTAGTTATAAATATGGTATACCACATTGACTTAACACCTAGTCTTCCGTTTCAGGCGCTGCTATCGGCTGAAGGAATTTCACTCTCTTTCGCTAAAGCTCTCTCGCTTAGCAGCTGCTGAACCCTTATTGGCTTAACGCGTGGGTGTGTCGGGGTGTGAGCTTTAGTTCGCATTTTTGCCACGGCTCAAGACATTTTGGCAGCACAATAGTATATTTTCCTGTGTATCTTACAACTTCTTAGTACTAAATTCCTTACTCACGTCTTGTAGACGTCCAAGCTTTCGAAATGTGATGTCGTACTGATTATTACCTTGTTCAAGCAAAATTATTAAAATGTCAACATCCTCCCGTCAACATCATGTCAACATTATGACGACGTGCTTACAAGGATTTAAAGACTTGGCTACAGCAGTTTTAGCTATAAGTGCGTCAGCATCACTTCTTGCTTGCTGGGTTTGAATTCCAGCTTGTGTCAAATGAACTATCAACTCACGGGCGAAACAATCCTTATTTTTGAAATTACCTAAGAATTTATCTTTTTTTTTTTGTTAATAATGTGGTTTCATTTGTGAATAACACCAAAGCTGATTGAACCTTTGACTCACGTTGCTCCCGCTCAGCGGCTTTTGTACAGTTTTCAGTGCAATACCCATAAAAAAAATAGTTGTTGCTTTCGTTCCTGAGTTTGTGAGTACATAGGACACATACGAGTTGTGCACGTCAAGGTATGTTCCATATTGTGGCCAAAAAACATGATGTAGAAGCCAGCCTCCGTCTATAACGTACACAGTGTTTTCAAATTGAGTTTTAAAATTTGTCCGATATTCAAACATGTCGTACAAAGCTAACTTTTTCGTTTTTCTCATGGACATTTCTGTGAAAAGAGAAAGTGAATAGGGTGCAAGCTCGTAAGCAAAACACTGCTGGAGTTCTTTTTCGGACTTCTACTCATATGATGCATTTGAAGTATGGTGTTTACAGCCAGTGGCTCATCACGGATACGCATCTTTTTGTTTAAGTTTCACATTTCCAAAAGTCCGTCCAAACATTCCTTCCATAGCAGCCAATCCGATTTCCTTAGATTTATCAGTTGACCATTTCATTACCTACCAAGCCAGTGCTTAGGGACGCGAGCTCCGGATATGAAGAGAATGGAGAACTTCTTCCCAACCAAGACCAACGCAGGAACTTCTTTAGATGTAATATATCACGCGATTGACTGCTTTAGTACAGGTCCACATGCCGACCAGTGTGAAATTCTTGCCTATCTTTGTTTCATAATTTTTCAAGACATTCTCGTGAGTGGCACGCTGCTGGCATACTTGACACACACCTAGATATTATCTTTTCAGTTATGCCTCTCCTATGGGTCAGTCCACCGCTGCTCTTCATTGCTCTCGCTAAAACCTACTCAATCGTCATATCAGACCATGTGCCACTCCAAAATATATATTTTCTACGAAAAGTGAAGTAACCGTCTTCTGTAAATAGCTGGAACTCATGAAGATCCATTTCATCCTCCAACCGCAACATTTCTTGTAAGTACAGATGTGCGTACTTGGCATACAAAAGATGCTCAGCTGCATAGAAGTATGGTAACATTTCTCACATGCAGTGAAGATGAAGATTCAAGTCACCTGTTCTTTCGAATTAAAAGACGCATAATTTCTACAAGCTGAAAGTACAGAGCGAATAACTTAAGAGATAAGGCTTGTTTCTGCAGCAGCGTCAATGAATAACTTCAGGTCATTTGCAATCTTGATTGACTATGTTTGAATGTTGAACCACTACATCAGTATCGATATCTTCTTCAGTCATCAGAGGAATACAAACATCTCGCAATTGACGTTCAAACTCCTCAGTGGCGTCTGATTCATTAAATAAACAGTATATATTGCAATTGCTGTGTTTTAAAAAAAATTAGCTCGCAAAGCACGAGCAATAAGAATGGCCTGGCTTTATCTGTGGCTTGGAGTTACTAGCATACACACAAGACCAAAGTTCTTCAATGCCACTAACTTTCATTATATATGCAACTGTTTCCATAAATGACGTTATAGTGTGGAAAACCCCCAAGTCTGACAATCACTGACGGTAATTCACCAGAATTTCTACATGCTGCTACAATGTCACATGCTTTAGAGTATAAAGGTTGATCCAACGTGACTAAGCACGCTTTTTTGCATCTTTTCTGCACATTCTTTGCTGGCAAACATAAGCGCCGAGTATACAGCATTTATGCTTATTGGCTGAAGGTTGATGAAAGGTTGAATTACTACTTAATATGCTTGGTACTTATAGTTGTTGCTTGTCACCAGCTGCATAAATCCATTCCAATTCAGGCAAGTTGGTGTCTTCAACCACTTGAGAATCATCCATGTTACATCGTACAGAAGGTGGATTTCAGTTTGGATAATCAGAACACGAAGGTATCTTATATCTTTAATGATTAAATCCGAAAGACCATTATCTCTGCATGTGTACGTTAAAAGTGGTATATTCCATTCATTCTTTGACAGTGTACGTTTTTTGAGCCCAGGTATTGCTCAGTGATATGCGAGCGACTGAATATGAATGGACAACATTAGGAGGTATTCTCGTACCAGCAAGAATAACCAAGGAACCCACTCCGTGTAACTGTAACTGTAAAAAGGGGCTGTCAAAGCATGTACGGTTGTCGGAAAGAAGGAATTGTGTGCTCTAATTTATGTCAGTGTCGAGGAATTGGATGCATGAATGCAAAACCAAATGATGGAGACCATAGAGATGAACGAGATAATGATAACCTCATCCATTTCTAATAAAATAAGTTCGAATGTTCTTAAAGTGCATACTAACGTGTAATGTAAATATTAAGTTGATTTAAAGAACACTAGGAGGAAAATTGCATTCTAGTTATAAACAAGACATTTTTAAAAAATTACATTCAAATGACTATTGTAATTGAGAGTTATTTTTAGTGTGTGAATTACGATTTTCCTATGAATAGGAGACTACCAATTTCTGCTACTTTCTAATGCTGTCAATAAATGATTTTTGTGCTATATTTAAGTGATGTAAAACTATGTATCATAAAAGCTTACTCCATTGGAAAAAACGTTGACCATTTTAAGAGTAAACTAATAATGATGATAGTGAAAACGGTAACTGAGTTTTGTTAACATACGCTAATTGTCAGTGTTGCAAGTTTTAAAGAATTTATTGCGAAAATCACGTTTGTCCCGAAATTTTGAGTTTTGCGCTTCTTCCACAAATTGGGCTTGATTAGTATAAGTGTTACCTCGTTCGAATTTGCGTTTCTTAAGATTTCCAATGATATATAACTCTTGGTCCTATGTGATAAAAGAAGGTGACTAGAATCGTAAAAGTGTATGTCACCTTATGCACTTTTGTACAGAGGTCAGAAGGTAACATAAGTTATATTTTTTTCTCGGCTTGTATTGCACCGATTTGTGTCATTGTTGGCTATGATTGAGATAAATATCAAGGACATCTGTTGGTGGTGTTTCGTTGGCGTGCAATAACTGTCAATGTTGCAAACTTATCATGATTTCTGAAAATATATCTTTTTTAAATAAAAAAAACTGTTTTCTTCTTCCTCTTCTTCTAGAAATTTAGCACGATGGGGATATATGTTATTTACTTAGATTTTCTGTCTTTCAAGCTTTCCAACCATATATGATTCATGGCTTTGTGATAATTAGAACGGTGGCTAGAGGAATAAACATAAAGGGTGACGATTTCCATAAATTCCTTGTCGTGGTCTAAAGATGGCGGACATTTTTCAAAATTGCGGGAAAAGCTACAGTGGGATTTTAGGGGACTTTTAGTATGTTATTCCTGACACATCCCCCTACTTTCATACCAATTTTCAGCTTGTTACTAATTTGTTCCTTTCTCAATCCTATCTTTACTGGACTATAGTGGTCTCTATTATTTTCATGTTTCCTTGTGAACATTCATTTCCTAAAATTGTTTGGTGTTGTTTCAGAACATTCACTATGTAGACCAAACTGTAACCACTTTTCATCCACTAGAGCAGTGTAACAGATGCCGTCTTAGAGAATGAAATGGAGTTCATATGTGGAGTTTTCTCTAAGTAGATTCAGCCATTAACTGACATAGCATAGTAATATCACATCTCCTTTGGCTGTTTCAATTATCAAGCATGAACCTCATCAGAATTAGGGAAATAGGAGAAATCAATGCATACCAGAAATGTCCAAGTTAGTCAGCCCAATCGTTTTGCTTGCCCAATCTGCCTTGAATTCAATAATTAAGCTCGAGCAGAGTACGAACGCTGTAAGTGGATAGCGAACCGAAGTCTGAGTTCGTACGAGAGAGGGTCCCAGTAAAGTTAGTGGAAGAGAGTGTGAGCTCCATTGACGATAATGAGTGCGAGCCCGATGCCTTTAGTGAGTGCAAGCCCAATGAGATAAATGGGTTTGAGTTTAACCTAGAACGATCCTCATTGAGAATAGGAAGCCCGAGCTCTAGTGAGTGTGAGTCTGATCCAGTGTGAATCAGGGCCGGCGCTAGCACTTTTGCCGTCCTGGGCGGTACTTTCACATTTACCGCCCTTTTAATCCGCAAACCTTATTTTGATAGAAGACGTTGAAGTGTCACGAAAAAGATGCCTAATTTAAAATCATATATAAATGGAAAATTAAACAAAATATTGAACGCTTTTTGAACGCTCTTTTGAATGCTTACGTAATATTTAAACCACTCCATACATGACACAACATTTAGTATGCTCGACTTCGCTGAATATCTGTGATATACAGCAGCGCACACAGAAAATAAAATTTAAAAAATGCTTAGTCACGACTAAGAATTTTAACTTTTAAGCTTATTTTATATCAATAGGTGTTTCCAATAGAGTATGGAGCATGAAGATAATATAGTGAATCAGATATTACGGCAAAATTAACTGATTATCCTAAACCTGATAATGCACTAAAACATAATAGAGATACATGAATTTAACATATTTTAATTAAATGAAACTCTTCTTGCTTTGATATGAACAAATTTCTGTATCATATTCGCGTAATCCAATGTTTCATCCAATTTGTGTTCTATCGATACCAGCGCTAGACCACTCAAGCATGTTTCAGACATGGAAGAACTTAAATAGTTTTTAATAAGTTTAAGTTTCGAAAAACTTCTTTCTCCGGTTGCCACTGTTACCGATAAGGTTAACAAAATCTAAGTGCAACACTGACATTGGGAGCTGAGTCATGTTCCTTAATTAATTTTAAAGTCTCTTTTGGTGAACTTTTAGGCTTAGTTATAGCGGATAACAGTTTCAGTTCATCTTTCAAATCATTGAAGTTAATATCTTTCGGTTCTTCGTATGTTAAAATGCTCGCAAGTTTAGTACAGTTTTCAGACAAAAGTTCAGGTGGCATATCTTTAAGATTACTTATATCGTGAAGAAAATCGAAATACTCACTGTGATGTTTAAGTTACTCAAACCTTTCTCTTAAAGCTAACATAATCACGTCTAGAACTTTGTAATAAACATGGATCTTGTATCTTGTTTGTGAATCTTCAATAGCTTCATCCTCTGCCTCGTACTGAAACTGTCTCTTTCGACTTCTAGCTTGCGCTATATTACTTACCTATTCGTGGATCATTCATATCTAATGCTGATGCCAACTTCATCGCACCAACTAAGTAAGACTGAAACTTTGCATCATTTCTGCTCCTCTCAAAGTATTCAGATATATTTTCAAGAATCCCGATTGCATCCAACACATCATAATCAAACCTACTTTGTCTGTCAAAGCCTACTTGACTTTTGCCTACTATGTTTATGTGGAGTAAAAAGCCATACCAGATAACGAGTGAGCAAAAGAAAATAGAGTCACGCAGCTGGTTTGTTACACACAGAGCATCGTGGACGACCATTCTATCTGTTCTATTGTCGTTACTTATTTGAAGTAAGGCATCCGGCTCTCTCACCTTGTAGTGCTTAATAGTTTTAAAGTGAGACCATAGGCGGCGCCATGATTTTGGTGATGTGGGTACAGGCTGGGGAGAAATAAGACATAGTAAAACATATTAACATGGTACGCAATAAAAACTTTTATATACATATTTAAAGAAACTTCATACATGGATACGCGTGTATGTGAGTTATGGATTTATCAAAGAAATATTAGAATTTTTAAATATATATACAAGGGCACTTTTAAAAAATGCATCAATTACAAGAGCTTTGGTTGAAGATGTGGATGTATTTGTGTATGAAGAGCTTTGGTTTTATTCACCCAAGCAAAGTTCCTTGTTTTGATTTAAACATTTTAAGGGCAAATTAACATGCCGACATGCATACATATAATAATAACTCAACTAGCAATTACATCGCACTGTTTACCAAAGACTCTCTGCCAACACATCCTAACATTGTTGCCAAAGCGTTCTGCACTATTGAGCCTTAAGATTTCAAATATAATTTTACCCCCCCCCCTTAAAAAACTGTTGGATAGCAATTAACTTATGAGAGATTTAAGAAGCCACTCAAATATATCCAAACAGGAAACAATAAATATAAAAAATAGAAGGGATTATTGTAGAAAATCTGGAAATCGAAGTTAATGTGGGTGGAGCTGTACCCATAACACCCACTGTGGCGCCGCCTATGAGTGAGACTTCCCTTTAGTATGGCCCAACGTTGAACTGACGCAGAAAAAAGTAAACTTTTTGACTGCAAAAAAAGAAAAAAAATGAAACGGCGTACTGAGATGCTGTGGCTGCATCGTTAACGACAAGGTTTAGTGAATAACTACCAAGGAACATAGAAGGCTCGGGAATTTATTTCTAAAATTATTTTCTGAATACCTGAATGTTTACCTTTCATATTGGAACCATAGTCTTAACCTTGGCCCCTCGTGTCATCGATAGGAATGTTCATTTCCTTTAGCTGTTTAATTTATTACTCCTATCAGTACTAGACCAAACCATGTCAGTCGTGTCTGTTACCGGTACGAAACCAAGAAAGTGTTCGCAAATTTTTACAAGGCATTCTCCATTACTGTATGTAATTTGTATATACAAAACGAACGATTATATTGTCATTTGCTCTGTACCAGAAATATCTGGCATACAGTCTAGTATTACACTATTTTGCAGCTCTCAACAAAGACAGTACTTTACTTTTGTTCAATAAGAATTTGAATAATTTCATTTTGGACATATTTTCCTAAACAATGGTGGTATTTATTTTGTCCTCCCGTTCCTCTTCGGCCATGATGCTGTCAAACTTTGCAAAGAGTTCTACCAGTTTCAGAAAATTACCATTACTTGTGTAAAGTTGATCTGATGTCCTGTAATGCATGCGCAATTGCACAAATGATTCTAGCAGACATTTCCTATGCTCGGAATGAATAGTTTGTAAATTGGTTGAAAACTCACTGCTAGAACCTAAATGTCTTTATATGCTGTAGGCTAGAACGGCCTGTCTCAAGTGGGGGTGTACCTTTTGCATACTTGGAGTGGAGCGTTAGAACATTGCTGAATAGAAAAATATAAAATACATCTTGCTAATCTAATCCACAATCCACCCTAGCTGAAAATCTTATCTACCCCTCTGCAAGGGAAATATTGAACTAGATACCTCTGGCTAGTAGTTTGATTATTGAAAATGAGGGGGAATGCTCTGAATTTCCTGAGTATTCTTCTGAATGTAAGTGAAGTAAGTTCAATTATATTTTCAGGTGAACACGATTTAATTTTTTTATGTAGGCCTATTACGAAGCATTATATTTTGATAGTATTATTTTTTTTTTCAAATTTTGTCGCCCATTAGACTTGCCGCCTTGGGTGGTGGCACGGCTCGACCCCCCTAGCCCCGGCCCTGATGTGAACCTCTCTGAAATTAGTGAGTACGAGCCCGAGTGAACTCCGGTTGTAAAAATGGCCACCTGTCTGAAGTAGCAACCTAATAGACCAGGTTTTTATTGATAGTTTCAAAATAATAAACAAGCTGAAGTGAACCGATCCTAGAAGATTCTGGCATGCAAAGCTGTGGAACACAGCCTCTGTTGTCGAGCCGAACTTGACTCTGGGCAAGCTCCACTACTAAATATAGTGATCTGTAGTTTTTACGCGATAGGCTTTTTGCCGGCCAGTAGTTACCGAGAAATAAAGCACTACATATGATGCGAGTCAAGCCAAGCACAGCCTGTTCCTGGCCCAATCCTTCCCTTAAATATAATCTTTTTTTTTTATTTCTTTGGCCATGAGCTACTTTCCCATGAAATTTGGTTGAGATCCGGTCAGTAATTACCACCCATACATCAGGATTGAAGCTATAAGCTCTCGTATGCTTTCGCTGGGAGCTAAAATAATTATAATGGTGATAATGTAATCTAATATAAATAAAATAAAGAGTTGTTTGTGTTTGTTTGTTTGTCTGTCTGTTTGTCTCTGTTCGGTCTGGGGACCAGACGAGTGGACCGAGAGTTACCAAATTTTGGCCAGGGGTACCTTGGTCCAGGTCCCATATCAAGACGAAGCGTTTTTCTTATATAATTTCGAACCAGGGAGGTGTCAAGGGGGGGCGTTTACCGGGACTGGCCTGGGGACCAGACAAGTTGACCGAGAGTTACCAAATTTTGGTCACAGATACCTTGGTCCAGGCCCCAGACCAAGGCGAAGAATTTTTGTCAAAATTCTAACCAGGGGGGTCTCAGGGGGGCGTTAACTGGGACATGTAAAAGTAGTAGAAAATGACCGATATTAGTGTTGAATTCATAGTTTTCACGGTCGCTGAGATCAATGGTAAAACTCCGATTGCATTAACTTCCAAATTCACCCTATTTGGCAGCCGTCCGGGGTCAACAAGGAGGGGGGTTACCGAGACATGTAGAAGTATTCCAAAATGGCCGATATTAGTGTCAAATCCATAGTTTTCGCGGTCGCTGAGATCAATAGTGACACTTTCATTAACGATGATTTGCAAATTGAGCTACCATTGTATACGGGCCGGGGTCAGCGAGGGAGATAGCGAGACATGTAAAAATAGCCCAAAATGACCGATATTAGTGTCAAATCCATACTTTTCGCGATCGCTGAAATGAATGGTGATATTCCCACATGCGTTGACTTCCAAATAGAGCCCCCATGCGAAGAATGGGTATAGTCAGCTATAAATAAATAAAAATTAAAACGCAAACTCTAACAGCAACGTAAATATTCAACGTATTTCTCACATGATATTTCAAATCCATCTACTGATCCTCATTGTTTCTCGATATTCTTAAAGAAATTCTATTAAAATTTCATATTTCGCATCTCATGAATTAATGTGTTTGCATTGTGGCATTGCTAATGTTGTATTTACGTGGCGATATTGAGTGGGAAGAGGGTATGGGTAGAGGAAGGATGGGAGGTTTACAGGATTCCTTTACAGGATTGCCAGAATATAAGAACAGTAAAACTCAGTACACTTCTCTTTTGGGTTTCTTATTGTATACGATTGTTAAGGTGATTTTTGTGATTTGAAGAAGAAAATGGACGCGCCAGAAAACACTGCCACACAAAATATTTTAGTCCGATACTAGAAAAAATAAGTATTGATATTCTATATAGAGAAGAAATACCCTACATTGTAGATGTATTAATACATTTTTAAGTGTTCTTTAATATTTAAATTTCTTTACTCATACAGGAGAATTACGTAAGTTAGCAGTCATCTGGATGCTTTAATGTTTGATTCCATGTTCGGAACGGAAAATGGCTGATTGTATGTACATGACTTTTATCACGCAAATCTCAATAGATTCAACCTATCCTTTTTGGTTTCTAGGAAAACTAATGCACATGCAAGAAATTCAAGCGAAAGTAATACATCTGAGAACACTGTCATATGTCTCAGGTCACTTGTAAACATCGAAATCTTGCAGTCTGCACAAATAAATAAGACGCGTAATACTTACTCAAAATATTTTTAAAATTTGAAAAAAAAAGTCCATAAATAGGTTCATTACGTTTACTTGAAACCTATGTTTTTTTTTTAAAAAAAAAAAATAGTCCTTTTCTATTGCTATCTCTAGAAAGTAAAGCTGTTTCATACGATACAATGAGAATATTCTGTCACCGAGTAAATATCCGCTGAAGAACACTTGTTATAGCTTTTAAAGCCCTGTAGATACAGACAGTAAATTGATTCTCCTGTTTTCTCATTTTTTTTTTATGTGTGGAATCATGTTTTATACATACGAACTGCAAAGGCATTTCATGATACGTTATTTGTCTCCATTTTTCGCACGCTTGACTCCATCTGCTTTATCCGTATCCACTGTGTAAAATTTATTAATAAATTCATCCGATTGTCGCTTTTCACAAGTTGACACTGCTTCGCTGAATTGATTAAATCTGCAGAATGTAAGTTAAGAACTATAGTGGAGTTAGCAATCGACTTTTCTTTTCCGTACAAGTTGTACTCGTATGTGTACCATTGTTAGTAGTATATACGTCACACTTAGTAGAAAGCAAACTTCAATGGATGCAATTTATTACTTAACAATATACTTTTATGTACAGAGTACGTAGGATGCCCATTCATCCAAGGGTTTGGACGAAAGCATCATCCCAAATGTGCTATTCTTCCTCCAAATTTAGTTTTCTGCCCCTATATTTACCATTATACTCCCCAAATTTATCGTTACACCCTTACATGTACCTTTGCCCGCTAAATTTACCAATCTCCAATTGGATTGTACCATTTTCAATGAAAAATTATGTTTTCTCTCCTCCAAATATATATTCTTATCAGCCAATCTGCGCAATAAATTCCGCATGTGGACACCCCTGACATCACACAAACCAATAGATAAATAAATAACCTATACCAGCAGTGACAACGGACGACATGCTTACTACTTAGCTCTATAAAAATTCGTTTTACTCAAAAACTACGCATGAAAATTCATTATGAACGATGTCATTTTATTTGGTTCGATGTCCTTTATCGATTGATATAGACCTATTATTAAAGGACAGCGGCGATTTTGAGGTAGAGCGCTCACCTCTAGATCTTGGGGTTCCTGGTTCGATCCTAGCTCTCATCAAATGGGTTTTGTGGTAGTCATACAGTGTGTTGTGCGAGGGTTATCTTGTGGTTCTCCCATTTCTCATATTTTTTTCACTATAGCATCTCAGCCATCTCATTCACACTCATCATTACTGTCTTCTTTACTTTTGGAACATATTCTTGAGATATTAAGCTTCAAAAAGTACAAATATATACACAGGTTTTAATTTATTATGTAACCAAAATTCACTGGTGAAATCCTCACACCTAGACAATGTAAAAAGTCCATATGATCATAGGGCGGAAAACGCGTTGTTTCGAGGTTATGGGATGCCGAAATCGAGAAAACTGTAATTTTGAAGCTACTTAGCTCGAAAACTATGAGATATATCAAAGGCGGTTAAACAAATATTAGAAAAACTAGTACAGTGTCTATCTAAATAACCATGTTTCAGAGTTAGGTTATACCGACGCATATGATTTTAGAGAGAGGAGAAGAAGAGCGGAACCTGTACCCCAGGTCCCTCTATAAAATCCGTTGCGCCGATACGTCTCAACTCTGAAACATGGTTATTTAGATAGACAGCGTACTAGTTCCTCTAATATGTCTTTAAGCGCCGTTGATATATCTCACAGTTTTCAAGCTAGGCAGACTCAAAGCTACAATTTTCTAGATTTCGGCATCCCGTAACTTTGAAACAACACATTTTTCGCTCTATGTTCATATGGACTTTTCTTTATTGTTTAGGTGTGAGGATTTCACCAGTGGATTTTGGCTACATAATGAATGAACACCTTGTATATATAATCTTGGAATAATATTATAATATTAACAAAAATTAAAGACTTACAAATAGTATTGGGCTGATTATCTGATACTTCGTACTTTCTTGTTAGTAATGTCATAAATGAAAAAATCTTGATGAGGTTATATTTCCGTATCTGTTTTATCCTAATATGTGGGATGGATATCGTACACGTGTGTCAAGTTAGCATACACACGTTTAGCCAACACTACCAAAAGTATAAAATCGTTAGTGCTACGTTAGTGCTAGCTTCCCAACGTTAGTGCTGCTATACTTTAAAAAATAGAGCGACTTTTTTGTTGTATGCCAACTTGACGTCAAGTTAGCATACGCATATACAAAAATTAAAGCACTACCGAAAGTAAATATACCAATCGTTAGTGCTACGTTAGTGCTGGTTAGTGCTAGCTTCCCAACGTTAGTGTTGCTATAGTTAAAAATAAAGCGACTTTTTTTTAAAGGAAAATTAACTATACCAACCGTAAGTGCGAATACGAATCTGATATTCTCTAACTTGACAAGAAAGTTACTTTTTGCTAGGTGAAAATTTTAAAAATAACATTTTGTTATTTTGTTAGAAATGATTATTTCACTTATTAAATCAAATTGTTGCAACAATGGTTTTATAGTGCCTAATTTTTGTCAAATTTCTAATGTTAATTAAATTTGAATGTTAGAAGTTTGAATAAGGCATTGGGTTATAACAATATTTGATTGTTAAATTGTATATGTAAAATAATTTGGCAAAAATTGCTTTGTTTTTGATTATAACTAACTAACTAACTAACTCTATGGCCTATGGAACCCGGAGGTTCAATGCCGCGTTCACAAAAGCTCTCCACTGACTTCTATCCTTAGCTAACTGCATCCAGTTTCTACTTTGGATTCCAATCTCTGCGAGATCCATCTTAATATTGTCCTCCCATCTGCGCCTAGGTCTGATTATAAACAAATGTTAATTAAATATTCTTTAATGATGATAGTTATATCAAGGTTGACAGTAATAGTATCTATCATAACATAAATAAATTAACTTGACCCAGACAAAGGCGATAGTTTTAGCGTAAAATCAGCATTTCTTAAAAATAAAAAATCCTTTTTTGGTTGCTTTATTCATGGTGGACAGATTTACCACACATCTAACATAAAGTTTGCATAATGGTTTCATGCTGATGTGAACGGAACATTGTATGGAGATTAAAAAAGCCTGATACGATAATTTGGAGAACGATCATCACTAATCTAAACCTTATATCTCTACGCCGTGAACTTAGCCCTCCACATGACACATCGAGGATAAAATAAGTGTCAATCGTTAGTGCTTCTTTGTGCACAAAACCCTAACGTTAGTGCTTCATTAGTGTAGGTGCTACAAGTAAAACATCTTTGTGATTTCATATTCACGCTGCCCGCCACTTCATACACTAACGAAATGTTTAGTGCCAGTCGTTAGTGTATCGTTAGTGCTTCTTAGTACACTAGTTCCTAACGTTAGTGCTTGATTAGTGTAGCTGCTAGAAGACAAATAGCTTTGCGGAGCCTGCGTGAACTTGAATGTCCACCTTAAGCACTAATGAAAAAATTAGCGCCATTCGTTATCCGTCAGTGCTTCTAGAAAACACTGATAGTGTCATTAGTGCTTCAGTATTGGTGTAGTTATGGCGAGTTACACGTCACGAAACTCCCATAAGAAATACATTGGAAATTTATCATTGTGTCAAATTCCCGCCAAATTCAAAAGCACTAATGACCTTTTCTAGTGCAATCATTAGTGGATCGCTACTTATTCTTAGTGCACCAACCCCTAACGTTAGTGCTTCACTAGAGTAAGTGCTACAAGTAACAAACCTTAGGGGACCAAGTTCACGCTGGTCCCCTACTTCAAGCACTAACGAAAAATTTAGTGCGATTCGTTAGTGTATCGTTAGTTTTTCTTAGTGCACCAACCCCTAACGTTAGTACTTCATTAGTATAGGCTCTATAGCCGAATAAATTTGTGCTACTCGTTAGTGCATCGTTAGTGCTTCTAGAAACACTAATAGTTTCATTATTTCTTCACTATTAGTATAGATATAGCCATTTATGTCATGAAACTCCTGTAATAAATACATAGGGAATTTTCCAGTGGGTCAAATTCCCGCAAACTTCAAAAGCAGTAATAATTTCTTCTAGTGCAATCATTAGCGCTTCGTTAGTGCTTCTTAGAGCACTAATTCCCAACATTGCTGTTTTAATAGGTTGGACGCTAGAAGCGAAACGCTTTAGCCCCCAAGAAAGCACTGGTAATGAAACCTAGTGCAATCGATAGTGCTTCGTCTAGAAAACACTAATAGTTCAGTTAGTGCTTCAATATTAGTTTAGATATTGCCAATTATATATCACGAAACTCCCGTAAGAAAAACATGGGAAATTTTTCATTGGGTCAAATTCTCGCCAAATTCAAAAGCAGTAATGATTTATTCTAGTGCAATCGTTAGTTCTTCGTTAGTACCTGCTAGTGCATCAACTCCGAAAATTACTGCTTCTCATCATGAATGCTTTTGTGGGCAGGGGCAAGCGTGTAGTTAGCTTTCCCTAAGTTTTATTTTCTAGCGTCCATACTATTGAAGCACGAAGTTCTGCAATAAGACATACTAACAAAGCAGTAACCATTATACTATATATGGTCATTAGTGTTTTTAAATTTGGCGGGAATTTTAGAAAATGAAAAATGCTATGTGTTTGAAGTTAGCCCCGCACGCTTCTTAAATGCAACTAATTTTTTACATGTTTAGTGCTTCGTTAGTGCACATTGGTGCACTAAACACTAACGTTAGTGCTATGATACTTTAGAAGTTATTGATGAGTAACTCGGACGGGACTAACTTTTGATTTTTCAACTTTTACACAATTTTACAGTAATTGTGGCCCAAAAGTGAGACTAACACCAGCGGTTAGTGCATTAAAACACTAAGCATTAAGGTTAGTGTTGTCATAGTTTAGGAGTTATAAGTGAATAGCTCACTCGGGGCTAAATTCAAATATATATTGAGTTTTACAACAATTTTCCCACAAAGTTGGAATAAACTTCAAAGGCTAGTACATCGTTAGTACTCCAAAAAACTCTAACGTTAGTGCTATCTAAGCTCTAACGTCAGTCTATCATAGTTTGGGAGATTTTAGTGAATAACTGGTACGGAGCTAACTTGATATCTTTCAAATTTTATATAATTTGACGCTAATTGTCAGACAGAAATAAGATAATCACCAGTGGTCAATGTATTGTTCGTAATAAATAACTCGGTCGGGACTAACTTCAGGTTTTTCAACTTTTACCCAATTAGTGTAAAATTCGAAAAATTTTAATTGAGTTACCTCCGAGTTATTCACTAATAACTTTTAAGCTATGAAAGGACTATCGTCAGTGCTTAGTATTTTTTGAGCACTAACAAAGCACTAACCTTTAGCGATTGTCCTCCTTTTAATGAACACTTATTGTAAAATTCGATAAATTTAAATTTAGCCTCGCCAGAGTTATTCATTAATAACTCCTAAATTATGACAGCACTAACGTTAGTGCTTATTTTATGGAGCACTGACCACTGGTTTTGTCTCATTTCTGTCTGACAATTAGTGTAAAATCGCATCAAAGTTGAAAGATCTAAAGTTAGCCCCGTAAGAAATATTCATTAATAACTCCTAAACTACGATAGCACTAACGTTAATGCCTAGTGTCTTTTGAAGCACTAACGATGCATTAACCATTGACGTTTATTCCACCTCTGTGGGACAAGATTATAAAATTGGATAAAATTAAATTTAGCGAGGAGTGTTATTCACTTATAACTCCTAAACTATGATTGGTGTTTCGGCAAGCAATAACGATGCACTAACTTCTGACGTTTATTCCACCTTTGTAGGATAATTATTGTAGAGTCCGATAAATTTCAATTTAGTCCCACGAGAGCTATTCATTAAAACTGCTAAACCATCATAGTATTAAGGATAGTGTTTAGTGCACTAATGTGCACTAACGAGGCACCAACCAGGTAAAAAAGTTTTGGTAGTACTTGAGAAGCGTAAGGGGCTAAATTTCTAAACGTGGTATTTTCCATTTAGTAAAATTCCCGCCAAATTTGAAAACATTAATGGCTATATATAATGTAATGGTTACTATTACGCTAGTGGGTCTTATTGCAGAACTTCCAACATTAGTGCTTCAATAGCATGGTCGCTAGAAGATTAAACTTAGAGGAAGCTAACTACACGCTAGCCCCTCCCCACAAAAGCATTCACGACATAAAAACACTAATCCTCGGAGTTGATGCACTAGCAAGCACTAACGAAGTACTAACAATTGCAGTAGAAGATATCATTACTGGTTTTGAATTTGGTGGGGATTTGACCCAATGAAAAGTTCCTTATGTATTTCTTATGGGTGTTTCGTGATATAATTTGCCAAGCTACACTAATAGTGAAACACTAACGAAACTATTAGTGTATTGTAGAAGCACTAATGACTGACACTAATTTATTCGTTAGTGCTTGAAGTGGGGGCAGCGTGTACCATTGCTTTGGCTCTAGAGTCTACACTAATGAAGCACTAACGTTATGGGGGGCCAAGTTCACGGACGTAGAAAAATTCGGTTTAGATTCGTGATGATCGTTCTCCAAATTATCGCATCAGGCTGTTTCATTCTCCATAAAATGTTCCGTTCACACCAATACGAAACCATTATGCAAACTTTGTTAGATGTGTGGTAAATCTGTCCATCATGAACAAAGCAACCAAAGAGGATTTTTTATTTTAAAAAAATACTGATTATACCCTAAAACTATCGCCTTTGTCTGGCCAACTTAATTTATTTATGTTATGATAGATACTATTACTGGCAGCCTTGATATAACTGTCATAATTAAAGAATATTCAATTAACGTTGGTTTTTAATCACAAACAATGCAATTTTTGCCTAATTATTTTACAATTAAAACTTAACAATCAAATATTGTTATAACCTACGGCATCATTCAAATTTCTAACATTCAAATTTAATTAACATTAGAAATTTGACAAAAATAAGCTATTATAAAACCATTGTTTCAACAATTTTTAAAGCTTTAGTATTCGAAATAAGGAAAATTATGAGAATAAGGTTAGTTAATTTACATATTACAAAAAAATTTATAAAATATAATATTTAGATTGGAATATACATGTATAAAGAACAAATAGCGAACGTTATAGAAGTTAGACCAAATATAACAATAATTATATTTAATAAATGAAATAATCATTTCTAACAAACTAACAAAATGTTATTTTTAAAAATTTCATCTAGTAAAAAGTGACTTTCTAGTCAGGTTAGAGAATATCAGATTCGTATTCGCACTTTCGGTTGGTATAGTTAACGGAGTATGCCAACCGACCCCTAGTAGGGGGCTGGTTGGCTGATATTGTGGGACTAGCTAGCATACTTTTTAAATATAGCAAAACACAAACAAAAATGGGATTTATTAGAAATAAACGTTTTTTTTCTAAATTCTATTATATATATTGCAATGAAGTAGGCTATTTGAAGTTTGAAATGACTTTTATTCACAACATGTAAAAGAATCACCATTATGAAATATGAAAACTTCTTTCTTTCATTCTATCTTGGTTGTCATGACATTGAAAGCTACAAGATTATCAAACCACATCAGTTTTAATATGATTTGGTGTAGGTTAATTCTTCATATTATTTCAAAAATGTAATTAAAATAACTGAACTATCGAGAAAGGTAGTTTATTTCCCGCTGTTCACGAAGTAGCTAAGAGAAACTAAGATATGTTTTAGCTGAATTATCGAGAAATGCAGTTTGTTTCCTACTTTCCACAAAGAAAGAAACAGCAATAGCTAGACCTCTATTTTTGTAACAAAAGAGCACATACAAAATATTCTTGATCATGAGAATTAGGCCTATTCAGAAAATTCAGAGTCCGGCATACAGTCCTATCTCGATTTCCAAATTTTGACAGTAATCCAATACGTGCATGCTATTTTATAACATTGAAGTAAAAGATTGGTAGAACTGTAAACTACATAACAATAAATCAAACAATGTAACAATAAAAGTAAAATAAAAAAAATAACACGAGGTTGTTTGGCGCACTTGCCAACTAACCCCAAATGCTATACGCCAACTAACCCCAAGCCCATATTGTGCAACAAAGTCGTAATTACTCAGCAATTGTTTGGCATTTACGTTTTATTGTTTGAATATCCATAAAAACAAAGTTCAAATCTAACTAATATTATATTACATACCCCTGTACTCCAAGTAGTGAGAATTCTGTGATGTTGTAACGGAGAATTGAAAAACAAAATTACTTCAGATTGGCAAAAACACTCTTTATCTAATAGACGCCATAATCCGCAAGTTACAAATTCCATATGAAGGTGGCAGCTACATCCATAGGTCGCTCTTTTATTACAGCAGCAACAGCTCATTATGTTAATTAATGAAGGAGTTATATGCAGTTCGTCAACCAGCCCCGGTCTCCTCTATAGCAGCATTAACGTTAAGAAGCTAGCACTAACGATTGGTATAGTTACTTTCGTTAGTGCTTTAATTTTTAAATATGCGTATGCTAACTTGACGTCAAGTTGATATACAACAAAAAAGTCGCTCATTTTTTAAGTATAGCAGCACTAACGTTGGGAAGCTAGCACTAATCAGCACTAACGTAGCACTAACGATTGTATACTTTTGGTAGTGTTGGCTAAATGTATGTATGCTAACTTGACACACGTATATCGTACAGGTTCAATTTATGTGTTTGAAAATAATTCAGGTTTTACTAGAAAACTACGCATGTTGATTTACATTCTGCTATATCATTTTGTTCAGCTCAACGAGATCTAACGATTAATATATTTTTACAAATAACTGTTGTTGTTCTTGCAACTTATTATTTCACTTCTGATTATTTCGCTTCTCTTTAATAATGTACAGTATGTTTCATACAACACCGACAACGTTTGGGAAGTGATTACTGACACCGAGATAAGACAAAAAGTATAGATCAATCTGGGTGCACAACTGCTTCCTTTCGGAGTTATAGGCTGCCGAAAATATGAAAAAATGAACTTTAAAGACCCATAGCTCCAAAGCAATGGCACCTAACGTAGTGGAGTCCAGACTTCACTTAGGAACTAATATGTACCCCATCCAAAAATCAATGCTTGAGAATCCTGCAGTACTTTCGCAACAATTTTTATAGAGGTAGTTAGTGAGTACTTCAAATTATATGTCTGTAGCCAAACTCCCTCTATAAAAATTGTCGCGTGAGTACCTTAAGGCTCTCAAATCTGTATTTTTGGATAGACCATGTATTAGTTTCTAAGTGAAGTCTTGACCCGACTAGGGTAGGTCCCATAGTTTTGGAGTTATGGACTTTTAAAGTTCATTTTTTCATGTTTTCGGCAGCCTAGAACTTCGAATGGAAGCATTTGTGCACCCAGGTTAGTCTATACTTTTTGTCTTCTCTTGGTGTCAGGAATCACCTTCCAACGTTGTGGTGTTGTTTTGAAACACCCTGTACAGAGTACTGAATAAAGTGGAAGTTTCTAAACCACTTATTTGATTTTGCTTCTCCTAACGTTCTAGAATTTCTAAAGTAGTCATAGAACACGGCATGAAGTTTTCCCGTTCAATAAAGATGTTATTACTTCTCTACCAACCTATCTCGGGTTTGCTCCAGGTACTTGTAGAACGCATGGTCAACCGCTCGTGTAGTCCCTCGCGGTGCTTTATTATTTACACAGGTCGAAAGCTGAGCTAATATAGTTCAATTTTGCAGCAACACGGCAAGTCCCCAAGCATCAGCATGACCGCAAAAAGAAAAAGAAAACTTAAATGGACAAGTTAGTAAAGAAAAAAGTAATTTTCCTGTAATACGGTAGAGACGTGGAAAATTTAATTCAGCATGTTTTCCTAGTTTAGATACATTCCTTATCTATTACACTGAAAAGAATGAATATTATTTGTCATTATACAATAATATTGATTATTCTCGTGAAGGATCAACAGCAAAAAACAGTGGAAATAATACAAATTAATTTATGTATTAAGTGGTCAAGTTCATCGCGTGCTACTGAACATAAAACTATTATAAAACATTGTTTTCAGTACTTTTTAAAATTAATATCCAAGTATATAGCTATGTAGCTTTACCTGAATGACTCACGAATATTCGTTTATTATTAAAACTCTCTTAGAGGGTTAAGACATAAATTAACCTTAAGTGTCTCAATGTTTTTTTTTAATTGTACTTCTTAATCCTTCTTGAATTTAAGCATAATTTGGACAAATAAATCATTATCATGACAAATTTATACGTTGATATTATAACGTCTAACGTGAAATGTCGTTAAAATTACAGGTTTTTAGTGTTACCAGAAGTGCAATAATTAAAAGAACTTTTATTAACAGTTATCCCTATAAATAAAGGAAAGCTATGACGATGCAGGGGCGGATCCAGGGGGGGAAGGATCGGGGCGATCGCCCCCCCAGAAGAGGAAACTTTTTTATTTTATATATAAATAAAATATACAGTTTATTTTTTGACGCTCTTAAAAGTAGCTCTAAGTAGCAGTATTACAACCCACCGACCCCCCAGAAGTCCGTCCTGGATCCGCCCCTGTGACGATGATATTGTAAAGTTTATTTATAGCTATGTGGCTCACTGTTAGAAGATAAATAATGATTGATACTATCCAATAGTTAACATTTTCTTTTTGGGTATTTAGTACATAAATAAATAAAAGTCTGTTCCAACAGGATAATAAATCACAACCACACACACAAAAATAAAAGTTCTGCGTACCAGGTCCCAGGGTGTGGATTCGGTGTACTTTGTTACACAGAATCCAAATTTCGAAACCCTAGGAGGATTGACCATGCCAATTTTTTATGGGAGAAAAACATGTGTTCTCCTTACCTAAAATCGCTCAAAATTTTCGCACATAACAAAAAATTAACACGGTCGATCGTTCTGGGGTTTCGAAATTTGGATTCTGCGTAACAAAATACACCGAATCCATAGCCTGAGGTCAGCTGTACAGATGTTTTTATTTGTATTACTATGTTACGTTTATCCCCGCTTTCCAAAATCTCTCAAGTTTCTCGCCCATAAAATAAATGACACGGTCGATCATTCTGGGGTTTCAAAATTTGGATTCTGTGTAACAAAATACATCGAATCCATACCCTGGGGTCCGATGTACAGAACTTTTTATTTATTGTGGCTGTGTAACTATAAGTTATTATTGGCTACAGACGACATGATTTTTATGGTCATAAAAATTTGTTGTCTTCGATTTTCTTGAAAACTTCGCGTCAGAATTTACTCTCAAGTATTTAATTTTGTTCAAATAATTTGCATCATTGAAGCATGTATCTCTCGCTCAACATTAAAGCAACCTTAGCCTATTACTATACTTAAACAACAAAAAAAGTAATGTTTAAGACATAATCATAATTTTGGATTACATGTCATTAACCACTCTGTATGTTCTCGTTTTTACAGTGTACTAATGAAAATCTTGATGAGAGTATACTTCTGAGAGTATTCTACCTTAATAGAATGCGTGATTATTGTACAGCATCAGCTTTAGGTTTACAATATATATATACACAGTATGTATATATACAGGATGGTAAGGAACTATTTGAACAAAACTTCGGGAGCTGATTCCTTACACCGAAACAAGCAAAAAGTCCTATGGAACTTCGGTCAGTGAGGGATAGTTTCGGCGATATAAGTTGCCGAAAGCGTGGGGAAAATGAACTTCAAAGGGCTGTAATTAAAAAATAACGCAACGGTGAGTGCGGTTTAGAACATGACACTCGAAGTCATGCCTGCTCGATTGAAAAATGTATGCTTCAAACCTCCGCAAGATGTGTGTGAGGGACTCTCCAAAGAAGTGTAGAGATTAATTGCCAGGTTATAGAAGATCCCTACATTCCTTTTTTGCTTGTTTCGGTGTGAGGAATTAATTATGGAATTTCGAAATCAGCAACGTTCTGCACTTTCTTTCCCTGCCTTATCCGAAGTTTCATTCGAGTATAAATACATTTTCCAAAAATTGAGGAATTAAATCACCTTATTGCAGGTGAAAACTGTAAAATTTTCCCATTTGCTAGGCGAATTCCTCACCATCTCCTCACATGAGCTTTCCTCATGGTAGACGCTAAATGTATTTCACCAAGGTGGCTACGTAGATAAGTTGCACTTTCGCACCCGAAAATTATACATTCACTCGTGAAAATCTTTAATTAAATTTTTAGTCCAACTTCGAAAAGTGCCTTTTCAAGTTGAGATTGAGATGAATCTCTTTTTTGAACCTATAAATCGTAAATATATATATATTCCATTCCTGGTTTGACAAGTGAAAGAACAAAATTATAAAAGAATAGCTATTACTAAAGATTTTATGTATCTTGCTGTATCGTTTGTACAGCAGTCATCTCCCTTAAGTTTAAGCATGATGATGCATAGCCTACAACCATTCTGAGACATTGGTAAGGAAGACTTTATTAAAATCTGTTCAAAAAGATTTTGAGTTAAATACAGTACATACATGCATACCATCATTCTCATCTTTCTTATAACATGAAATATGATTTCAAGAAAATTCTACCACGTATCTCATACCACTGGTGTCATCGTAGAAGAATCATAGGCATGTGTTTCACTAATCTGTTGTTAGAAAATATCTACTTTTATATATTTATTTTCAGAAAGATAAAATAAGTGACACTTGGCGTGATTACGTTAAAAATTATTTAAAATTATAAATTGTATTATGTTATCATAACTACTATCTATTTCATACAAATACAAAAGAATGTAATTAGATAGAATACTCAAAAGGCTACAGTACTTATAAGAGATTATCTTTTCTAAACAGTTATGGTAAGAGGATAGAAGTATATCTTCATTTCCGAGTGTCAGTAGCTGAAAATATGGCAATCGTTAAAAAATAATTTCGACTTGAAAATTCCAATGGGTTTACACCATCAAAGCCCATACATGCCGAAAAATATGATTTTTGGATTTTTGTGTTTGTCCGCCTCTTCTATCTATTTGTTCGTTCTAACGTACGCATATTTGCTCATGATAAGATCCTCCAGGAGCATTTTACGAATGTTCTTATAATCTACAAACAAATTATAACCATGAAACATGAATTTGAATGAATAGTAAGTACGCTATGTTTTGCAGCAATTCAACATCTACTTAAGAAATACGAATATGTGACTCTCATTTTTCTTAGTTATCAAAGTACTTGTACTTTCCGTATTCTTATTCCTTTGTGTGTGTGTGTGTGTGTGTTTGTGTGTACACACGAAATTAGTAAGTTGAAAAATCGCTGTTAGAATATTGTTTACAAATTGCTATAATTGCTACATTTGATATAATTAAATCGTTATTAGGTTCAATATTTTATTTTATATTTTATGAATAATTATTGCTTATTTCTTTGGCTTTGTTTTACAATAATATTTCTCAAAAATTGAAATAAGAATATTACAACTCGCATATTGTTTTATTTGTCAATGATACAAATTATGATTTTATTTTAAATAAAATGTGAGATATTAAACGTTTTCACCGAGTTAAATGTTGCTGTTTCTGATTCGATTAATTAATGGGAAGTTTCGAATTAGAACATTTTCCAATGTAATTAAAATATAATGAAGTTAAGTTTATTCTAGAGTATTGTCAAAGGTTGAAATAGCGCTTACGGATGATTTAATAATTTTTTGTATTAGAAAATATAAATTTTGTATTAGCCATTTTTAGAATTATATAAGTTGACGTTTTCTGTTTGTCATGATGTTAATCACATTTGATGCTACGGTAAATATAAATATACTTTTATCTTGAAATTGCCTTTTATATATGGGGATACACTATAATTCTACAATTTGTTATATTTGAAGAATTGACACTATTTTACCTTCATTTTTAGTTAATTTTCAGGGGAAAATACAAAAATTTCGGACTTAATTACGAGTATACTGTACCTAAAGATAAGCCATTACATGTACCTGAATACAACTGGAAGTATGCGGATTGGTCAGCCTGTTCAGCCACATGTGGAGGTGGGGAACAAGTAAGTCACTTTTGCTTATTGAAATATATTGAATTTAATTGTTTCTTTCATTTTAATTTGTTTAATTAGTATTAACATCATAATCATCATAATATGTGTTCTACTATTATTGGCAGGTCACTTGCTGCAAACTGAGAAATTTATACACATCAATTAGCTAACCTTTTCGTCTTGGTGTAGGAATTTCAGTTTTCACATAGTCGTTAATTGAATTGGTCGTTGTTAAATGGGAATGTGTTTTATTCGAAATATATTGCACATATCCTCTTTTAACAGTAACTTATCTAATTGTTTCTTATTTCCTCTCCCTCTTTATCTTCCACCGTATCTTCTATTTAGTACCTCATAATACAATTTCATTTCCGATAATATCTTAAGCTTTTTATCTACTTGCTTTTAGTTACATCTAAAATTATTCTTTGGTTCCCTACTATTCCTAACATTTCCTTACTTGCTGAAGTGAGACACCAAAGCGATACATGATGTGTTTGGTTTCATAGCATAGATGACTGTGTAAATTATGCATAAATCGACAGAACAAGAAACACCATAGCTTTGGCTTAAAGCCTTCGGACGAACAGCGGAGCAAGCACCAAGTAGAACAAAATTGGGATCACAATCACACCACTGTCGTGGCGTATGCTCTGTATATGCACCAATTTCGAGGTACGAGGAGCCTGTTTCACCTAAGTCGTCCATGGGAACCAGTTCCTGTCTCTTTATTATGCTCTTTGTCGTCTACTAAGCATGGTGATGCTTGCCCATATGTTTCATGTTTGCTTTTCTACACTTTACTATCTGAATTCTGGGTTAACTCTCCATTTGCGATTATACTCGTACTCTGGATCCGAGCAGAGAATGCTAGTGGATCCACGCATGCACCACCTAGCTGAAATGGTAATAGTTTGTACGTCACATTCAATCGTATAAATCCTTTGAGTTTGGACATATTTACGTCATACGCTGTTGATGTCTTAATTTTCAAAAACAGCCAGTAAAACTAAGAAAATTTTCAGAAATGTTTTTTTGCATGATATTATGTATATGAGCTTCAATTTTGTGTGAGGTATTCTGCGCTTAGAATATTATGGATTAAATGGGGAACATACAATGGGCTGCTGAACAGAGTATTGCTGCAAATATAGAAAAATACAGTAGTCATGTTCTGAAGCAGTTACTGTAACTTGTGGTGTTTGTACAGTAATATTTTCTTCTCTTTTAACTTTCAGGCACAGAAAATTTTATGCGTGGAGAAAAAGATTGGCCAAGTAGACGAATCCCTTTGTGTGCTTGATATGAAACCAAGTCCGAAGATGAGAGTATGTAATACACATCCATGTCCTGCCAGGTATATAGATTAATAAATTATGTTGTCATGTGTCTTTATAGTCAGATTATCTTTCTAAGGTGTGTCTCAAATTACAAAATAAATCAGTTTAAGAGCATTTGAATACATGTGCAATAGTAGGTCTGAAACCTCTATTACATATATAATACTTAACTTATATATCAGGTTGCCTAAGAAATATTGAGCCTTTGGAGGTCAAAATTGAGAGTACATTAATTTTTGTAAATCACATTTGGACCCTTTCGATTGATGACGTAGAACTTCTATCGTTTCTGGTTTAAAGTTTATGAAACGTGATTTTCGTAGGTTTTTTTGAAACTAACTTAACACTATTCCGAGAGTTCTTCAGAGACGGAAACAAATGATAGTCGAGCGATGTTAGGTCCAGTTTCCTTCACTCGTAATGAACTGCTTCAGAAGTGACTCAAGCACGTTACGTTTCAATAGAGATTTGCAGATAGCAGTTCGATCAGTAAACGTTGTTAAGTAAGGTCATCATGTAGCACCCAAACGTCGAGCCTTTTCAATTTTTTTCTTATCAGTTTTTCTCTAAATCGTTTGACAATGTTTGGTGTTTAAGTTACTAGCGATGTCATGACTTCTTACATGGCGGTCTTGCTCGACTTATTCTCCACTTTTTATGTCATTGGTCGCTCACTTCGAGGGGCATCTTGAAGATTGAAATGCCCAGAACGAAAGTGATTCAATCATCTTTTGTCTGTTGCTATTGATAACGTATCTTGCGCATAAACTAAACCAATTTATTTACGGGTCTGCGCAGCATTTTCGCCTTTATCAGTTTTTTTCCAGAAAGTTCAATCATATTCCCGTCGGAATACCTTATGTCTGACTAAGAATCCCAACACTTTTTGCATATCTACTATCTTCAACTGATAGGTGCCAAATGACGATAGGCCGGACCTGCTGCGACTTATATGCCATTCAATTTGGGATAATACTTTCTAAAGTACTTAGGATATGTTATATGTTGATATGTGGTATGTGATAAATAGTAAAACTGCAGCTACACTTTAATACAGGGATGCAGATAACCACCCGCTCACTCGCCCGAGGCGAGTGGTTCATCGATGCGGGCGAATATTTAATATAATATCGAAGGCAAGTAAATGATTTCTATTGTAGACTGTGAAATAGTAGATTTTTTCTTGGGCTAGTAAAATTTTGTTGCTTATTTGCATCCCATAATATAAGGCATTTCAAATTTGAAGATTACTCAACAGAGTGAAGAAAAACGTTGTTTGATGAAATATTAACAGTGTAAACTAAACTTACTTCCATATAACTCAAGAACGTTTGATACGTTGCTTCAAACTACACGTGACAAAATTTTGTATTTTATGCTCATTAAATAATGTGGCCACTGATGTCTTAAGAAGTGTTTTACTTTCACTTTTTGTTTTCAAAAATCCGAATGAATCCAATGAAACTTATTTACCCCATCGTTGGTCTAGTGGCTATACTGCATACATTTGATGTCCGAGGTCTAAATTTGATTCACAATGGGAAAGCATTGAAACGCATTAAGTGGTTCCGCCCACTTTAACCTGTAGGTCTTGCACTTTAATCCCATTGATAACAAAGGACATAAATAACCAATCAATCAACTTACGAAAATATTTTCTTTGGAAATACGTATTCTAACGTTTCAAACAGTACAGAGCTAAAATGTTGACTTGAGTTTGGAGGTGGAAGTTTCACTTTAATTTGGCAATGGCTTCAGATGGAGGGAATTTGCTAATCTACAGCATTTCTTTAGTTGATTTCAGAACGATAAGCCCGTGGAACCAGAAAAAATAACTACATCGGGAGAATCCTATTTAGGTTTTAAGGAAATAAAATGGCTTTCAGTTTTATTTTTAACCTTGTCGTACACTATTCATAAATCTCAGATTTTTTATTATTATTATTTCAGATGGTGGACTGGGCCATGGCAGTTGTGCTCAGTAACTTGTGGTGATTCCGGAGAACATAGACGCACTGTAATATGTGTGGCCTCTGGTAAAAGAGGAGATGTTGTCGCTTTACCAGATAACCGCTGCGAAGGTATCGCCAAACCAATTGAACATAAACCGTGCATAGGTTTACCACCTTGCCCGTTGGAAGAAAGTTTCAGCACTATCTCTGAAAGCGACTTATTTGCCAATAACGCAACGTCGGCAGCATCAGTAAATAATAATACAGTGGATGATGGAGAAGACTCAACTGAAAACGAACTCTCAACTTTGGTGACTTACCAAGATCTAGCATCTGCGACTCAGCCTTCTAACTCTACTATCCTTAACTGGAGTCCTGATCAGAACGACCTTCAATTTGGAAACGAATTGGGAAATAATAATAATAGTAATACAAACAGTAGTAAGGATATCCAATGGAAAGAAGATGAATCTCAATATAACTGGGTAGTTGGAAATTGGACCAAGGTAGGTTTATCAGAATTTGTTTTGTAAACCATTGTTTATTTAATCTATATTCACAAGTAGTATGTGCCTCAACTGTTAGGAGAAATCAATCCACAGTAGATACAATCTGGCACATATCAGTGTATATTTTTCAATACACCACAGAACTAAATAAATAATCTATTCCAGCAGAATGAAAGCTATCAATTGTATCAGATTGGCAAGAAACGACGTACTTTCCAACGCCATAAAAATTCGTTTATTTCGATTTACTCGAAAACTACGCTTAAGAATTTTCCCTGAAGCATATAATTTTATTCAGCTCAATGTGATCTATCGATTGCTATACGTTTCATCTTTGAACAATGATAATTAAAGGAAACTTTAAGAATTAATTATTATTTTGAGCTATACCTCATTAACCATGCTATACCGCCATCTTGCATGCATTATTGTGGAAAAACCTGTTTGGTGCATACAGATGGTGATCAGAAAAATGAAAACACATGTAGTTGGCAACACGTCAGATGTATGGGTTGGCAGTGGTGTCGTGCGCCCGCAGCGCCGGACCGCTGGTGGTGGTGTGTTAGGTCGGTCTCCATACTACGTCAGGCGCAGTGGAACGGCAATGTCCAGTGGCTGCAGCAGGCGGAGGTAGTGTAAAATGGGAGACCTCTCAGATTTTCAAAGACGGCAAATTGTTGGTGCGCGGTTATGTGGAGTGAGTGTGACGGCAGTGGCTACTGTGTTAGGTGTGTCGCGTGGGACAGTGTCGAAGGTGATAACGGCCTACCCAACACACAGGAAAACCACATCGGGGAAGCGGAACAGTGGGTGGAAGAAAATCATGAGTGACAGGTCACGCCAGGTATTAAAGCGCATTGTCACGCAGAACCGTCGTGCCACTGCGAAGCAAGTGACGGAGGAACTCAATCAGCACCTCCCCCACTCTGTTTCGACAATCACAGTCCGCCGCGAATTACATGACATAAACTTACGGGGTTGTGTTGCACGGGCCAAACCGCTCATCAGGGACCATAACGCTTTCGCACGCCGCAAATGGTGCCGCGACCATGCAACTTGGACCGTTGAGAACTGGAAACGTGCGATTTGGTCGGATGAGTCATCCTTCACCCTATTCCCAACCACGGGCCGTGCTTATGTGTGGAGAACGCCCAAAGAAGCTTATGATCTGCAGTGTATTTGCCCAACTGTGAAACATGGCGGCGGCTCGGTGATGCTGTGGGCCGCCATATCATGGTCTTTATTGGGTCCTGTGGTCACACTTAGCGGACGAATCACTGCCAAAGATTATGTCGCAATTTTAGGAGACCACTTGCATCCTATGGTCTGGATGTTGTTCCCGGACAATGACGCCATCTTCCAAGATGATAATGCACCCATTCACACAGCTGGCGTTGTTGCAGCGTGGTTTGAGGAACATCGGGAAGAAGTTCAACACCTCCTCTGGCCCGCCCAATCCCCAGATCTCAACATAGTTAAACATCTGTGGTCCATCTTGGAAACACGACTCCGGCGACGATTTCCACCTCCATCCTCTCTCACAGAACTGGCCGATGCTCTGGACGAGGAATGGTGTAAAATTCCACTTGCTACCATTCACGACCTCTATGCCTCCATCCCACGTCTCATCAAGGCTGTTCTGAAGGCGAAAGGTGGCCCGACACCATATTAATCTGGTAAGTTGTAATTTCGTTCAGGTGTTTCCATTTTTCTGATCACTATCTGTACATCAGTATTAGTTTTCGTATCGTAGATAGGTGGCATGGTTACCATACACCATTTTTTAGGTTTACAAATATTCATTTTTTTTTCGATTTTCCCGGAAGCTATGTATGAGGTTTTACCCTTATCATTATGTTCAGCTCAATCGGATCTGTGGATTACTATATATATATATATATATATATATATATATATATATATATATATATATATATATATGTGTGTGTGTGTGTGTGTGTGTGTGTGTGTGTGTATGTGTGTGTGTATATATATATCTGTGGATTTTTTCCGTTGAACACTAATAATATGGTAAGAGTTTTAATTCCTTTCTGAGTACTTCTGTATAAGATAAAGTATAAGGAAATAAGGAAGTAAATTAATAAGGAAAATGTAAGGTAATTCATAATACTAAGCTAATTATTTAGATCATACTGTGTTTACAAAGACGTCGTAATTTGAGATTTCTACTTGTTTGTTCATGCTATTTGTTTCGTAGTATACTATGTTGATATTGCTACAAAGAATAAACAAAAACATAGATGTGATTGAAATTAAGTGTCTCCTTTTAAAAATACAATTTCATAAGGAGATGTCCTAGAATGATTACGGTGTTCTCATGTGGTATCAATTTTTATTCTTTTTGCCTCTCAAGATTAACACAATGAAAGTAGAGACGTTTTAGCAAGTTTACAATTATGCCTAGTAAGCTGGAGTCAATTTTTCGCGACGGTTCTCAACCTACTCTCTTTCAATCAGTTAGCGAATTTTGATAACTGCTTCTTGCAACAATTTCGATACAGTATTCAATACGCGTTGGGAAAGCGAATACCAAGGTAAGGTATTGTAACATACAGGAAGAATCACCATGGGAAAGTGCATCAACAAGCAACACCCAAACTAGAAGAAATACTGTGATTGACGGTACACAGCAAGTGGAACAGGACGTATACCAACGCCAATATATGGATTTAATCTGAATCGGGGTTCTTTTACTGTTTGCCTGAAACTGGTGTTGAAAACGGTTCTCACCGAGTTGGAAAAAACTTTCGTTACTAGTGTGCACCGACCACACTTCGTTAGAGTACATGTATAGATTGTCATAGAACTCAGAGAATTCAATCACTAGTAAAGGTAACCAATTGGACTACAGAAGTCACCTGGGATCAGAAACTGGAACTTCAACCTTGTATAGAGATGCCAGCCAACAACACTGCCAATAGGTACTGCTACTTTGAGTTGTTGAGTTAAAAAAGTCGAGTTCCACAATGATTTATGTACTTGCACTTTTGCCAATATATGACTAAGGCGTTTGGAATCCATAGTTAATTATATGATGTATTATTTTCTCTATGTTTAACTTCTGTCTTAATGCAGAAAATCTAAATAGGAATTATTCGTGCGCACATTTGCTGTTTTAATTATAACCTTGGAGTCATTTCAAAATTACATATAAAATTTTATTTTTTCAACCATTCAACTTAGATCTACAATCAAAAATTTAGTGCTAACTGTAAGTTACTATGAGTTTTCCGACCTTTTGACAGACAGGATCAGTCAGTTGTTACGAGTGAGCTATTGCCGTTTTAGATAACTGCAATATTCATTGCAAAGGGCTTATCCGGTTTGCTATAAGCACCAGATTGTCACGTGATCAGGTCAAAAATCACGTTGCGTGATAAATCGAGTCTGGAGATTCCAAATCAAGATGTGAGATATTTCAAGCACGTTACCTTCACGTGGGGCGTCCTGGGTTATTCGAGGAAGATACATATACTTTATTATTATTATTGATTTTATTCAAATAACTTGACTTTTGACAATGTTATATCCATATTTACCTAACATGCTATGCATAATTTCTAACCTCTTCACCATGTCTTTGCAATAAGCTTTCTATTTGCCATCTCCTTTTATAGTTTTTTGAGATATGTGGACGACTTCATTTTTTCACTGATTTTCCATTGACTTCACTTTTTCATGTTTCGTAATTTTTTTCACTATGTTCCATCCATTTTCGGACAATTTCTTTTCTAAATGTAGAATATGTAAAGTCTGTTCTATATTTAGTTTAATTTTTAGCTATCTCCATATTTAGGTTTTTGAGATAAGTGGAGAAATTACTTGTTTTCCATTGATTTTACATTGGCATTAATGTTAATGTTGCGTGCTTTTTTGATTATGATCCATCCATTTTAGGACAATTTGCTGTAGGAATATAATTTATATAGCCTCTTCTGTATTTAAGCTATATTCAGCCATCTCTCTGATTTGAAGTTTGAGATAACTGGGGGAATTATTTGTTCTTCATTGATTTTCCATTGACATCAATGTTAATGTTTCGTGCTTATTTGATTATGATCCATCCATTTTAGGACAACTTGCTTTTAGAGAATATAGAAACTACATAGTGTCTTCCACATTTGAGCGTAATTTCAACTACCTTCCTGTTTTGGTTTTTAAGATAAGTGAGGGAACTATTTGTTATCGATTGATTTTTCATTGACGTTAATGTAATGTTTCTTGCTTTTTAGATTATGTTCCATCCATTTTAGGACAATATGCTTTAGGAATATAGAATTTGCATAATCTCCTCTATATTTAAGCTGAATTTCAACCATCTCCCTGTTTTACTTTTTGAGATAAGTGGAGGGATTATTTGTTTTTCATTGATTTTCCATTGACATTAATGTTAATGTTTCGTGCATTTTTTTTAGTATGTTCCATCCATTTTAGAACAATTTCCTTTCCGGTTATAGAATTTGCATAGTCTCTTCAGCATTCAAGCTGAATTTCAACCATCTCCCCCAAAGTCTGTTTACATAATTGAAATCGGAGGAATTTACTTATTAAATAATTAAAATTAATGAATAGGTATCTAGGAAACACACACACACACATTGACTTGGTAACAAATTAAAATTACTCACTGTGTAGTACAATGAACAAAACCTGAAAGCTATATTTTCAATCTTATTTACTATACTTTCTTTCAGTAATAATTATGTATGTCACAGTTGTACTGTTTATATTTCGTCTTGAAAATCTGAGTATTTTGTGGAACATATTTAAGAAGTGGTAGATTTTTTTTTTTTTTTTTTTTTACCTGTTACGAGTATTTTCCTAAAGCAAAAATGTAAATACTACGTGAAATGAAACTGTTGGAAAGATTTACATATCGGAAAATACGATGTTTCGCTTTCGATAGGATCCAAGTGGGCTTTACATTTTGGATATTTGTTCCAAAGAAAAGTATATCTATATCTATCTACCTATATAGTCATTTTTATTCACTGGTCTAGCTGTAGAAGTTTTGAAAATAAAAACGAAATAGAAATATAATTATGAAAGGTATCAACTAAAATCCACTGATTTATTTTCTTTGTTTTTTGTTCTGTAGTGTTCCAAAAATTGCAGCGGTGGTAGAAGAACCAGAGAAGTTTTCTGTGTAGATGAAACTGGAGTAAGAGTAAAGGTATCTACATGTCAGGAAAATATGCCTCACCGGACAGAAATTTGTAACAAGGTAAGTAAAATCAGAAACTACTACTTAAAGGACTCACAAATGAAAAATAGGCATCTTTGATAGTATATTATTTTTAATGATATATGTGATGATAATATGAACATGGTTAGTGGATTAAAATTCCGACACGAGTAGAAATAATACCTTCCAGTTTAAAGACAATATACCTAACGTTGTAAATCTTGTCGATTATTTTGGCGAAGAAACGTTCGTAATTCTTTGCGAAACACTGTTAAGGTGGTTTCTCGTGGCAATGTGGTGGAAATTATTGCCTTTAATGCGAGATATCCAAGTTGACTCCTGGCGGGAGTACACGACTTATTTCACATTAAGTTATAGATCCACGTCGCATATAGCTTTAATGCTGTTAAGAGAAATTGAAATCCGAATAACCACTATCAAACAAACAAGTTTCCATTTCGTCTTGTACATTCTAGCGTGCAGTTAACTGACGCCTCTCTAATATTTTATATGCCAACCTAAGTATATAAAACTCTCATTATGATATAATTTATGATTGGAACTATAGTTCAATGGACATGTTATAGTTATGAAGATAGCGTATAAATACTTTGCGGTCAGTAATATTCAGTGTATTTTCGTTCTTTATAGCTATAGGAAGAACAATCAGCAACTTTCAGATTCATGTGATAAGTGAAGCATAAATTGTTGTACTTGCAAAGAGAAATTATGATAGGTATACATCTTCCTGTACGTTAAAGCTTCTTTTGTACAAACCCAGATACCAACTTCCATAATATCCTGGAGAAATAGCAATTGATATTCTAACACAGTTATCTTGTTTGCTCAGTTGTAAATGCCGAAAAACTCCTGTATGTTGTATTTGACGGGCCATATCCGCAACAATATTTATTAATTTTGTTCGTTTCTGGATTGTACAAAGAATATTCTCACAATATGATTGTTGTTTGTCTGGAAGTATTTAATGATTTTGCTTCAATTCATGGAATTTTATTGCATTATGGAGACTTATTAAAGTATAATGTCCACCTATACCTTTCAATCAAATATCCCTTACTTCCGACTCTCTTAATTAAAACACAACTTTATCTTTATGCAGTCAATAACTAAAATTCATTCAATTTAATGACAAACTAAGTATTAAGTCTGAGTACAGGAATGAAAGAATATTATTTAAGTCCAAAATTTAAGAAAATATTATATATACTTATGATTTTATTTATTTTACGCACCCTGGCTGTAAAAACTTATACTAAATCACAACATTCTCTATTGTCATATACCCTTTCCTACTCCAATAATTGGAAACATATTTAGGAGCTAGCTAGGTTGAAGATAATTTCAGAAACAAAGATTAAATCAATATATATATTATTTAAAAATGTGATTTCTGTTTATTTACAACCAAGCGATGTATTCAATATTTTCTTTGAAAATAACTAGGTTTAGGACTTTGCGGAAAAGTGATTTACATGAAGACATTATTTAAATATATCATATACTTCATTTTAATGTTTTATGACGCGCTAAATCATTTAGAAAACACTTAGATATTAAATTAGTTTATGAATAACTAATAAATCGGCTTATTTGTTTGTGCTTCTGATTGGTCCAGCTCTTTTATGCTAATGGCAATTACAGAAAAATTAAGTTCAATCAACATTTTTCCTAAATACCACCAACAAAAGTAAATATGATATCAAAAGTAAATACTACACTAACAACTGATTAAATCACTTAGACTACAGTCCACGTTTTTAATTCCTATTTGAAAAAATATGTCTTAAGTCATGATCTTGTATAAAAACAACGAATATGTGTTTTTTCTGTTCATGATTGATCAATTTACTTACACAATATCTGAGGTTAGGACTGCCTACAGAAACAT
The DNA here is from genome assembly GCF_964235325.1 of Thermobia domestica. Classification (NCBI taxonomy): domain Eukaryota; kingdom Metazoa; phylum Arthropoda; class Insecta; order Zygentoma; family Lepismatidae; genus Thermobia; species Thermobia domestica. Next base: position 117,351,710 of record NC_137465.1, read on the forward strand.
TAAGACCGGATTTTAATACTGCATTTGTTTGCGTTTTCAATTTAGTTGACAAAAGTATTCACTTATCAATTCTCCTTGCTTTGGGCGAATTATTAAACAAGAATCAATAAATTGGCTAATTACACCAGGTGTTCGGTTTTCTAATTCAATAATTGAAGTAAGTTACTCATATTCTATCTGGTATGGGACCAGTTCAAAAAGCAAGGACAAAATCAAACGTTAGTCTAAATATACTTGGTATAGGCCTTTCTAATATAGTAATTGATTAAATTTCTTACTTAAATGTTAGCGAATTTAGAAATCGAATATAGGAGAACTCATTAACTGAAGGTATTATAAGTATAAATAATATATAGAGTATGAGAACTTATTAGCTGAAGGCATTATATGAGGCGTTGGATGGCAAAGTGGCGTAAGTCACTTTTGAGACATTTTGAAATATTGAGACTTACGCTAGTTTGTCATTCAACAGGTTATGGTTTCAAGTTCACGGAAATGTGTTAATCTCATTTTTAAAAAATTGAGTTAGGCCACTTTGCCATCCAACGCTTCATATATAGAAACACTTCGTAGAGTCCGTGCTTTTACTCTTCCATTTGTTTTAATCCTTTCTCACTCATGGTTGGAAACATATTTAGAAGCTTAGGCCTACTTAGAAATAGTTTTGTTTTGGCTTTTCAAAACTACATACTTGGTTAATCAATATTTAATCAATTGTCTACAAGACTGTATTTTCTTATCAGGAACCTCCTTCAGTAGACATTCGGTAATCTTGGTGGAATCTTAAGTAGGTATGGATGTTTTTCTATTATGAAATCAGAAGAGTTATGTTCATATGTGACCTTAAACTAATTCGATTAAAAATGATTTATGAATGTAGAATTCAAATAGAAAGTCAGCTTAGTAAATTTAACTACCATCATCATGAAGTCTGTTCCCGAGAACAAATATTTATTTTAAATAATATAGTTATAACAGACTTTGCTGCTCCGTTCCATCATTAACCGTGTATCATTAGACATAATCTGTTTTTTTTTGATACTGTTTGACTACATATATACAATCGAAATTTTCATACAAAAGAACAATGAAGCATTATTGCATGAAGTTATTTATATTAGTAGCATTTTCGAACAGAAAGCACAAAAAATATACTTAGATATAAGTTATAGACCGACATTAACTTACAGGAGTCTGTTGTTATATGATGTGCAAATGTTAGTTTGTTTAATAAAGGTTGTCTGGTTTGAATCCGATCAACTTATTGCACAATGAGTAATCATGAATTTGGCTACTATCTTTTCTGTTTTTAAGAGATTTTGTTAATATTTTATTTCCGAAAGAGATATGTGGATTTCAAATAGGAAAAGAACATTTGAGATAAATAATTTTGTGGTACTTATGGCGTAGATAATCATAAACTAGGCGAAACCTGTAAATGAAAAGTGAATTTAAACTTCATAACTCTAACAAATACAAATTCTTCATAAACACAGTTAGAAGTAACTGCATTAGTCCAATGGAAATGTGCTGATCACTATGCAGCACAGCATCAATACATTTTAACTAATACTTATTTCTTGATTCCTTGTCACGTGAAGTTAGTTGAGTGTTAGGAATTCAGAAATAATAATTCGTAAGTACGGAACACGTGTAGAATGACAAATTCCCATGCCATTCTACATATACGTCCAAGATTATATATATATATATATATATATATATATATATATATATATATATATATATATATATATATATATATATATATATATATACTTTGTTTAATATATATCAAGGGCAGTAAAGACTTTCAATTCCTTCCGTCTCCCAAAGGCGATAATCGTGTGGTGTGAAACTAAAAATTTCATTTTAATTCCGTCTTGAAAATTTCCTTACATATATATTAAACAAAGCAATAAATACATATCAGGATAAATACCCTAACATTAACTTAACATGATGTGACAGGGATTATGAGACTACATGCTATACGCTTATTTTACTTTTCAGGAACCTTGCTTAGATTGGATTGTATCTGAATGGTCACCGTGTTCAGCTTCGTGTGGGATCGGTCAGCGTAGTCGAGAGATCGTATGTCCTGAAGTGGATAAATGCGATGAAGATGCAAAGCCTAATACGATAGAAAATTGTCAGCAGAAACGGTGTGTGCACTGGGTAACTGGTAAGAAAATAATAGCCTTGCTGTTGTTGTTCTTATTCTTCTTGTAAGTTCTTTGCTAAGTTTCTTATTTTGTTCGAAGAACAACATATATATTGAAAAAGATTCCTAATAGAAGTAAACCTTCATAATTATTCTCTAATATGTAGCATTATATTTAAAACTTTAATATAAACAAACATAATCCAATGATATAAACATTTTATTTATATGGAACTGATAGTATAAAAACAATACAGACTTTAGATTAATTGTTCGAAATTTGAGTAAAAACCTATAGCTTAATGCAATAGAACTTAAGTATCCTATGATAGAGTTTGTAGTGCTGAGTGTAATCTGTTTCTCGGCGACTGAAGGTAGGATTAGAACTGATACCAAAGTGCGATGTATTCATGTGAAGAAAATCGATTTTTGAAAATGTTATCGTCCGAAACAGAGATTAAGACAATATTTTATTAATAATTTGAAACTAGTTTTGGTAAACTTTCGATTGTCTGAAAATATTTGGTTCTAGTGGAAAGCATAATATTTCAAGGCCCATTTGTCTTGCGTGTATTTGTATATGTATTTTGGTAATTCAGCGGGAACTAAGAGACTTAGGCTCAGAAGGCTATCTGATGAAACTAAGTGAATGTTAATGGTAGAAACATAGGGAAACTAAATAAATATGAAAAGGGGGGAAAGCATGTTATATTTATTTCATGCAATGAAACCAAATGATGAATAATGCCGACCCAATACAAAGTTTTTTGTTTAATTGCACTCAGCCTATTATATGTTTTTAAAGTAACGTGTGAAACAAAATCCCACAAGATTACTATCCCACTACAGCACCACAAACACTTAATATATATATATATATATAATAGTGAATAAGTTCTACAATAGTAAAAACTCAGGCAAGGCGAATAGGAGCATATACAAATTACCATAGTATTGGATCTTCTGAATATAATAATAAATTACGGATAATTAGAGTCAGTGCTACAAAACTATACCACTAGTTTGTCACCATTTTCTTAAGTGAAAGAGTATATTACCTTCCTCAAAAATTAGGACTCAATACCACGTAATTTTGTTTATAAATAATATTTGTAAGTGATAAACATGGAATGAATTTTAATTATCAAATTTAATGTGTTGGATGAAAATATTTCTGCAGGGTGAATTCACACGTTAACTGAAATCATATTTTTGGGTATTGATAAAATATATATTTTTAGGTGAATGGGGTCCATGTAGTGTGACATGCGGCTCAGGGCATATGAGGAGAGATGTTCGTTGTGAAGACGAAGAAACTGGGGAAGCAATTGGAGGTTGTATAGTTACAGAAAGACCGCCGCGAAGACAGACATGTCAGTCTACACCATGTCAGCAATACAGTGGAGCTAGTGGTAATAAATATTGGTTTCATCCACTATCATGTAATGTAATTGTTATGTATAAAGTAACATACTTTACTGTTAGTAGTTTCATATTTGTATAGTTTTCCGTTACTCCTATCACACACTAATTTTCAAATTTGCATGCATTTGTATTTTATTTGTGTGATTTATATAATTAACATATATATTAAAATATATTTCTTATATCCTTATGTAAGTGTTGTGTGTTTGGATTGGTAATGTTCTTAGGATAAATACAAGTTCATGTTCGCCCATTATCTTTAGTTTTATATGTCTTACATCTTTGCACAATTCATTTTTTATTGTAGCTCTTTGTTGTTTCAGAAATGTGTGGTGTAAAGCTATTATATCATATATAAAAATTACTTTAAACCGGTATACGGTGTATGCTACTTGTATAACTTGTATAATTCTTTGGTGTTAAATATCAATTTAGCGTGGTTTCATTGAAAGACCAATCATACTGTACCAAAAATTGTCATGCGGGTTTCATTTGGTATTACTCTCCTTTCTTCAATATATAAATTGAATGGACAGCTCTGGAATACTTTATTATAATGACAATAACAAGCATGCATTTTTTTCTTTTGATTAGGTAGCCTGTCTTGTTTAACAGTTTCCATGGACCACACAAAAACATATTCCATATACACGGAAACACATGATCTTACAGAATTTCGTCTGAGATGCTTAATTTTTGCATTTATGTTGGTGAGATCATTTCGTAACGCAATTATAAATTATGTTCCATAAAATAATATATATGAAGTGCGATATTGTTTGCCGCGCCGTGAATAGCGTGTTAAATTCGTGCTGCTGTCTATAGTTTCTTCCATGCTGACTTAAGCATTTCGTTCATCATCTCCTCGGCATTGAATCTTATTCCAGCTTGTCTCACCGTTTTTGCTGGGCTTCAAGTGAAACTAAAATTAAGGTATGGTGTGTTCATAACTGTTAGAAGGTTCCTGTCTCGTTGACATAGGTTATTCTCATTCTCCATCTCCATACTCCCGTTGATCTTTGTTTTTGCCAATGTTGTAGTGTTATTTAGTTTTATCTAATGGAATCTTAACTTTGGTTGTGTTGTATACTTTTCTTTGCACCCTTTCAGCATTTTAGGCTTTATATGGTACATCAAAATAGCATTTATTTACAGAATAATGTTAATACTAAACCATGTTGAGACGAAAAAACCTTGTTCCGAAAACAATAGTGGAACATAAGTATTGAAATTAATATCCTTTCAAATACTTGTCTTTTTAAGTACGTATTTAACAGACTAAATCATTATTATGCATTCCAAGTTCGTGGTTGTACTGGGTTGAATTTGGTATATATATAATGCGATTCTCTCATAGTATAGGAGAAATATTTTGATTTTTTTATGTCAAGGCCCTTAATGACTTTCGCAGTGTATTAAAATCTCTGTATCGTGTTCAAGAACTCGCTAAAGTGCAGCACAAATCTACACAGTATTGTCTTCCACGAAAAGATTGTAAAAAATATTTTTCCATCGGATATTCTTCAGTAACATAACTATGGAGTAGCTATTGCATTTGAGTCAACTTATGTTTGTACCCATATTAATGACCCAGCCAATATTGCTGCACGAAATTACAATTTAGTACGACTTCAGTCGCTCGGATACTCTAAATACTTTTGCTACGCATCTTATTTTTACTGACGGTGAAAGAAGTACTCGCTTTACACTTGAAAATTGGATCTGACAAGGGAAATTGTGGAGAAAGCACTCGCGTGCAGAAAAACTAAGCGTGACATTTGACAGACTAAGTCATGCTGATTACAACAAGCTAATAAAATTTCTGTACGGTTGGGAACTTTTCGAGAGATTCAACATTAATGGCGCGATTTGCATACGATTTGTACAACCATTTAATGTGTTTGGATTCCGACAAATCAAAGATTATGGCAGGAGATTTGTACATAGCATGGACTTCTTCATCCGGACGTTATGATGTACCAACGAAACAATCAAATAAAATTCGTATCCATGCTAATGAATCAGTTCTGATCATTGCGATACATTGGATTGTATCAGTTTGTGTTCCACAAAGCAGGTTACCGAACAAATTATATACCTTTTGAATTACCTGTCGAATTTCTTCTTCGCTTTGTGTTCCCTTGACGGATGGAACGCAATTACACATATAAAATGTTCTTCGTGCAAAGAAGTATTTCGCCTGCGTCATTTTTTCATAGAACAGAAGAACAACAGTGATCGATTTTCATTTCTACCTATTATTATTGTGAACATATTTTGATTAATTTTAACAACAAACCCATTACTTATTGCAAAACAGTTTCTTTTTGTTACCTCCGATAGATTTCAATTCATATATCAATATTCGTAGCTAATAATGTTGTATTTTACGCATTTAAATGCGCATATTAACTTCCAAGTTTAATCTTTCGAAGAGTTCTCAACGGTATAGGAATGTTATTAGCTTGCTGTAATCAGCATGAATTGGTCCTTCAAATGGCATGCTTATTTTCTCTGTAGACGAGTGCGTTCTCATGAACTTCGCTTGTAAGCAGCATTTGGTTAAAATATGAATGAGGAAATCAAAACTTGTGTATAGTTGAAAACGAAGGTTTGTTTCGTGTGCTGCGTAATGCCAATTTTCTGTTTCTTGACGGGATTCAAATTCAGCACTTAAAAGGATTCATGGGTGTACCAGCTACCATTTTAGGCAACCTGTAGGATGACAAAATTAGTACTTCTTAAAATATGATTAATATTACTTGAAGTCTACTTTGCTTTTCATTATCTTACGAATGAAATTTTAAATTTGCTCTGCAAATTGCTGCACACAAAAGCAGGGTGTTAATGAACTATACCGACAAACTGTAAGAGGAGATTCCTCACATCAAAATAAGACAAAATGTTCATATGGACCTATGGTGAAAAGTCCATAGTTTCAGAGCTAGGGCTGTCCAAAATCCCGAAAAAGCCAAATTTCAACACGACCTATTTCGAATTCAAGAAACTATGGATGTGGTCCTTATTAGCGTACAGGAAGCCATGCATACGCAATCCAAAAATACATATTTCGTAAGTTTTCAATAGATATACAGGGTATTTTCTTCAGGGTGTAATTCTCAGGTATGCTCTAAATAGTTTTTAATATATCCTGATTTCAAGGAGAGTCCTAAGTTGGCAGAAGGTAAGCGCTGACAACAATGGACATCCGATTCTTCGGAGGGAAGTCGGAAGTGTTAAGGAGTGTCAGCAGCACGGTTTTTCGTACTCGGGAAACGCATGCAGCAATGTTTTCTTTCACGATTATAAGTAAAGAAAACGAGAGATATACTGCGACGAAATACATCGCATCAGACATAATTCCGAACACAAAAGAACATGGAGCTGCCGGTTCCTAACACTTCCGACTTCTCTCCGAAGAATCGGATGTCCATTGTTGTCAGCGCTTACCTTCTGCTAACTTTGGACCCCCCTTGAAATCAGAGTATATTGAAAACTCTATTTAGAGCATATCTCATAATTACACCTTGTATACCTATTGAAAATTTACGAAATATATATTTTTGGATTGTGTATGCATGGTTTCCTTTACGTTGATAACGACCATCATCTACATTTTCTGGAATTCGAAATAGAGCCTGCTGAAATTTAGCTTTTTTTGGTTGGATTTTGGACAGCCCTAGCTCTGAAACTATGGACTTTTCGCCATAGGTCCATATGAACATTTTGTCTTATTTTGATGTGAGGAATCTCCTCTGTGCTTCCTGAAAATTCTCATTCGTAATCTCGTAATTGTTATGGTTTATTAATGCTTTATATGTAAAGAGAAAACATGAGAGAAACAGTATGAGTTAACGAAAACAAATAGAAAATATGGTATATATGTAGATATCGAGAACCGAAGACAGAGAAAAATAAATATTACTTTCCTGATTATTTGGTTTTATGTCTATTCATAGCACTGTCCATCACTACATATGAATATTTTTTTTTTTTTTTATTTCCAGGTAACCAGTCTGAGTGTCGTGATAAGCTGGAGCCATGGCTGTGTCAGTCAGTGAAACACTTATGTGAAACCTGGTACTTTAAGGTCAAATGCTGCAAGACATGTCACAGAAGATAATGAGCCAATAAATACACTTAATCTGTTTACATGTAAAGAATCAAAGAATCAGGGAGAGAACAGACTTCCAAGAAAACAATATTTTATAAATAAAAATAAGGAAACAGTGTTAACTTATAAATTTATTATGTAGTACCATATTCCATTTCCTGTATGTATATTTTTTCTATACGTAATAGAAATATTGGAATCAAAATATGGGTTGATCTTCGTTGAACACTGCCATTATTGCTAACAACACATTTTTAATGAGAGACGATGAAAGGTACCTGTATTCCGTTGTAGAGAAAGTGTGGGGATGTGAAGATTATATAAGTTTTTGTGCTTCTGAGTAAAAACTACATCGGTGTTTTAATAATTGACAATTGTAATAAACGTAAATTATGAAAGACATTGTTAATTTCTTCTAATCCATATTTTGTTTAATCTTATCCAAAATATCGTATATGAGTACTTCTTTCTGTCATCGGATAATATTTCACTCACATTTATGCATATATTATAGAAGAATTTTGTTTATTTCTTTATTTGCTTATTTATTTTTCAACAAGAAAGAGTTTTAAAATATAAGTTTTCAACGCTTGTATATGCCAATCTCAAACCACAACTTGGATTGGATATATCATCAGAGAGGACACCAAAATAAGATGAAACAACTCCAACTGAACGATAATCTTCCTAGTCTGTGCCCCATGCAAAGTTATTCCTCGTGTAATACATACAATTCAGTGCTCATATACTTGAAAAATGTTATATCACGGAACACAGAGCGCCATTCTTCAGACCAAAATAAAGCGAAAATATTATATAATGGCACACTCTCCGGGGCTTCCTTCAACCGCTATGGGGAATCAAAATTTCAATGTATGCAACATCACAGATAACTTGAAACCATTAGTATTGCTCTATGAATCCATGAAGCAGTTACATCGATTGGTCAACGGATCTTGACTCTAACTGCCATTTGGAAAAAATCGAGATAACTATTTAATGGATTGGTAATTCCACTCTATGATTCTATATCTGCAACGTTGCCACATAGTGCAATTTGCATTTCTAGACGAGGATCCGAATTCGCTTTTTTTTGACTTGTAGAATATTGCTCTGTGTTCCGTGGGCGCCATTTTTATTAGTCTTCGACACTTAACTGGTAGGTATAATCTACCATTTGTCACTCACTTTTGACGAATGCAGAATTATTATTTAATTAATTCTGATATTTCAGCAAGAAGCAAGTGCATAGCTATGAATAGGCTTATACTATAAAATTTTCATAGGTATCCTGGCGTTGTGACACCTTTCCTTCCCGCTTACCATACTTCAACTTCGATCTGTTAATATACTGTCTCTGGAAATTTGCGCCCAGGGCGCATGCCTGTGGCTTGTGCGAAAATACGGGTCTAGGTATATGTCGGCAACACATTGAATAATGGAGGTGAGTGTTTTTAGAGTATCACTGGGCAAAAAGGATGCAATGATAAGATTTTAAACTATGTAATGAATTTGTTTAATAAGTGGCAGCGAAAATGAGTCTAAAAGAATACACTGAGCAGATCGAACACAATATAGGCATCAGTGTGAAGAATTTTCATGAAATTTTAAGAAAAAAAAATATGCATTTGAATACAATAAAAATGCTTCCTGCTAAAATAGTCTATGACAGGATGCAAAATTTCTAGTCACCAGGTCGCCATTGGCGACTAGAAATTTAGAGCTAGCGACCAGTTTCAGTACGAATGGTTTGTGTCTAAACACACAGAGCTGCGCAGTTTCTCTTTTTAATTAAAATAATTAAGAATAAAACTACATAAAACTACATTTTAAGTACTCGCAACCAGATTTATAGTGAAAAAGTGGAAATTCTCTTAGCAGAGTGGAAAGAATATAAACTTTTGTTTTTTCATGGACATTGAATCAGACACTGAAAAAGATTTACAGTGAAAACTTTGTTATGAGATTCCCAAATTTGCTTCCAATTGTCACAGTTTGTGACGATTTACCTGTGAGTACAGCTTTATGTAAGAGAGGCTTCAGCAGTCTCAACAGAGATAAGACTGACTGCAGAAAGTCACTGAAGACCGACACACTGGATGATTTGCTGACAATTTTCGTCAATGACCCTTCACTTAAGAACTTTGATTTGAAAACTGCAATTTACAACTGGTACTTCAGTGCAGAGAGAGAGTATTACACAAACGTCAAGTATTAAGGTAAGATCTATTTTAGCATTATATGAATTGTCTACTTGAATCTAATTGTTTGGTTTTGAAATTTTATGCCCTGATGGGATCCCTTCCTTTGTCAAACCAATGGCCGTGGGGGAGGGTCTCATAATTTGTACGTGAGAGATACTGACGGCCATCATTTCTGGACTGGCGAGTGCGTCTGACTTTGAAAATTTGCGCCCTGGTCCATGAATTAGATAGTAATGTTAGGTTTTCTGAGGAAAAACGTGAAACTAGTGTTCCTGAAGCAAAATCATTAATGAGTGCAGGACGAGGAATCAAAGAAAAGTCACTTGAGATTGAAGCGAGAGATTACAACGGCTCACTTTTAGTAAGCTAAGAAGTGAGTTAATATGTACCGGTAACAGAGGGTTTCTGCCAATATTTTGATTAAAAATAGACTAAATACATTCAGAGATCATCTTAATCCCATAAAAAAAAAAAAGAGAGAGAGAGAGAGACATATTTGGACATACGTTCAGTCTAAATTCACATTTTTTCATTCTATATTTTTTAACTCATAAGATGCTGAATTTAACTCATGTTGGTCTTAAGATCGGAGCTTCGTGAACCAAATATAACTCACACGTGTTTTGGGAATCGCGTGGTACGTAGGAAATAAACGCTACCATCAGGCCCGAAACCAGTCACAGAGGTTTGGGGGCCATAAATATGTTAGGAGGGGTAAGTCATTAAAAATTCTCTTACAAATATCTACATTATGTTTTTTGCATTAATAATAGCATTTTGTATTGAGGTATGGAGGGGACACGAAAAGTTTAGGGAGGCCAGGTCCCTCTAGCCCCCTCTGGTTGTGGGCCTGAGTACCATACTATAACATTTATGTAATTTGATGCGTCTTCTGTTCTTGCATAACCGAAATAAAAAATATAATTGAGAAACATAATATTACTACAAACGCTTGTTCAAAGATAATTCTACCCAACTACCTCCTTCCAAGAATCACTACAGGTTTGTCCATCAGAGAAATTAAAATAAATAAATGATGACTTCTTTGTCTAAGATTCAGTTTAAACCAAAACACTAAATAGTCCTTCGAATTATTATGATAATATAACCTCCTAATCAGAAGTAGGTAGCCAGATGGTTTGAACGCAACAGCAAACCAGAGTGTCTTAGATATTAAGTTGTACATATATACATGCATATATATAGCAAGTACGGTGACTCAGTAGTAAAACGCTTATTTCTAATGCGTAGGGTCCGAAAGATTTCATTTCGGGTTATAAAAATAGACAATTAGAAACTAAAATTACTGAACAGTTAAAACGATTCCAAAGAAAAAACTACAAATATAAGATGATTTTACAAAAGTATAAAATACCTCATTGTATTTCCCAATGTGAGCTGACAACATTTGACACTATTTGATAACATCTGTGTATTCTCCAACTCGTACCCGTTGTTACCTAACAACAAAGTTATTATTTTAAATCTCCAACAATATACTCAAATAATAATTGAATTGTATTTATATTGTTAAAGAGGCATAATTTATTTTTATTAGGATTTGATAGGGGTTGCTAGATTTTTCAGAGAGAGAGAAAGAAAAGTAAGACTTTTAGGTGTATGTGATTTTTAAAATTTATACACGACAAACACATTGTGTAAGGTTTTAAGGGGACGTAAACGTATCAGAAACATAGAACGTAAACGTATTTCACTGTCCGTACTTTCTAAAGGAATCAAGTAATTTTGAACTCGAATATCTCTCGCGTTAGGAAGGACATTCGGAAGCACAATTATGAGAAGGCCAGAAGAAACACAAGGATCATATAGGGTAACTTCGGCAAATAACGCCAGTCGGGTAATAACGCCATTTAAAGGTTTTCACTGTGCTAGCATGAACACGTAGTTCGTAAGGTGACCGCTTATGAGTGTGTGATAGAGTTATGCCTGTTGTCTTTGTAGACACAAAGACTAGAGGTCAGCCAGGCGTCAGTAAAGAGAAACCAGTGAACAAATGTTGACGTGACAGCCGCGGAGCAGAGGAAACAGCTCGCAATGCGTCAAACGAGGTAGCCGAATTGTTTGGGTAAATGTAAGATTTTACTATTACTAAAGGTATGCGTTGATAGGGCCGTACTTGCATAATAAAATGATATAGATAAAATATGCAGGACCGCTATTCTTAGTATAGAAATAATGGCCAAAACAAAGTCTATTGTTTATGGAAATAACGCCACTATCGCGTCGCGAAATAAAGCCACTCCATCTAATCGCTAATCGAAACAAATACTAGTGTTAAAAGTTTGTTTTTCTTTGTCGTAGTGGTAGAGCCGGAAAAGTCTTGTTTTATCCCAGACAGCAATCTAAACTTGCTGCAAGCTGCCACAAACTTGCTGTTGCAAGGTCAATTAGCTTGCCGCAAGCTATACTATGCAAGCCGATTAGCTTGCTGCAAGCTTGTGGCAAGCTAGTTAGTTACATCTGGACAAGGCTTGCGGCAAGCGTTTCTTCACAAGTCAAATTATCTCAAACGCAAGCCAAGTATAAGCGTATTCTCATCAATGGCAAGCTTAATTAAGCTTATTGCAAGCGAAACACACGCCAAACAATTTATATGGAAGCTTGCAGTAAGCGAATTTAGATAAAACAGTATGAAATCCGTATAATTTAACCGTCTGACTATACCTATGCTACAATATATTGTCCCTTCACCTTTCCAATTATTAAAGCAAACGCACAACCGTGAAAACACCCAAGTCTCCAATCCGCTTCTGCAAAACATCAAAATAAGCATAATTGTTACGGTTTAGTTGTGACAAGCAACGCGTTTTTTTTTGCTAGCCAAAGGCTAGCTCCCTTGCGAGGGTTACGCCCTCTATCCGGGGTGAGAGGTGAAAGTACTGGTGCAGAAAGGAGAATGGAGCCGGTCTATGGGATGCAGTGGAAATCTGGAATATATTTTATTCGGATAGCACTTTATTATATTACATCTTTATTGTATAATATTTCGGTATCAATTTGGACATTATGATCTTGTGATCATAATCATTAGGGCAGGAAAAAGGTGATGGTGAGGTGCACTTCACAGGACAAACACAAACAAAGAATTTGTTAAAAGGACGAATGCTGGTTATCTTCTTGTCCAGGGGCTACTCTGGACAGTGATGAAGACATGTGAAGCCCTGTTAGTATAATGGATTTACAGTGCAGTAAATGTGGGTGAAACATGATGGGGAAGATGATCGGAAGAATAGGCAGATGCGACAAAATGGTCGGGGTGATCAGGTGGAAGAGTTTTGAGATAAAGGGAGAAGAGGAGAGATAAAGGACAGGTGATGAAATTATAACCGAGATCGTAGTTGCGATCGATATCCATCGTGTCCACAAGTAGAGGGTGCCGTTGCTAAAAGCGGGTAGTAATGAACCTGAGCCTTAATTTTTCGATGTGATGAAGTAGGGTAGGAAACGTTATGCGGTCATACAACTCCTGCGTTCGACTCGGAAGCTTGATTCGGTATGCTAGACGAAAAGCATGTCGTTCGAGCACTTTTAATTTGTTGTAGAAGTAAGGTAATGCACTAACCCAGGCGGGATGTCCATATGTTAAGACGGGGCGCAAAAATACCTTATAGGTATTGAGTACTGTAGAAGGCTGTAATCCCCATGTGGTACCAATAAGACGTTTAAGAAGCTTTAAACGATTATAGGCCTTGCGAGTGATTTCTTTAAGATGAGTGCGCCAAGTTAGGTGATGGTCGATAGTGAGACCGAGGTAAGTGACCTGTTTAGTGGGTTGAATTCGTGTACCGTCGACACTGATGTTAAGGAGATTCGGATTTTTCTGTAATCGAGAGCACTTCCGAGGTGGAATAAAGACAATTGCCTGCGTCTTAATGGAGTTTATGTGGAGTCGCCACTTATTGCACCATCGAAAGAAGGAGTCAATCGCTATGCTGAGAGAGGAATTAATCTGTTGAATGGTTCGGGCTGTACAGAGAAAATCAGTGTCATCAGCATATTGAAAGGTGTGCACATTGAGAGCAAGTGCCGGCATGTCAGCTACAAACAGAAGATATAGTAGGGGTGAGAGAGCAGAGCCTTGGGGTACACCAGAGTGAATAAAAATCGGATGAGAGAAGGAGCTATTGATGGTTACATAAGAGAGGCGGTTAGAAAGAAAGTGAAATATGAATCGGAGATAAGAAAGCGGAAGTCGGAAGCGGTGTAGTTTGAACAGGAGAGCTAAATGCCAAACTTTATCAAAAGCTGTTTCGAGATCGAAAAAGATGAGACAAGACGGTCGAGCAGTATTATAATGATTGGTAATGAAATTTAAGAGTCTGAGCAGTTGATCATTGATGCTAAAATTAGGTCTAAATCAAGCCTGATGCACAGGAAGCAAATTATGGGTAGAGAGATGGAGATGAAGTCTGGCGACGATGATGCGCTCGAGAATCTTGATAAATACGGAGGTTAGCTGTATTGGTCGGTAAGATGCAACATAATCTGGAGGTTTGTTAGGTTTCAGAAACATTAAAGTAGAGGATGTTTTCCAGTCTGAGGGGAAGTAGCCGGTACGAAGTATAAATGTATAGACATAAGAAAGAAGAAGAAGAAGACAGTATGGTGCTTCTTTGATGTGGCGATAAGTTATCCGATCCAAACCAGGAGCTGTATTACGCTTGCGATTCACGACAGAAGAAATATTGTCAGTAGATATAGGAGCGGTGAGAGGATTATTGTCGGGAAGACTATGAGTTTCACTCGGTTGTAAGTAAGGTGCTAATAGGTTCAAGATGTCCGTGGGATGCCTCCGGGGAAAGTCTGGTGAAAAGGGAGTGAATGTAGTTTGCAGGTGGTCGGCAAAAGTGTTGTCTTTATCTTCATCTGTTTGTAGCGGACAGTCATTAATAAGCAATGGATAAGGCGTCTTGGTAAGCTTGCCCGTCAGCAGATTAATGCGTTTCCAGTAATTAGTTGGATGCGAAGTTTAAGGTGTTGCAAGTCTTTACCCAGGTCCGGAGTTTATATGCCTTAACATAGTTTCGGACTGTGCGCTGGAGTTTGCGATGATGTTGCAGAGCTTCCAAGTTCCCAGTGCGCTGAAACTCTCGGAAAAATGCGCGGGAGCGGTGTATAAGAGGTAAATAACTTGGTGGTAGGCGTGGTTGGAACCGGGAGATTTCAGTGATTGGTATATGAAGTTCGGACGCATGACGGATAGAGTAAGTGATATCAGAAATGCAATGATACAGATCATCTTCTGTGGTAGGCGGCTCAAGATTGGCTAAATCGGCAGTGATTGTTGAGCGATAATGTTCCCATTTTGCTTGGTCAAAACGTGGGACACGCCGAGATTCTGGTAAGGTTCGAGGAGTATGAGGCTGTGGTTGATCAATGTGAAGTTTGATGGGTAGATGATCGCTACCAATGGAATCTAGTACCTCGAGAGTACACCGTTGGGAAAGGTTGACAGATGAAATCACTACGTCTGGTGTGGTTTCAGTGATAGGTCGGGTAGGTTTTGGTATGTCAAAAATATGGCCTGTGGTATGACTGGTGATGAAGTTAAGGGAACGTTGTTTCTGGTTATCTGAACGGCTATGAATATTAATATCTGCCATAATGATATAATATTTAAAGTTATTAGAGATATACTGAAAAAAGGAGAAGGGGATTGGATGTCCAGGGCGCACATATATGGTGGCTATAGTGACATAAAGGGAGTGAAAATAGAGGGTGATAATGAGGTGCTCCGGTATGTTATGTAAGGCAGGGTGGTATTGGCGATGACTAATGGAAGGATGAAAGCCAACAGCCACTCCCCCATTTGCTCGGCGTGCTGCTACCGTAGAATCACAACGTAGTAATGTATATCTAGGTATTTTAAAAGACATAGCTGATGTGAGGTGAGTTTCGTTAATGAGGAAGGCTTGAATAGATTCTTCTAAGAGAAGCTGTTCGAAAAGGGTATAGTGAGTAGGGAGGGATCGAATATTAACAAATAAGAGCGAAATACCCATGGTTACGGTGCAGTAGAAGGGTTGGAAGTTTCTGCGGAGGCATGTTCTTCGAGTGGAGTGACATGAAAATACAAGTGTGGACCAGAGTAGGTACCTTGAAAGGAACATTTAAAGACCAGACGAGCAGAGTGATTGACCACCCCAAGAATGTGTTGGCGAAGAAAAGGATGAATGTTTTGCATAGCGATAGTGAAAAAAGATAGTAATTGTTGGAGAGTAATAGGTTCGTCGGTAGCTGGTGGTGGTAGAGCTTGCTGAGTTGGCGGTAAAACAGGTCGCAAAGGAACCGTTAGTTCCGGGCTGAGAGGCTCAGCTGTAGGTTTCGCTTTGCATCGATAACTATACGTCGGATGCTGCTCTGGACATGTAGAGCATTTAGGTGGTTTAGCTAAGTTGGTGCATGCCTTAGTATCGTGGACACCGCTACAGTATCCACATTTGCTAGGTTGCGTACATTTTGAAGTCGGGTGGGAATTGTACACTTGACAGCGCTCGCATCGCAATGGTAAAGGCGGAGGTGATTTTGATGGCTCGACGCGATGCTTCCTTTTATAAATGAAGGCGCCATAAGTTAGCAAGTCATCGATGGTGGTTTCGGAATTAGTAAGGACTTGTACCTTGTATGTGGCTCCATGGTCGTTTTTAATGCGTATGCACTCAAGTATAGAGTGCCCCTCTTGAGTGAGTTCTTCCTGAATCTCATCGTCTGTCAGGGAAGGATCCACCCCCCTAATGACAACTGAAAGAGCCGGGTAGGGATGGCCAAAATTTTCCGGAATCCGGATTCCGGAAATTTTGTTTTCCGGAATCGGAAAATTTACTTTCCGGAATTCGGAAAAATTCCGGATTTCGGAAAAATTCCGGATTTCGGAAAAAATCCGGAATTCGGAAAAATTCCGGATTTCGGAAAAAATCCGGAATCCAGAAAAATTCCGGATTTCGGAAAAATTCCGGAATTCAGAAAAATTCCGGATTTCGGAAAAAATCCGGAATTCGGAAAAATTCCGGAATCCAGAAAAATTCCGGAATTCAGAAAAATTCAAGAATTCGGAAAAATTCCGGAATTCGGAAAAATTCCGATATTCGGAAAAATTCCGGATTTCGGAAAAATTCCGGAATTCAGAAAAAATCCGGAATTCGGAAAAAATCCGGATTTCGGAAAAATTCCGACATTCGGAAAAAATCCGGAATTTTTCCGAAATCAGGAATTTTTCCGATTTTACTTTCCGGATTCCGGAAAGTAAAAATTCTGGAATTGGCCATCCCTAGCTAGTAGCTGTTAAAAGAGAAACACAATAATGAATATATATACTGTATTAGTTTCTTGTAGTTGGACATGTCTTTATCACTTACGTAGACAATTGCTACTGCAGTTATTTACTGTTTTATAAGGGTCTTATTTTCACACACAAAAAAGTCGCCGGTATGTCTCAAACATTATCGCGTTCCCACCTACAGCTACTCCAAAGCACTGCAAACTACTTTGTAACCAGGCGAAAGGCAGTGGAGGAAAAGAAATCTCAACAAATATTCTAATAACATTCGCTTATTGTCAACATAGTACCTACAGTGAGCGCAGAAAGTGTTCGTACACCGTGCATACTTTATATTGAAAACAGCTAGCATGAGAACGGGAGGTGGAAAATATATATATAACCAGAATTAAGACTACACATTCATACATTTTATTTCTATATACAAGAGAAAGGCCAAACAAACACAATCACTGTTTTGTTCAGAAGAAAAGAGAGAATTCCTTTTTTGTAAACGCAAAATGTCACCGTACACTTATACTTGAATTAGTGCTTATAAAGTATATTACGTTATTTAATATTTTGTGGGATTACCCTGTGCGTTAATGATTGTCTGTAGTCTTCGTGGCATTGATTTCACCTGTAGTAGTTCGTAGTTCTGTAGCTTCGGGACTGATTATGTCCCATTCTTCTTGAATAGCTTTTCTTAGGCCTTCTTTAGTAGAGACAGGGCCGGCGCGAGAGAGGGTCGAGCCGTGCCACCGCCCAGAGCGGCAAGTCTAATGGGCGGCAAAATTTGAAAAAGAAAAGAATACTATCAAAATATAATGCTTCGTAATAGGCTCACATGGAAAAATAAGATTGTGTTAACCTGAGAATGTAATTGAACTTACTTCACTCACATTCAAGAAAATACTCTCTCAGGAAATTCAGAGCATTCCTCCTCGTTTTCAATTATCAAACTACTAGCCACAGGTATCTCGTTCAATATTTCCCTTGCAGCAGTGTAGATAGGATTTTGAGCTAGAGTGCATAAGATTATCACGGTGTCTTTTTATATTTTTTTCTATTCAATAATGTTCTAACGCTCCGCTCCAAGTATGCAAAAGGTACACTCCCACTTGAGACAGGCCGTTCTAGCCTGTAGCATTCAGGGGCGGATCCAGGACGGACTTCTGGGGGGCGGTGGGTTGTAATACTGCTACTTAGAGCTACTTTTAAGAGCGTCAAAAAATAAACTATATATTTTATTTATATATAAAATCAAAAAGTTTCCTCTTCTGGGGGGGGGGAGATCGCCCGATCGCCCCCCCTGGATTCGCCCCTGGTAGCATCTAGAGACATTTAGGTTCTAATAGCGAGTTTTTGACCAATTTACAAATTGTTCATTCCGAATATAGTAAATCGTACAGCGTATTATTTCTTGAGAAATGTTTCATTTTTTGTATAGCTAAAAAAAAGTTTATGACTTTTTTTTTCTGCGTCAGTTCAACGTTAGGCCATACTAAAGGAACATATTAGTAGTCTCACTTTAAAATCATAATCCACCACAAGGTGGGAGAGCCAAATTGATGCTCTGACTCAGTTATCAAATATAGGAAGTTTATGATACCTTACTTCAAATAAGTAATGACAATAGAACTGATAAAATGGTCGTCCACGATGCTCTGTGTATAGCAAACCAGCTGAGTTACTTTTCTTTCCTTTACTCACTCGTTGTCTGATATGACTTTAAAGCATTGATTCTCATGTGTTGGATGCAGTAGGATTTCTTGAAAATATATCTGGGTACTTTGAGAGGAGCAGAAATTATGCAAAGTTTAAATCTTACTTAGTTGATACGATGGACTTGGCATCAGCATTAGATACGGGTGATCCACTGATACGTAATACAGTGCAAGCTCGAAGTCGAAAGAAGAGACAGTTTCAGTACGAGGCAGAGGATGAAGCTACTGAAAACATCCACAAACAAGATACAAGATCGATTTTTATTACAAAGTTCTAGAAGTGATTGTGTTAGCTTTTAAGAGAAAGATTTGAGCAACTTAAACATCACAGCGAATATTTCAATTTTCTTTGCGATATAAGTAATCGTAAAGATATAGCCTACCACCTGAACTTTTTGTCTGAAAAGTGTACTAAACTTACCACCATTTTAACACACAAAGAATTGAAAGATATTAACCCCAGTGATTTGAAAGACAAACTGAAAGTGTTATCCACTATAATTAAGCCTGTGAAAGTTCACAAAATAATAATAATAATAATAATAATAATAATAATAATAATAATAATAATAATAATAATAATAATAATAATAATAATAATAATAATAATTAAAGAACATGGCTTTGCTCTCAATGTTAGTATTGCACGTAGAATTTTGTTAATCTTGCCTGTAACAATGGCAAGTGGAGAAAGAAGTTTTTGGAAACTTAAGTTTATTAGAAACTATCTACACTCTTCTATGTCTGAAACACGCTTGAGTGGTCTAGCGACGATATCAATAGAACACAAATTGGCTAAAACATTGGACTACGTGATGTGATAAAGGAATTTGCTCATATCAAAGCAAGAAAAGATTCTTTCAATTAAGAGATGTTAAATTTATGTATGTCTATTGTGTTTTAGTACATTATAAGGCTTAAGCTAATCACTTACATTTACCATAATATCTGATTTACTGTATTATCTTCTTGCTCCATACTCTGTTGAAAACGCCTTTTGATATAAAATAAGCCTAAAAATTAAAATTCTTAGTCATGATTAAAGTATATTTTTAAAATTTTATTTTCTGTATGCGCTGCTCTATATTACAGATATACAGCGAAATCGAGCATACTGAATATTGTGTCAGTATAGAGTCGTTTAAATATTACGTGAACATTCCAGAAAGGTAGTTTTTTTTTTTTTTTTGTTTACTTTTCCATTTTATACATGTTTTTAAATGACACTTGAACGTTATCTGTCAAAATAAGGTTTGCGGATTAAAGGGGCGGCATGTGAAAGCACCGCCCAAGGCGGCAAAATTGCTAGCGCTGGCCCTGAGTAGAGAAGCTGTGCCTTCTGATTGTTGTCTCCAGAACAGACCATAGATGTTCTATGGGGTTCATGTCTGGGGATTGGGGAGGTGTGCGAAGCTGTTTCAAGGTATTATAGAGTAGCCACAATCGAGTATTTTCCGCTGTATGTTTGGAGTCGTTGTCTTGCTGAACAATAAATTGTTTTCAAGAACCATCTTCTGCGCACTAGTATGGAGATTTTCCTTTAATATGTTAATATACACTTTGTGGATCATCACTCCATCGATAAGGTGGAGACGACCCACCCCTGAGGCACTCATACAACCCCAGACGAGCACGGACCCTCCTCCGTGTCTTACTTTAGGGACGAGATTTTGAGGATTCATCTCTGTATTCACCTTGCGCCATACAATACGCCTCCCATTGGATTTGATAAAGTTAAATTTACTTTCGTCCGAAAATATGACCCTATTCCAGAAAGAAGCCTGATCCCTTATCTTTATACTCTTTTTCAAACTTTAGTCTCTTTATACGATTTGTCTTGTTCACCCAGAACATTTTCCTGGCTATCCAACCATGATACCTTGCAAATATTCCGCACTGTACTGGCTGATACTTTAACACCACGTGTTTCCAGATCCGTTGCCAATTGCACAGCACTATTTTTTGGAACCTTTTTTCTTTCCCTAATAATGTAACGTTTATCTTGTTCGCTCAACAGTCTTGGTCTTCCAGGTTTTTTTTTTTTCGCACAGTGATAGAAACATTATACATCGCAATTATTGTTTGTACTGTTGTACGAGGCCTGTCTGCAAGGTTTGCTATCTTTCTCAAAGACTTACCCTTCTTATGCTATTTAATAATTACTTTTCTTGTCTCCTCATTTGTTTCTGTTCGGTTGCTTCCCACTTTGACAGCCCAACGTGCAGTTTTTTCACTTCTATTCACAACTAAACTCATTCTGTTACTCGTCATGCTATACAGAGGTGTATACTCAGGTGAATACTAGTGAACCCCAGTTGTGGTATCTTTGTTTCGTATTCGTACGTCAGGTGTACGATCACTTTTTGCGTTTACTCTATACACTTTCTACGGAATTTATTTACTTTCTGACCATTAAACTTGTCTTTGTGGTTCTTTATTGATACATTCATAAAGCTTAGTTTTCATTATTCACATTGTGTGTGTTATTACACTTCTTAAATTTTCTGTTTCTTTTTCGCAGGCATTCTCGTTTCAATAGCATAGGTGTACGAACACTTTCTGCGCTCACTGTATGTACAGTAAATACAAATTTATAATTTTTGACTTTACGAAGTGTACAATGTAATTGTTCAATAATTAACATAAGCAGGCATTCATTAATTTATATTAATATAATAATTAATAAAACTAATAAGCGGGTGATTGATGACTCAGTGGTAGAGTTTTCATCTATGGTATTCAAACCCAGGACATGTGGGTTTTCGATGGCTAATTTTGTGTTCGAAAATTTTCCCGGTGGAAGGCCTACCTTTCTTATATTTGTTCCATCATCACTCATTAACGAATTTAGTTTATCAAAACTCTATAGCCATATATTCATTCTGTCCGTCAGTGAAGCAAACAGTCTCAAGAACTATCTGATGGATTACCAATCAATTTTGGCCATGATGTACAGAGTCAATAGTTAAGAATCGAGTTCCCTGATGAATGTAATATTCAAACCGGAAGCGGTACAAATCAACCATTTCCGGTTTTAACGTTAATCATTATATAGTAAATATGGTAATAGATAGCGAGAAGCGGTTTCCAGTAATCGACATATATATAACATTCATGTAGATAGAATGTTACCCAATTTGTGCATCTGCTGAAAATAATGAGCTTAGGTATTTAGAGAGCATTTTCCGCTTTAGAAAATGTGTGCTTGGTAAAGAATGTAGAGAATTAGCTGAGTCAGGCATGTAGCTAGAATATGGTAATAGGAAGGGGGGGGGTGTCTGTCACGAAATACTGTGGTTATTTACCAGGGGCTCAATCATTCTAAACTATTTTATTGCCAACATATATTGGTTCGTTTAGCCAAGATTTCTAAATGGGGGGATGATATGAAATACTGTGGTTACACACCAGAGGCTCGATCAATCTAAATATTTTACTGACAACATACCCATATTGATTGGTTAGGACAATAAAATGAGGATATATTAGTAAGTATTTTAATTAGAAGCTATGAAGAAATCTCGAGTAAAAGAATATAAAAAAGTATTGAAAAAGATATAGTTTTCCGAGGTCATTCGAACGGTGTCGAGAATTTTGCGTCTGGGAAATTTTGCGCCCTACCTCAAGAACAGGGAAAATTGCGCCTGCGATGTACCTCCATCGGGAAGTTGAGCCCTGCGAAATAAAAGAACCTATTGGAGCTTACGCATTTGCTCGGAGGGGCTGACATTACAGCATAAACAATCCTCCCCCACAACCATGCCATTTGTGATTTATTTTCATTGTGGCTATATAAGGGGAGAATAAACTTCAATATAAGCCAAAAGAACATAACGGATCAAAGCAATCACTGCTTCTTCCAGAGATGATTTTGGGGGAACACTGGCCTCCCCAGAGCTCTCAGAGTGCCCCCTCGGAGGAGATCAAAATAATACGTCTATAATATAATAATAAATAGAATAGTACCAGCAGTGACCCCCCTCCGGAATACTAAGTGTGCCCCCCGGAACATTTTTTTCTGAAAGAACAACTGAACGCAATTGTGTGTTTGAATTCCAGCAAGTAAACACACTGTACATAGTTTTCTCGATAATATTACTGAACTGATTTTACATTCACTTTACATTTTCTTTTCTATATTTTGTGTCCTGAAAAGCCAAACAACTCGCAAGGATTGTGAACAGAGATCTCTGGGTAGAGCCAAACAACCTTTTGTAGATTAAATTATACTCTTTGATTATATTAATAATTATATATTAGTCATTTATACTTTTTTGTAAATTTTGTAGTATAATGAAAAATTGTATTTGTATGGATTGCCCTTTAGTGAACAAAAATTGTATTTTTTTAATTTGTTCGGAATATTATAACGGATGGAGTAACTCACTGAGACGATGATAGGCAAGCCTAGTTCAAGTGTGAGTGGAAGTTACTTTACACAATACAAAAATAAGTTGAATTGTAGGGCGCTAACATCCCAGTGCAAATATATAGCCGGCGCATTTTCCCCTCTTTTTGGGGTAGGGCGCAAACATCCCAGTGCAAATATATTGCGAGCGCATTTTTTCCTATTTTTGTGGTAGGGCGCAAATTTCCTGGGCGCAAAATTCTCTCATTCAAGGAAAATATAATGTCCGTGAAGTTGACAAGCCACTTATGTCAGACTCCAATTTCGACTTTAAACGTCGCTAGTGCTACGTTAGTGTTCGATAGTGACGCAAATCGTTAGTACTCCACAGATAACGTGTGCTTTTTAAATAATGGATATAGGTCTTCTAACTGCATGCCAACACGCCCCTTCTAAGAATCATCTCAAAAATGAGGTTAACCGTTAGAGCAAGTAAGTGCTCATTAGAGCCATTAACATTAATGCCTCCATCGTACGGCCCTATGAGTAATGATAATAGCACGCTCTTTGCTAGTCTCAATGCGTCCCTATATTCTCGCGAACATTCTGACGTGCCCAAGTTAGTTACTTTTTTTTTTTTTTTTTGCAACTATTGTTTATCTGTTATTGTTTATTGCTAGTCTGCAGAGTAGTCCTTACATTAATATGCCATTGTCCTTGATAATCATTGCGTATTTACAAGCAGTTTGTTATTACTGTTAGAAGATATCAAAAAACAACAGATAAAATCTACTACTTAACGGTTCACATTTTTCTTTTACAGTACATAAACGTAATAATAATAATAATAATAATAATAATAATAATAATAATAATAATAATAATAATAATAATAATAATAATAATAATAATAATAAGAAGAAGAAGAAGAAGAAGAAGAAGAAGAAGACTATTCCAGCATAAAAGTTATCAATTGCATCCCACTGGCAACAAGAGATGCATATTTTAACTTCACAAAAATTAGTTTCTCACGATTTTCTGGAAAACTACGTATGATAACATCTTCATTATGTCAAGTTGTTTATCTCAGTGTGATATATGTCTTACCTCTGGACAATATCACAGTAAAACAAAAATTAAATATTAGAAGTACATCGTACTTTTGGACTACATCTCATTAACCATGGGAAGATTGAGTAGTGTATACTTTAGGATGTAAGTTTCAGCTTAATTTGCATCATACATTCTTAGGATTACAAAAAGGAAATTTGTTCGTTTGCGTTTGAACAAAATTTTTAGGATTACAAAAAGAAAAAATAATTTTTCCGAATTCCGGAATTTTTCCGAAATCCGGATTTTTCCGAATTCCGGAATTTTTTCCGAAATCCGGAATTTTCCCGAAATCCGGAATTTTTCCGAAATCCGGATTTTTTCCCGAATTCCGGAATTTTTCTAAATTCCGGATTTTTTCCGAAATCCGGAATTTTTCCGAAATCCGGAATTTTTCCAAATTCCGGAATTTTTCCGAAATCCGGATTTTTTCTAAATTCCGAAATTTTTCCGAATTCCGGATATTTTCCGAAATCCGGAATTTTTCCGAATTCCGGAATTTTCCGATTTTACTTTCCGGATTCCGGAAAGTAAAAATTCCGGAATTGGCCATCCCTAGAGCCGGGGGTCTTCGTGGAGGTGGTGCCTGTTTAAACGCCTTTGATTCAAGTCGCTTCATTTCAGCATGTTTGCCAAAAATTTCGAAACTGCATTTGTTTCGTACAGTGGTTAAGAATGATGAATGGTATGACTTGAAAATTATCCCATTGCGTGTATGAACAATTTGAGCGACTGAGGCGCGTGGTAGATATTTTAGGAGTTGTTGAAAAGCCAGCTTAATATTCTCAAATTTGGGATCAAAGTTGGTAAGCAAGAATGAATGAAGACGAGGCTTGGAAGAATCCAGTATTGTCGGAAATTCATTAGCGTCGTCGAGGTTCATGGATGAAACAGACTGCTCGGATTCACTAACAGTATGATGACGCTTAGGTGGTGGCTGAGTTGAAGAAGTGTGATGTTTCTCCGGTGTGCGTGATCGGGATCTACCAGAATTTTTGCCTTGGGAAGCAGATGTATGCCTTCGGTCAGTCCCTTGGCCCACTGACGTGGGGTTCAGAGACGGCCCAGGAGGTTGCTGTGGTAGTCCCGGATGGCCACCTGACGCCATCCAGATGGGCGCAAAAGACTTCGGCGAAGAGGATGATCGAGAGGAAGCCCACTCTGGCTCTCACTTGAGGCAGCAATACGTCCTCGCGGAGATGTCGGTCAGTGCGAGCAGTGGCCCTCCACAAAAGAGATGAAAAGACGAATATGATGATGGCCACGGGCTCCCACTTGAGTCAGCAATACGGACTGCAAGGGGATGTCGATTGTCTGTAATAGAACAATCCTCCCTAAATGATCAAAAATACTAGTGAATGCTCGTAGAGCGTTAGAAATCGAACTCAGACCTGTAAATCGATGAACGATTCGGAATTCTGAGTGGGTATCTTGAGCAACGTTTTTTTTCTTTTTGCTAGCCGGAGGCTAGCTAACCGCTCGAGGGTTGCGCCCTGTATGGGAAGATGGGTGTCAGTAGAACGAGGGAAGAAAATACTGACGGTTGGTCTATGGGATATTTTAATACTGACTGTAAGGAAGAAGTGGTAAAATAGGAAAGGAAAATTTGTGATTTGACAGTTTTATTCATACATTTATTTATTTATTTATTACGCTCACTTGGAGGTAGGATATTGTGATCTTTGGATCACAATCATGAAAGAATGGGTGATGAACATGATGTGGTGAAGTGCGATACGCAGCAGACATAGCACAGGGTTATGTTAGTAAACAGATGTAGGTTATTCTTCTCGCTTGGGGTCTACTCCAAGCATTGATGAAAAACAGTGGGAGCCCATATTAGTGACAGAGATGTTACTGTGCAAACGATGGACAGATGAAGGATGATATATCGTCGGTCTTCAATTCTTCGGCTAAGGGGAGATAACGGTGGTTTGGAGGTAGAGTATAGTGGTAGAGAGTAAAGAGCAGTGCTAGAGGTGTGTGGAGAATAGGGTCACAAAGTGGAAAATCTACATGAGCTGTCATCGTATCGGTAAGAAGTGGATGGTGATCCTGAAGACGGGTGGTGATATACTTGATACGGAGAGACTCAAGATGGAAGAGAATATCTGGAAAGGGCATACGTTGATAAAGTTCATGTGTCGGACTAGGTAGTTTGATTCTGTAGGCAATGCGAAGTGCATGTCGTTCCAATATCTTCAATTTATTATAGAATGAGCGAGGTGCGGCGATCCAAGCTAGATGAGCGTATATGATGACTGGACGTGAAAATACTTTATTGGTGTTTATTACAGTGGTTGGACTGAGACCCCAAGTAGTGCCTGTAAGACGTTTGAGTAAATTAAGACGATTGTAAGCTTTGGTTGTGATATGCTGCAGATGAGCCTTCCAGGTAAGATGTGTGTCTAAGGTAAGTCCTAGGTATGTAACAGTTTTGCTGAGTGGAAGACGTGTGTCGCTTACTGTGATATGAAGAAGATTGGGGTTTCTCTGCACCTTAGTGCGCTTTTTAGGCGGTAAGAAAACTATAGTTTGGGTTTTGAGAGCATTAATCTTTAGACGCCACTGTTTACACCAATCGACAAATAAATCTATAGCAGATTGCATTGAGACGTTCAGCTGATGGATGGTTTTACCTAATGCTAAAAAGGCGGTGTCGTCTGCGTATTGGAACACATGGATATTAGTGGGTAGAGTTCGAAGGTCAGCTACGTAAAGAAGATAGAGCAATGGAGAAAGAGATGATCCTTGCGGTACTCCAGAGTGAAGAAATATTGGATGGGAGAAGGTGTGATTAATGGTAACATATGCTAGGCGACAGAACAAAAAATTATATATGAATCGAATATAAGTTAGAGGGAGACGAAAGTTCACAAGTTCATAAGTTCATAAGCCCGTGGTGCCAAACCTTGTCAAAAGCTTTTTCCAGATCGAAGAGAGTTAAACAAGACGGCCGGGAAGTATTATAGTGATTGGTGGTGTAGTTAAGGAGGCGTAATAACTGATCATTAATGCTGAAACTAGGACGAAATCCTGCTTGATAAGATGGCAATAGATTATAGCTGGTGAGATGTGTATGTAGTCGTTTCACTAGGATTTTTTCTAAGATCTTGCTGAAAACTGGAGTCAATTGTATGGGTCGATATGAGGAAACATTGTCAGCTGGTTTGTTGGGTTTAAGAAACATAAGTATTTTTGAAGTCTTCCATTGTAATGGTATGTAGCCAGTGCGAAGAATGAACGTAAATATGAAAGAAAGAATGTAGAAAACTGCATAGGGACTTTCTTTAACATGACGATATGAGATATTGTCGGTGCCAGGTGCGGTGTTACGTTTTCGTGCAATGGCTATACTGATATCTTCTGGAGTGATGGGTTTTGTGAGAGGGCGATTTGTGTTGAGTGGATGAGCAATGTCTGGCTGAAGGTGACAGGAGGATGAGCAACGCGCTGTTGCTTCTTACAAATACCTAATATGTTGTTATCGTATGTATGTACTTGAAATTTCTACCTTTTTATATAAAAACGCAGAAAAATGTTTATACTTTAAACACAGCGTTCAGATAAAGTTTATACTGTAAGTTAAACTTGAAGTTTATATTAAAATATGTGCAACAGTTCTGTATTCTTTCGCAAAATAAGTAGGCTCAAATCTGCTGCCATCTATGTTCACATTTATGCTTTATACATAAATACTACAATTCGTTATGCCTCATGGTTACCGAAATCTGAGGAAATAAAGAGCTACATTATAGGTACGTGGGACTAGAGTACTATACTGCACAATTTTTTAAAAAAATAATTAAGTTTGTCCTTTATTCAAGCTGAATGCTAACAAGACGCTGACAACGCAAACACTACCTTGTCGCCGAAAGTTAAGAGGTCAGCGTTACGTGGTATTTGAGAACAACTGAAAATCGAACGCGCGCTGGCTTTTTACTTCAATCAAAAGCGTCTCGCAAGTGAAGCGTGGGTTGCCCGCACTACAGCTTGCGCTAAACAGAAATAAGCTTTTGTGTATAAGCCAAAGCGAAATAAAATCAAAAGCGACAGGCAAGCTTGCGGTAAGCAAACATGCTGTCTGGGATGCTTTCATGGCAAGACACTCGAATATCGTGTGCAGAAATGCGTAGATTTGAGCTATGGTAAACTCATGCGTTTCAACAGAACTATGTGAACGAATTGTATACGCTATTGGGAAATACACTTGATACTATGAACCTTTTGTGGCAATCCTGAACTTATTTACAATGCAAATTAAATGCAGGAATACAACTAACGTACAACAGTAGCCTTAAAAATTTGGCACAGAAAGGGAGCAAGCGAGTACTTAATGCCATACATGGAGAAAAAGGTGAAACTGTGAGTGTTAGTGCGTGCACTAATGTATCAGGTTCAAATTAGATCCCTCCGATGGTGTTATGCAAGGGAAAGAATATAAAAAAGTTTGGTGATTATCTTCCCCCAGGTAACTCCTATGCATTGACACCTAAAGTCTATGTTACAAAAGAAGAATTCCGCACATTTATGGAACATTTCTGGAACACAGATATCGGATCCCTGGCGGAGCACTGCTTATTGTAGATTGACATCGCAGTCATTTTGATACTATCATTTTAAATGCTGCAGGGACTATGTATATTAAACTGCTGTGCTTGCCTGCACATTGCACCCATGAACTTCAACCGCTGGACAAGATTTTCTTCAAATCGTTAAAATTGTACTGCTCTGAAGCAGTTGACAGTTATCGACGAACGCATCCCAACGAACACTTATGAAGCTACAGTTTCCAAAACTCTTTTCATAGACATGGTTCCGTTCAGCAACACCTCAGAACACAATTTCAGGCTTCAGCGCTACAGGGCATCCTTTTAACAAAAATGCTATATCAGATGTCGCTTTTTCCCCAAATGATGTTTCAGACCAACAGCAACCTCCACCTCCAAACACATGACCAGCCTCCATCTCTCCTTCAACATCATCGAGTGCAAACTCCATCCATGAACTTCTGCCTACAGCTAAAATAACTAGGAGCAAATCTCGTCCCTTACTGTCAGAGGAGTATTGGTAACACTAGACCTAATTGCAAGAGCCTTTCACTTCTTCCGGCACGAAGAGGCAAGCATCCTCTAGAAAGACGAAGGATGGAGATATGCTCCGTTGAGAGTGTGGAGGATATTACTATGATCTCAGGGGTCTTTAAACATGGATTCAATGTGTTGAATGCAAGATTTGGTTTCACGAATTATGTGATTATGACAGCATTGTTAAATGTAGCTTCTGAACATTCTGTGACGCTGGTTGTGCATTGTTGTCTGGTTCCGAGGAGTAGTGCTCCATACGACTACAGCTGTTATGTTAAGAGGTTCGCAATCATCACAAGAGTTACCGGTTAAAGACATGTCGATGACTATGAGTTTTGTGTACCAGCAAAGCAGGTAGCACATTGCCAAGAACATTGTTTAGTTGTGGTCAAAATGTATTTCGTTACGATTCCAACACCTTTACGTTGTTGTAAAGCAAGTGGCGTTATTTGCCGACACATCTGGTAATAACGCCATCTCATACTCACTCCGATTCTTAGTGCATTGTGGTCGACATTGTATGTGTAGGATCTTTGTTTTCTCATTGCATTATAGCGGAGGGTTCACTCCATCTTTCATGTAATTTGCACGGTTCTAGATATAAAAACACTTGAACACCAGAACAATATGTTGAATTGGTGGCGTTATTTGCCGAAGTTACCTTATAGAAAACTGGATCTTAACTCTGTGTGTATCTAAGAAAAAATTGTTGACGAGAATATAGTAGAATGGATTTGCCTTCATTAACTCAGAACAAATTTCTACACTTTCCTATTTACGAGGAAACGGAGAATAAACATTTCGATGTGCTTTGTATTATTATGATACTTCGAGTACGTGCAAAGCAAATTTAACGATGTTGATATTTGTTAATAGGCTATTTATCGACAAAGGAAGGAAAATAAAGGGTTTAAGTAATAGGGTTGCTAGCGTAGAACTTGTCTAGGAAGGGCGGTCTTGGCGTAGCAACTTTCAGTTTTATTGAAGTTCATTTATTGAAGATACCAGGGACAGTATAATGAGCAGATCCTTGGCAACTGATCCAAGATTGCAATACAGGCTACAAGAAGAAAGGTAGGAAAGCAATGCATTTCTGGACACAAGTTATATATGCGTATCCATGCACTTTGACACTCTTTCTACATTTATGTTTTTGCATTTTATTGATACCTTATAGACCGTGGGCCAGAGGGAGTATAACACCCTCCCCTTGGGGAATTTTCGTCACTATATTATTAATATTCCATAGGATCAATAGAGTAAAAAAAATAGTTGTTGGTCAATATATAAGTGCAACACCTGGGTTCTGAGGCCTTTAACCCCTGAGTATCCATGTACTTTTTCAAGCATCGATGGGATCTCTTTAAATGCACGTAGATCAAACTGTCAGTGTAACACTGGAATAAGTTCATACCTCATTCGATTTTTAAGAGTTTGGGCTTTTGGTTTACGTAATGCATGTGACATTTGTGCGAATAAAAATAATAAGAGGAATATTTAAGAAAATTTCCCTCAAAAATTTCCCTTTCGCGATTCTTTTAGTTATTACATGGCAATACTTCAAACTAGGTGAATAATAAAATGTATTAATGTGTCCTATTTTATGTCCAACTTAAACTGAAAATTTCATCTTGATCCATTAAATAGTAGCAGAGGAAAAAAATATATTTTAAAGTTTTCACAGGGTTCATTATCATCGACATTCATGGCAGTACGAGTATGATTTTGTGTTATTGTTCCGTTTTAGCTTTTTCTAGAAAAAAAAATAGTGATGTAAATTATTCTAGTTCTTTTTCTCATTCGTTATATTATGATGGACTCCCAGTAGCGAGAAATCCTCCGGGAAGGTTTTATGATGTGTTGGTCCATGATGTAATACAAAATATTTCATAGCAATAATTTTATTGTTGTGCGGTTACATTATATTCTTTTGATAATACTTGGTGTTCTGGTATTCTATAATGAATATAACTTCCAAATATGTCTGCTGATGTGTAAAATAATGAAAAACTCACAGTGCATATATTCTTATTGCCTATGTACGCAGACAATCGTATTTAAGTTTGTAATATGTATCGTAGTTTGTAGTATGTAGTTCCTTATAAATTCCCGTAATAGTAAACAATCTTATATTATTCGTGTTCTTATTTCTTTGAGGTTGATAATAGTAAGCACATTCGTCCTGAAGTCTACGTCATCTCAATTATTCTGAAGAAGGATAATACATAAAAAGAAGTTAGAGAGACAACAATTCCAACAAGAAGTAGGACTGCTGTTATGAAAAATTGAAAAA
Source organism: Thermobia domestica (assembly GCF_964235325.1). Taxonomy (NCBI): domain Eukaryota; kingdom Metazoa; phylum Arthropoda; class Insecta; order Zygentoma; family Lepismatidae; genus Thermobia; species Thermobia domestica. Next base: position 117,383,458 of record NC_137465.1, read on the forward strand.
TCTCACAAAACAAACCTCACATGAGGATAAAGAAACTTCACCGAAAAAAGATTGCATAAAATCTTTCAATTGCAGTCTGCAGAGACATTGCAGAATTGCACCGCTTAACATCAGTTTGCATCCAGATTCCTACATAATTCAACACAAACAAACATTTTACCATCGCTGGTGCTACCAAAGTTTTACAAAATTACCACGATTGCAAGTCAGTCTGCTGAATCATGCGGGACGGAAAATTGTACACTGTTGGTGGATAATTCACTATATTTGAGGTGTAGTGCTGCACGGCAATATGTGACAGACATCCTGTTTAACGAGGAAATTGAGATCTCGAAAAGAGGGAAAGAATGAGTCATGGCAATCGCTGGGTCATGTGCCACTAGAATTGCTGCAAGAGTGTCACTAAAGAAGCAACTATTCGAAAGGTAGATGAGTCACTACTATTACAGATTCGAGATGTGAATCTCATAGCAGGAGAATTGAGGTACCACAACTCGTGCTGTAAATACTATACAAGTAACTAGACACAACCTGATTAAAATGAAACATTAAAAAATGCTACAGGGCACATGAGAAAGTTTTCTTGTAGTTTTGCGTATATGTCCAGGGGCATATAATTCAAGAACTCAATGTAGAAATGTCAAGTTTTATTTGGGTTTTATTTTAGTATGGTGAAGAAGAAGACCCAGACAGTGTTAATCATGGATAGGAAATGTGTAAACTGAAGAAGTTACTGAAGGATTTTCCGTGTGCGCTTTAATTTATTCTTGTACCGGCTCCTCGAGGTGAATTTGTTTATGCAAGAAACATTCCTTAAGATAAATCCGTTGAAGACGGACTCTGTGCAGGTATGTCAGAAAATTCTTTCGTTATTGAAACAGTTTTACTATTACGGCGAGCCGTTATTATTCACGTGAGTTCTTTCGTGACCACCCACGGCACAAATGTTTCATTCCAAGTACTCAGATTTACCTCATCTTCTTATGAAGTTGATATCTACTCCTTTAGCTGCAAATGATACAGACGAAAGTCCTCGGAAATTATCCCATCAAAAGGGGGAGAATACAGAAGGATCTTTTACAACCGATGACTGGAAGTAATCGCCGCTTTCGACAACACAATCATATATTGCTGTTTGTAATTCAAATATTTATGAATATGAAGAAGAGTGATCCGTGCAGTTCAGCGAAGTTATCAGCTCTGCACTACCTGTGAGGTGTCTTACTCCTATACCTATGTATTTTGGCATCAACCATGGTCCGCGTGATACAGCAGAACAAATACCTTGCACTAAAGATTTGGCGAGACAGTTTTCCCGAGGACTTTCGTCTGTATAACTTACAGCTAAAAGAGTAGATGTAAACTACATAAGAAGATGAGTTAAGTCAGAGCTCTTGGAATGTAGTATTTCTGCCGTTGACGGCCACGAAAGAACTGATATGATTAAACAGATCGCTGTAACAGTAAAGATCCTTCAATAACCAAAGAATTTTATGACATACCTGCGCAGAGTCCGTCTTCAGTGGATTTATCTTAACATTTCATAATTATGTCTGTTCTAGAAGAAGTATGCCTTACTATCTGCAAATGGCCCTGCCAATTATCCAACTTTTATTTTATATCTTACTCTACACACTATTCCATGGAGTTAATCGCTTTCGTAGTGTAACAACAGGAACACTTTCCACATCCTTAGTACTAATAAAGAACATTAGTGTTCCCATCACGGCTCTCGAGTTTAACTCTGCCTTAAGTGAGTCGTATAATGCTGGTTCGAGGATTGGTCCTATATCTAACGATATGTAGAGTAACGTCGCACATGTTTTCACAGCTTGCATTATTGGACTTGTTTAATTGCATCTGGTTGGAGGAGACGTTTTCTTTGCAATGCCGTGAGAATTTGATCTTTTTAATCTAAGAAACATAAAAAACTCACAAGGAAATATATTATCTACAAACCAACTGTTCTTAATTAGTTGGGTCTGTGAGGTTCTTGAACTCAAGCGTCTGGTGTGTATTTTGAACTACTATATATATGTTGTAGCCTGAAAGTCTCGCTGTTAAAATGAAAGTCAAACTATATTATGAATCAGAAAGTCTCGAGTACTCGTCATGCTTAGAAACTCAAATTATCCATCAAAATATCTTAGATACACAAATGTCAATCATCTTTAAGTATTCAAACAAGTGCATCTTAAAAGTTCGGAGCGTATATGTACTTTACCTTTATAATTAACTTTTACAAGCCTGTAATTTCGTTGGATAGGTGACGACATTACAGGCTAATTAGTTAAATTATTAGAGATGAAATCCAACATAAATTAGCAAAATTATTTTATCATTTCTTAACTACAAGCATGGGCACCAGAAGAGGGGGCAGGGTGGTGCCCGGGCCCCTCCCTGGCTCACGAAAATGTATACGTAATATAGCAAACCACGTATATTAAATATCAGAAATACCAGACGTAATATGGCAAACATGGAGATGGGCTCCCTCTAGAAATTTTTCTTCGGAAGCCCCTTACTACAAGTGATTACTTTTCTTACAGAACTCTCAAAAGAATGCACTTCATAAAAGAAAATATTGTAACGATATAAACTGCTTAATTCTTAATAACATATTTTCATTGCATGCCTACATTATGGCAAATAATTATTAATACGAGACATGTCGGAGAAGAAATCAACTTTCATTGTTTGGGGGAAAACTACATTGCATAGATTTGGCAGATTTTGGTGTCTATGGTGTCTTTGGCCTCCAAGTGGCGTTACTTTCACTTGCGTCTGTATTATCTTTGGCCTCCAAGTGGCGTTACTTTCACATGCATCTGTGGAGGAGTTGTTACCGGTAAGTTGGGTGTTGGTGCGTGAGTTTGGTGTGGGTCTAAAATTGTGAAGACGTAGGTCTACGAGAAAGACCTCAGAAACGAAGTCACTATAGATTCAGGGATACACCCGACTTCGTTAAGGCTTGATAAGGTTCCCCAAAGATTCAGAAAAGTTAGCCAGATGCGTAGCAAATTTAAAACAATGTTAATTTACGAGTACTTTGATTGCCATAGTGATTGGTATCATGACTTTGTGCGGCCACAGAAGACTTCTCTTTGGACATTTTCTGTCATCTACGTAATGCTCTTTGTCCGAAATGATCAGACTTGCAGGATTCAAAACCCGGGAAACTGCATCCGGATTATGATTCCATTCATCCGGCTGATGTGTTTGCCTTTTCGGCATACCACAGTACTTAGTAGGTACGTCAAGCTTCCTATTCTCCGATTGTAGCCTCTTGAGGCTTTTGCTATTTATCAAAAATCAAAAGATACCAGGAATAAAGTCTCTTTCACATCCAAGAGGAGGCCAATAAAGAAGTTAAAGCAGATGATGAACCAATCAAAATGTTCAATATAATCTCCAGATGGCCCCAAAATGGTGCTTTGTCATTATATGTATAAATTGCATAAGTATTACTCTGGGATGTAACTGAGCTATATGTGGGTATATGGAGAATACTCACTTGCTGTTTCTATAACTAAAGTATACTCACTTTAAACCGGGGATATAATGAAAGGTATAAGAGTGTTTAAGCTATGAAACTAGTCGAGTGTGTACTTACCAAAAATTCTAACAATACATCACTGAATGACCGATATGAAGTCGATTGACTGTAGAAGCGTAAGTTATAGGTAGATATATACAGGAGCTAGGATCCAAATAGGAAGTAGTGTGGGATTAACGCACTAAATCCTTGTTCGAGTTGGATTACACCAGAAATCACCCTTAAGCCCTAACTTCTTCAACATTATCAAGGATATTATAACTCAAGATGTTTTTGATAATATTGTACTATGCAATACAAATAGAGAAGAAGTTGAAAGGAAAGTAGACAGTTGGAAGAACTCTTTGGAAGATATGGCCCTAAAAATTAGTAGAAAGAAAATGGAATGTCTCGAGTGGAACGGAAAAGGAAATGAAGAAGTAAAACTACAAGAGGGAAGCTTAAATGAAGTGAAACTTTTTACATATTTAGGCTAATATGTTGCCAAGAATTTTGATTTGTACATATAAATAACACATATACAGAATGCAAGGGCAATTGAGAAATTGGAAAAAAAGTGTGTGGCGTTGTGTGTTACCGCTGAATCACGCTTTATAAAACAGTGGTCAGGCTAACAATGATTTATGAAAAAGAAAAATTCTCAATAAAGAAACCTCATGCAAAATATTGAATGTTACCGAAATGAGAATGCTACGCTAAGTGTGTGGGTTAACAAGAAGAGACAGCGTGAGGGATGAGAGAGCAAGGGGAACAACCAACGTTGTAGAGATATCTAAGAAGATCCAACAAAGAAAAATCCAGTGGTATGGTCATCTAATGTGAAAAACAAGCGAATATGTGGTCAGAAGAGTGATAGCAATGGCAGTGGATGGGAGGAGAGATAGAGTGAGACCAAGAAAGAGATGACCTTGATGACCTGAAGAATAGAACTCTTAGGAAATTAAGAGAATTTCTCCTTTTTTAGGCCAAAACTTCACTGCTTTTCAACTTGTTTCAGTGTTACGAAAAGTTACTGACCGTCAAAAGAGTTGATTTGTGTAGGTTTTGTTGCAAACCACTAGCACGGGAAAAACTTTCGACTTCTCGTAATGCTGAAACAAGTTGAGAAGCGGTAGCGCAGAGAAGCGTTAAGTCGTGCATGTACGAAGTATTCGTTAATTGATGGAAACTGTAGAGGACCGTTGAACGTGGTACTGGGAACTATTAAGTAGATAATCTAGTGCAAGGTGAAATAATATTGGAGAGAGAGCGAACCTTGTCGGAATCCTTTATGAATAACGAAACTGGGAGGAGATAGATATTAATGTGTAATTGGGAAGTAGCATCGTGATAGAGGTACTGCATAACAATGAATATCTGATAGAAATAATACGCTTGTAAGACTTCAAACAAAGAAGGATGTTGCACTGTATTACAGGTTTATCGAAATTCTAGACTCATGTATGAAAGTTTAGTACGTTTATCATCCCTCCTCACATAAGCTTAATTTGCTACAGTATTATACTCTACTACTATATTTCTCTCAGTATTTCTTCCTGAAGATCCAAATTGCGGAATATTTCACCTCCGGAAATCCACTAATAAATTTCCCATAATTTCTGTATCACTGCCCGTAATATTACACATATGCAGAAAGGGAACAGGAATACATTCTCCGGTTGGTTCTGCATCTGACAGGTCTTAAATGCTTTAACAGACATCTATCTGCAAACTTGAATGCCCCATTGTATAAGCCAATTATTTGAAGAGCACTGAATCATAATGACTATTCATTTAATGTGAGCCATTTTATAATTTAGTCTCAATTCATTTGGATCTTTAATGTTAATTTCAGGACGTATTGGATTAGTTTGGATGTTTTCCATATATGTGCGAACATTTTGCTGGAGTGAATTAAACAGTTCATAGTATGAATAATAAATTAATGCACTAATAGAACTCATTTGGACATATGATATCAGGGGTAATCTCTGAGGATGCTTCAGTGTTCGAGCACCCACCAAAACTTTTGTGAGGGTGCTCAGGTTGGAAAATATACAGTGCATATCCACCTAAAATTATATAGTCTACCAGCGTTATTTTTCTCCTTAAATTTACTAAAGAATGAATTTATACGGGAACAAAAAAAGAACAGTAAGGAAAGAGAAAGAAAGAAAGAAAAAGATATAAAATATATAATCTTTCGCCGTATTTCTTAGATAATAGTAGAGCCTGATTTTTTATATATATATATATAGAGTGCAAGCTAGGAATATTAGACTTTAATTTTTGAAGCAATGATAAACATTTCATTTCAATGCGCTTATATTTTGTCCTTTGCTTTTTTTCCTTTTAAAATGTAAATGCAATATATATCGTACCAAAATCAATTCCGATATGAAGGATTGATTCTAATTACCTGTTAGAAGATTATTAGTTTCTGTTTGCAAAATGCTACATAATCAATATAATTAGATATACAAAGTTATTAGTTCCGGTGACATATTACAAAATCAACAAATAGAGAAGTAACATTATTTACACTATTTCTTAAACATCTACTGTATATACATACAAACAAAGAGTAAGAACTAAAAGTTTAAGAGGTTAAAGAGGGTCTAGGAGCACAACGTGTAGAAGGCCAATGTCCTTCTCCATCATCTGCATATCAAAATGCAGATGAGGGGCACATTTACATATCAATATGTAAATAGATTATTTTGTGATACAATTAATTGCGTGAATATTAGCATACTTATTGAATATTATCTAGGTATTATGATTAAAGATGTGTAAAACACCGAGCGTAGTACGGAAATATTAATACAATATTTTATTATATTGTATTTATTCATTTGTGTTATTTCCTTTATAGGCTAGTTATATGGTATTTACTGCTTGCATCAAATTACGGGGTCATTGTATAATATATAACATACATGGGGATGAAGGAAGAATAATATTAAAATACTCTACGATGGATTAATTATTGAAGAAATAGACAGATTCTATAGAAATCTTGCATTGATTTTAGAATGCTGGAAGACAGAGCGAGCGCTGACAGAAGTTTTTTTTTTCTTCCCGACTTCTTGTCGCCTAGACTTCGATATGTGAGGTCCTCACAACTCACCATGTAAAGAAATCACTAGATGAGGGTCTAAATAAGACTCATTATACCCAGGAAGGATCCTACAAACTTCCTTAGTGAAACAACACTGATTTGGAAACAGTGGGCAAAGACACACAACTTCTATTGTTTAAAAAGTTGTAAAAATTTTAGCTTCTACATGTGAGTTTTTAGATTTCTATAGGTGTGAGTTTCTGTGCAGCTAGCTCAAGCGTCTCTTCCGCCCCCCTCTTCACCCATGACCGGTAGGGTCTACGAGCGGACCTATATTTTTTCCCAAGATGCAAGCCAGTTTGAAATGTTTTACTCTATTTTGACTCATTTTCTATGTAAAATATTAATATTAACGTATTACGTTCTTGGAAATACCGTACAAAATTCCTGATTAATTTTATCAGCGTGTATCCTTTTCGTACAAGACATTTGGATCTTGTATTTGTCAAAAGTAATAATAAACACAGATGTTTCCTCTATCCCTCTCCATACAAACATGGTTGCCATTGGTAGCAGACAGCTTGAAGGACAGCCACAGGAAATTGGGCTTACGTCTGCTTCTGAGAGAGATGACAGTTTATGTATAGCATAACAATGTATTGTATGACTGTTTTACTGTATTTCTGTGTATCATAACGTGTATTTCTCCTATTTATCAGTGTGTTATAAGTGAAGATAATCATATTGTTTTAAAAACTCTCATAGACTTCTGCTGGGAGCAAAAGGTTCCAAGTTGACCGTCATTTTCAAGGAGCAGCACCTGTCAAAGGGGCGAGGGTTGAATTTGCAACTCGATGCGGCTGAACTGGTGGTATTTGCAGAGAGGACCACCCGGAAGATTGCCAGAAGGCACAAAACCTTTTGTTCAGAGACTCGAGAGGGAGCGAGTTTTTTCCTTTCTTGGTTTTGTGCGATTTATATACTTGTTTTCAGTGGAGAACAAGTTAAGTTCGTTCTTGTATCCGGAAGTGAGAACACGTTGAATATTGTCGTAAGGAAGTCGTCTTGACTTCTATTAACTATCAGCAACTGCTAACCCAGGAAGACGTGTGGACATATTTGGTCCCCGTGGAGATTCCTGTGAAATACCAGAAACTCGAGTGTGTGGTGAACTTTGCCTTTACATATCACTTTCAAGTGTAAATTAAGAATGTGTTAAACAGTGCACATATCTACAGTGTTTGAAACTAAGCCGTACAAATTAACTGCAATTGATCATGGAAATTAACCATTGAAATCATTTATTTTTTTTAACTGATTGCTAACCGTCACTTATAGATAAGTGGACATCGTATCAAAACCCCACTAGTTAATATGGGGAAGCATTTACATTTCGAGTATGGCAGTGAAACACGTATATTGAAACATCTCTAGTTGAGATATTCGAAAGGCCTGTAACGTCTTTTAAAACAGTGCCTTCCTTGGACTTTTGTACAAGGGTACAAGCATTTGTATTTGCTTGCATTCATGGGCATACCATATGTCCACTTCGAGAAACATTATTATCCAGCCTATTAACATTGTGAAGAACACTTACCCTCCGCAGTAAAATGAGAATGTGGAAGGACTTGGTGACGTGGTACTAGAACTGTGTACGTGAACACTTGGTCAACAACAGGAACTGTGCCACGAAATAACTAAGATATTTGAGCATAAAAAAAAATTTTGTCTGTTTTTTTTATTTACGTGTCGATATAATATGAAATTTTGTGTGATATTATTGACTCCTCTCTGAGACTGTCAGAGACCATGAACTCATCGAAATGAGGAGTTAAAGAAATCTGTATATTATATATTTTTTATTTTTCTAAGGTCAACCAGACCTAAATAATCAAGTTTTCATCCTCCCCTCTTTTGTTGTTTTTCTAATATAGTAAAGAAGTGTTGTATATATATGGCCCTTGTTGCAGAATCTGAAAAGAAAATCAATAAAATGTTAGAAAAAATGAAAAAGGGGTTTGAAGAATATGGGATGAAAATAAATGTTAGAAAGACAAAAGCCATTGTGATTGGAACGAAGGGGTCTGTGTCAAATATAAAAGTAGGAGGGGAGAAAATAGAACAAGTGAATAGTTTTCGATACCTGGGTAGTGTTCTTAGTAATGACATGAAATGCAAACGTGAAATAAAAGCAAGGATAGGAATGGCGAAAGAAGCCTTTAAAAGAAAGAAAAGTCTGTTTTGTGGGACCTTGAACAAAGAGTTGAGAAAAAGACTCATAAAATGCTTCGTGTGGAGTGTTGTGCTGTATGGGGCGGAAACGTGGACATTGCGTAAGGGTGACGAAAATCGACTGGAAGCCTTCGAAATGTGGGTGTGGAGAAGAATGGAAAGAGTTAGTTGGGTCGAGCGGAAAACGAATGAGAGAGTGTTAGAAATGGTGGGTGAGAAAAGAACACTTTTAGATATTATTAGGAAGAGGAAGAAAAACTGGTTGGGACATTGCCTAAGAAGAGATTGTATCATGAGGGACGTCCTAGAGGGTATGGTGGCGGGAAAGAGAGGGAGGGGGCGAAAGAGACTACAATTAATGGATGATATTAAGACAGAAAGATCATACGCGAAGACGAAAAGGTTAGCGGAGGATCGTGGAGCATGGAAGCTTCTCAGCTGCGGCAAGTGACCTGCCAATAAAGGCAGAATACCTATGATGATGATGATGATGATATATATATATATATAAATATATATAATCGTGTATGTGTTTTAGTAGTGCACTACCGAAGGAAATTAATGTGTCAGTGTATGGGAGTGTGAATATACATCGACAGCTCCATCTTAATGTGTCATTATATAGGAAATAAACCAACATCTCTAACCAGAATATGTGTTGAACTCACTTTGCTGCAGGGTGAGTACCTATTACTAATGAAATGTTTGTTTTTCAGGAGTGTGAGACAAGGAAGCATTTTCCCTTGTTGTGTGTATGTCTGACCGTCTCTCTGAATGGGGCCCAGAGAGAGTATTAATGCCCAGAGAACCATTAATAACAGTCATGAGTATAGTGAGTTCTAACACAGGCTGCTACCTGTTAATTTAAAGTATAGTTTTTTTTAACCTTATTGATATTTTGAAAACAACTCACTATAGTAGCATCTTGACCATGACTGTTACACAGATAACCCTGAGATCTGTTGTTCTCATTATCTAAAAATTTTCATGCTCTACCGACTTACTTGTGGCAGTGGCGGCTCTTACAGGAGAGTACCATTATCTCCAAGAGGGAAGAAATGATGCAGTTGTCTGCAATTTGCATTTTATGTAAATTTCTCTGTTAATTTTGAATATTCCCAGCCACTCCACCTTATTTATTTTAATTTTATTTGTGTTGGTGTCTCTTGGTAACCTTAGTTTCGGCTCTGGCTACCTGCACCTCACATAAACTTTGCGCCCAGCGTGGGGCATAGAGTATACTTCATATACTCACTGGTCAGAGTACAATTTTATGTAATATTTTTCGGTATATGTTTTGTTTATTCCCTGAAATTTCCAAGAACGGCGGTGTCTTGTGTTTGAATTTATTTTGTGTTTTAAATGTTTCGCTGTATCAACATTGTGTTAGAGAATTCAGGTTTTTTTTTGAACTTAGGGGGGAAGTAACCTTTGTAACATTATTTTATTGTGGTAAATGGTCGTAACAAGAGCACAGGCTCGAAAAGTTGAAATCATGGACAAGGAGTTCGTGAATGAAGATTTCGGTCAGAGAGCTGACGAGCTCTCAGATGAGGTATTTGTTGAAGTACAGAGTGACAACGCGCGCACGGACAGCGTAGTGGGAGACGCTGACGTGGTGGAAACGGTTCCGCCAGTCACCGGTAGGGAACCGGAAGTGCCGTTGCGGGAGGAAAGGGAAGAAACAATTGTAAATCCAAGTGAAGTTAGCCCAGCCAGTAACATTAGTAGCGCTATGGATAATATGAGTAATTTGAATATCGCGGCCATGTTAGGTGAGATTTTGGAGGGCCAGCGGAAATTAAAGGAAGATTTAAACTTAAAACTTGAAGAAAGTAGAAGGAGTCTAAAGGAAGATTTAGACTTAAAGCTTAAAGAAAATGCGAATCAGTTAGAAAGCAAATTAGAAGAAAGTTCAAAGGGTTTGGAGAAGTTAGAGAGGAAAATAGATGAAAGTAACTGCACTTTGGAAACAAGTTGTCATAGGCTAGAACAGGCTATAGAGGCAAGCAATGCTCGTTTTGAACTCTAGCTGGAGTCCGTGAGTTCAAGACTTGAGCAAAGTGAGCGTCAACTCACCGAGCGCTTGGAGCTCACCACCGCTGAGTTAAGGGGGGAGATAAATAGTACACGTGAGGAACTGTCAAATCGTGTGGCCGAAACCTCAAGTAGGCTAGACGAGGTACAGGAAAATGCGAGCAGTGTAGCCAGACAACTAGAAGAAAATTACTCTGATCTCACC